>NC_065588.1:14953857-15269928 GCF_024542745.1 Macaca thibetana thibetana
TATATATATATATATATAGTAAAATAGGTTGACTTACTTATACTCACTTTCTAAGAAATCAAGGCTAGAATATTTTCAAATCAGAAATCTCTTGCTTATTAGAATAAAAGAAAAAAATCGTGTCCAAAATAGTAATAGTCTCAAAAACTCCTGAAAATTCCATCTATGATACAGGCGAAAATTTAAGCTAGTTTACAGAACTCATTCCAGGAACATCTCGTTAAAAACTGTATCAGAGATTTGTACGTCCATTTATTTGGTATATCTAAGAGTTGTTGGATGCTTACTAACGTATTTAATTTTCAAAACACTTTGATACAGATACAGGAGTCAAATAACTTATCCAAGATCACTGCTTAGTGGGGAAGCCAGGATGTAGGCTGAGGCAGTCTGGCTCCAGAAAGACTGCCTTTATAAAGCATGACAATAGCTCTGAAGACATTTATTGAGTCCCCAGTATGGGTTAATCATTGTTCTAGGCAGTAATGACATTTACATAAATACTTGAAAATGTTATTTCAATGAAGTCAAATCTTTATTCGGATAGGGAGAAGGTAAATTTGTTTTACTTTAAATGAATCCACGTAAAATGTTTATTTTAAAAAGCAAGTGTTCAACATTACATCACGTATCGATGTTAACTGTGTTACTGAAAATGTTCAGGTAAAAATGAATTGACCTCGATGAATTAGTAGAAAGTAATTTCTAACTAAAATAAAACAAAATACTTTAAACAAAACACTTTTTTTGTTTCAAAAAGCGTGGGTCCACAATTCAGGTATGTAAGAATAAACTGCCATTCTGACTTTAGTCTCTGGGCTCATTTACAAAGAGACCCGGGGGACTTCCACGTCCTCGTAGAGGACCCGATCCGCTGATCTGCGGCGCCCTGGCTTGCGCGGAGCAAGCCAAGGCCAAGACTTCGGCCTCTCCAATAAAACCTAGTGGCTCTTTGCAGGCCCATAGCCTCAAAGACAAAAGATATTTTGGCTAGGCGAGCTTGTTCCTCCCGTCAGCGCAGGAAGTATTCACGTCTGGCCATCATTAGCTTCAAAGACTTAAAAGTGAACGATTGGCTGGCTGTGAGCCGCAGGACCCAGCAGGGAGACCAGTGCGGTCTCCACACCGTTGGGTAGCTGCAGGCAAGGCTCTTGTATAAGAAACAGCCCACGGACCCTGTCCTGGGCAGGCAGAATTCCGCAGAGAGGCTGTTGTTAAGCAGCACGGGCTGCCGAGACAGAAACCTACCTGACCAGTATGGTTTATTATATGAGACCATCCACTTAGCATAGCAACGTCTACGGATAACCCCTGTAGCTCTTCTTCTGGATTGCTTTCTGTTTCCAACCATGTTTTCTTATTTCCTACTAGTTTATTTGCTTGGGAGCGAGCGTGGTCGTGGAAAACCCGTAACCGCTAAATTCATCTGGGTCCCCAAACGCGGAGCGGGCTGGCCTGGGTAGTTATGTGAGCGGCTATATAAATGAGGATTCGGAGCTTGCTCTATTGATTGGAGAGAGCTGGAGGAGGCGGTCTCTCTTCCAGAGCGCTAGTTGGGAGCGGCGCCTGCCTGTCATTGGTCACCAGAGCCAATGGGAAGGGGCTGCCTCGCGGCCGCAAAGAGTTTGTAGAGGCAGTTCGGAGGCGGTACGTTGCATTCTGGTACCGGACGCCGAGAGCGGTTTGTCTCCGTCTCTGGAGTTGTAGGCGAGAGGTGGTCATGTCCGGTCGCGGAAAACAGGGCGGCAAAGTACGAGCAAAGGCCAAATCCCGCTCCTCCCGCGCGGGCCTGCAGTTCCCGGTGGGCCGAGTGCACAGACTGCTGCGCAAAGGGAACTACGCGGAGCGAGTGGGCGCCGGGGCGCCGGTGTATCTGGCGGCGGTGCTGGAGTACCTGACGGCGGAGATCCTGGAGCTGGCTGGCAACGCCGCGCGTGACAACAAGAAGACCAGGATAATTCCCCGCCACCTGCAGCTCGCCATCCGCAACGACGAGGAGTTAAACAAGCTGCTGGGCAAAGTGACCATCGCTCAGGGCGGCGTCCTACCCAACATCCAGGCCGTGCTGCTGCCCAAGAAGACGGAGAGTCAGAAGGCGAAGAGCAAGTGACCCTGACGCCGCCCTCAGGGAGCTGGCTTCCCCCGCAAGGGCCCTTTTCATGGTCATCCCGCAATGGTTTTGAATGTGGTGTATGTCATGGAGGGCCGGTGACATCTAGCGGGGAGGTGGGCGGCGAGGGGCCCGGCGGGAGCCAATAAAGTTGGTGAAAATCGTTTGGTCTAGAGAGCTGTATAGTCGCGGGGACCTGCCGGATGGCCCCAGGGGAGGGGGGCGATTGGGAAACCCCTGGAGCAGGTACTGGTGGGTGGGCTTGAGCCACTCTGGACTGCTTTGGTCCGCAGGTCACCCTCGAGACGTTAAGGGAGGGTGGCTTGGAGGTGGGCAGGGTGGGAGCGCACCTCGCTCTCAGTAGGGCAAAGGGGAGGCAGAGTTGGTGCGGCGAGGCCTCCTCCGGAATTATTTTTACTTCCCCTTCCCAGAGGCTTCGCTCTCCTGCCAGTTTGTGGGCACTCAGGACCAAGTTCTGGGAAGAGACCGTCGGATCGAGCTGGGCTCGGGGCAGGAAGTGTCTCCGGCCATATTTTTCAAAAAGTGGAGTAACTTTCCGTCTTGGAAGGGTGGTTCTGACGGCACGATATTAACTTAAGAGATTCTTCTTAGCCTAGTAGCTGCTGTGCTTTCATGCTTTGGATATCAGATATCTTTATATAGCACCTTATGTTCATATTTTTTTAAATGAAGGAAACGTTCAATTTGAGTCATGAGGTTGGAAATTCGTTCCCCGGACAGTCATATTGCATAACATTGCAGCGCCTTTAGTCGTGAGTTACATATGCTTGAGCTTTTAAAGTGATGTTTTCAGGTTTCTAGCTTCATAATGATCCTGTCTTCAGATTATATTCTCTTTGAGACTCAGTTTGACTTTGCTTTAAAACAAAGCAAAAACCTCTTGCTTTTAGGGGTTCTTAACCCAACAAATAACCTGTTTGAAATCTCTTATGTTCTCCCACTAGCCTGAAGCAATGACCTCATTCCAGTAATGTCTTTGGGAGTTGCATTGCCTAATGGCACGATATTGCTTTAATAAACATGTGAGGAAAGGTAGGGCCAAATACTTAAGTGCAGGGAGAAACACATTTCAGACCAGGAATCCATATTTAAGAGTTAACACTAGTAATCATCTGCCCTTAGTTGACACTCCCATTTATTTCATCCTTCTCAGCTAATTTCATCCTGGCCCACAGACCCCACAAAAAAGATCCCAGTACAGATTTCACATCTTTGGACTCCTCTTTCCTGTGAGTCAGAATTGAAGTCTTCCCCCAAAATATATATATAAAATAATAAATATATATCATATATATTATAATAAACATATATTATCTATATTATAATATATATTATATATATATTATGTCTTCATCCTTAGTAGCAGCTGGCCCATTTTCCCACTTGGACTTTATTTTGTCCCCAGTATTTATTGAACAGCTGTCTGTGCCAGGCTCTGCACAAAGTGATAGGAGTAGAGCTGTGAATGAGGCCAACCAGATTTCCATTCTCTTGGAGCTCATTTTATTTTTATTAGTTCCTGAAGACGGGACAAGGAACAAATACATACGTTAATATGAGAGATCAGCTTCTGTTAGTACTTGTACCTCTCTATGTGTGGATGAATGATGGAATTACTTCTCCCATGTTGCCACTTTTGAGGTGTACAAAGGTCAGGACGTACACACCTCTGTTAGGGGGCAAATTATTGGGCAGGTTCCAGATGTCCTGCTATTCACTCCCTGTGGTTTTGTCATATGTAAAAGTCATAACACCTGTTTTAAGGATTAAGCTTGTTCATTTACTGTGTGCCACATATTAGACAACAAATGGAAAAAAGTATGATGTTCTATGGGGGTATGGGTTTATCCTTATAGGTTAAATTATAGGTAAACATTAATAGGACTTTTAAAAAATGCCTAATTGTTAGAATTAATACTTGCAGTTACCACTTGGGGTCAGTGGAACAAAATGCATATATGGTTTTGACATTTGAGTCTAATTTCTTAAAGAGATGAGGCATCTGAGGGATTGTTACCAAAATGATGAAGAAATAAGGACAAGGGATATCAAGACATTCATAAGAAAAAGCACCTTTGCCTTTCCCTGGGAAGATTCACAGGAGTCTGTCCAGCTCTTGTTACATGATGAGCAACATAGACAAGATACAAGGCATGGTAACTGCCTTGTCTCTACCCGCCTCTCCCACCACTACCCTAAGGATTCTTAGCATCCCCTCATACTTTGCCTGCCTCAAAATTCAATCATCTCCTCACCATTTTTGTTTTTGAGAGTTTTTTTTTTTTTTTTTTTTTTTTGAGACGGAGTCTCGCTGTGTCACCCAGGCTGGAGTGCAGTGGCCCGATCTCGGCTCACTGCAAGCTCTGCCTCCCGGGTTTACGCCATTCTCCTGCCTCAGCCTCCGAGTAGCTGGGACTACAGGCGCCCGCCACCTCGCCCGGCTAGTTTTTTGTATTTTTAGTAGAGACGGGGTTTCACCATGTTAGCCAGGATGGTCTCGATCTCCTGACTTCGTGATCCACCCGCCTCGGCCTCCCAAAGTACTGGGATTACAGGCTTGAGCCACCGCGCCCGGCCGAGAGTTTTTTTTTAAAAGCTGAATCGTTTATTGGCAGTTTAAAATGCATACTCCTACAAAATCAGCTCAGTCCATGATCCACGATGGACAAACAGTAGTTCTTGCTGATGTGTGATTGTTAATTTAAAAGGCCACTATTTCTTTAAGCATAAGACCATATGGAAAAAGACCTAAGACAAAATCTGGTGGGAATTGAATTCCAGTTTTTAATAGAGTTATAATCCATAGTTTTAGTTACACACACACATAGTCTTTCCTGCAGAGATAAGCCCTTCAGTGCGGCTGTGGCTTGGCCAGGATTTGTTTGATCTTTGTTTTTCCTGCAGGGCCAGTCTTGTCTTTGTGTCCCTGAGGACTGGTCTGTTTAGTTGTGCCTGCCTGGAATCAAAAGGTTTAGTCAGGCTCCATAATTGGTGATGACTGGCATACTACATGCAAACCACAATGCCCCTTCCAGTGGTTGAAAGGTCGCATACCACGCTGTGTAAGAACTTCAGCTCTCTGCAATGAGACTTAAATTCAGATTCACTCTACTCATTAGTTATCTGATTTTTGGAAACTTAATCTCTTTAAACCTGTTTCATCTCTAAAATGGGCATAATAGTTTACCTCAGAGAGTTTGGGGAGGATTCAATGAATTAATGTGAGTGAGGACACTAGGATTCCCATATAGAAATAGGCTCAATGAATAGTAGCTGTTCTTATTTCTATGTAAAGTGAGTAGCGGTAGTTGATGGGAGCTGTTGAAACAGGTAAACATACAGCATTCTAGCAATCCTATGACTTTTGTGATAGCAACCATAAAAACAATTTTAGTGACTGTTTTATTAAAGCACATCCACAATTCAATGTGTAACAAAAAAGAAAGTAATAAATGATTAAAGCTTGTGAACCTGAATTTGCATTTTTGTGGGTTTTTTTGTGTTTGTTTTTTGTTTTTGCCCCTGAAGACAACCTAGTTTAGAATTTATGGCTTGTTAAGTCCATCCACACACATTAAAAATGGACCCTGCTTGTTCAATAATTTATTGAACAATATTATGTGTTACACCTGTGATTGGTAACCAGCTGCCAAGAAACTTACTATCATGGTACACACACTCAAAAGGAAGATAATAACAGAGTACATGTAGAGGGAAGGAGATGCTCAGGGTGTTAACAGGAACAGGGAATATGGGTACCTGTGTCACTCAGCCAGGTGGGCACACTGGCTGGTGGGAGGTGTAAGCTGGGCTGAGAGGCAGCACGCACGAAGACATGGGGGTCAAAGGTAACTCCTGCAACTGGATTTGGATCTGAATCTAGGGGAAAAAAGTCTGGATTGGAGATAAGAATTTGGGAGTCATGACTAAAAATAGCCAGAGTAGATTGAATCATCCAGAAAGAACATATACATGTATAGAGTATAGACCGATATCAAAAATTGCCACAACCAACAGAATGTGAAGATCTGTGAGATTTAATCAATTGGCAGAGGAAGAGGCATCACTAAAGAGAGAAAAGGATGTGGCCGGAAGGACACCAGGAGAGAAAGTGTCAATAGAGATTTTTCCACAATTTGGATCGTTGTGCTGCTTCGTACTCCCTGCTTGCTTATACTTAAAGAAATGGTCTTTAAAAGTTATTACTTTTCTCCACACATAGGAAATGGTGACAAGCTGGCTCATTTTACTAATGGAATTGGAATCAAAATGCATTTTTACCCTTTACATTTTTAAACTGCACATATGGAAATTCAAGGTATACATGGTGACAGCAAAAACATTTTTCTAAAAAAAACCCTAGAATAATATTGGCAAAGATCCCTTAAAGATATCCTTTATCATCATTCTTTTTAGTTGAATATAATTTTTTACATATAAATTTTAAAGAAGTTTTAAGAAGAGGTAACTTATTCATAAAGCCAATGTAGGCATTTTAGAATGATTAAAACATGAGAAATTGGACTCTGACAAGGCAACTTTTTAAAAAATCAATAAATGTTTAGCTTTCCAAGAGAGAGAAATGGAGAGTAAGAGGAACAGAGAAGAAGCAGAGGAAGAAATAATGAAACTGGTTTCAGGCAGATATGAAATTATCACTGTAAAGCTTTATTTTGTTTTCTCCACAAGTGGAGGAAGGAAAACTTACGTGTTGAAAATTGGATTTTAACATATACATACTTGAAGGAGAATGGTGACTTGTTTGGGCAGTAACTTGGATCCATTTTTTTTTTTTTTTTTTTTTTTTTTTTTGTGACAGTGTCTCCCCCAGTTGCCCAGGCTGGCGTGCAGTGTTGTGATCACAGCTCACTGCACCCTCCACCTCTAGGCTCAAGCCATCCTCCTACCTCAGCCTCCCGGGTAGTTGGGACTACAGTTGTGTGCCATCACACCTGGCTAATTTTTTTATTAATAATTTTTGTAGAGATGGAGTTTCACCATGTTGCCCAGGCTGGTCTCTAACTCCTGGGCTCAACTGATCTTTCCGCCTCTGCCTCCCAAAGTGTTGGGATTGTAGGCATGAGTTACCACGCTCATAGACCCTTGATAATTTTATCGAGCCATGAAATAAAAAAGGAAGCATTGCTTAACCCCAAAGTATGGAATCATAGGAGAGAGGAACCCTGTATTCAACAAAATTATCTTTCTTTTAGACAAACAAGCAATCTGAGCATGAGAGTTTGCTTTCTGTTTTAAAGCACTTCTCAAATGAACTGTCCTTTTCATGTCAAAAGCCCAAGTGACCACTACAATTCTGAACTATCCTTGATGAAATTGTTATATTAGAGACGGAAGTGTACAGATTAGCTTTGTAGTAAGACATCATGAAGAAAACGTGTATTTGGCCTGAAAGAAGTGCAGTTTTACATTGTGAAGACTAGGAGAAATGCAGTCGTATGTAAAGATGTGTAACCTCTAACCCCCAGAGTTTGGCCATGGGCCAGCTATTAGTCTAGGCAGACAAAACAAAATAGTCCAGTTCTCAGGGGCACATAGACAAGACTGAGGAAGACGTCTTAATCAGACTTGGAAATGGTAACCCCAAGCAAAATTTATCCTAAGATCTCTGGTCTGGAGACCTTCTGAACTCATTAGCACTCGGAAGTCACTTGCAAACAGATTTATCAGAACTATGTTTATAACTTTCCCTGTGGACAACACTAAATATTAAGCAAGCAGTGGAAGCAAGGAATAGAAGACTAAAAATGGTTTGCTGAAAGAATATAAATCTGATTAGATAATTTTAAAAATTCCAAGAGATCGTCTTCCTAGGGAAACACATAAAGTCAACACTGAAGTGCTTCAACAAAATACAGGAACTCAGTTCAATGTGAACTTATTTCCCAGCCATGAGCAAGTGGCACCTCACACAGATCAAGTCACAAGAGGTCTCAGATGTGCACACTGCGTTGACAGTCCTGGTGCAAGCAATAAGAGCTTTGGCTAAACCTGTAGTTTTGTCTACGCCCTCTAGCCGAAGACCATCAGGAACATATTTGTAGTTGAACAAGTTGGGATTATTTCTCTTTGCAGCAAGGGGGAACACATTCCATGGGGAAATGTGGGGTGTCTCAGTAAGAGGCTGTTAGGACGTATTATAGGACTTGGGTTTGTGTTAGTTGATTCAGGGGCTTTGCTCAGAATGGCATGCCGTCAGGAAGTAGGGTGCAAGGAATGTTGTAAAGTGCAGAATGCAGTGAAACTAAAGCTGTAATTGATAAATATGCTAATGCATATTAGCCAGGATAGGGATTTTTTGTTCATTTTTGTTGTTTGGACAATGTTCATGTTTTTGTTTCTGTTCAGACATGATTACAGAAAGGTCTTGTTTTTTATTTGATCTTTTTACGGCCACTCAGTGGCCTTGTCTCGTGTTAGTGTTCTGTGAATTGTGTATGTTCAACAGATCACCACAGTGTAGCTGTGTCAGGCCAACTCCTGGCAACAGCACAGCCTAGCTGATAGTCCAGATCAGTTGCTATCTGTCATGGGCTGCTTTTCCCTTGCTCATTAGCTAAAAAAATGTGACACACGGAAGAATGGTTGCTCAGCGGTGGAAGTAGACAAATACATCTCAAGGCAAATGTTGGCAGTGTCCAAGCATCATGCAAAAGAGGGAGCTACTGTCTTCAAGTAGTTCAGTCACATATTTATATATTTCAAGCATCCATATCCACTAACAAAATCTTCATTTTCATGTTCATCAAGTAACTTTCTATCTTGAATTTATCTTTTTGTCCATGTCTTCACATAGTTAGGTAAGAATGTCCTTGTTTCTTGAACATGGTATTCCAGGTGTTTCTAATAATAAATCATGCTTTAAATTTTTTATATCTATATATGTATATTACTTATATTTATTTAAACGTATATATTAGGCAAATACCATGCCCTCACTGTCCTCCCTTCTTCCAGTATCCTGTTTCCCATTGCCCAGCCCAAATGGAAGACAAAAGACAAGAAAGCCCATTGATGCCTTATTACAGTTTAGCCTTCTGGTGGCAAAGTATAAAGGTGGAAAAGTATAAAGACAGCATTAGGAGGGCAGACCTCTTAGTTGTCCAAATATAATATAAGCATGCATCCATTGCCAGGGTAAAGAGTGTCAGTGGACCTTTTACAACATGAGAAAGGTTATTTCCTCACAAAACCCTTGATATACAGAGTGTTCTAGCAAGAGCCAACAGTCCAGATGAAATCTCTGGTGTAAAACTTTCCTAAGAGTAGTCCTTAAATGAAGTCTATAAAATTTATAGCTTTACAAATTCCAGCCTGTTCTTCTGCCATTCTTTATACCACTCACGAGCCATGCAAAACTCTCTCTTGTCTCTTCCAGCAGGGAACAAGGGCACAGAGAACTCACACCCTCTTCTTTGCTTCAGCCTGTCCACTAGAACTAGCTCAGGCTTAATCTAACTGCAAAGCAGCTCAGGACATATAGAAGAGAAGATGACATATTTTGGTGAGTACCATTGTCTCTGCCAGTTTCTTGGAGCATTTTTGCTTACTTCCTAGTTCTTAGCTTTGTTCTATTTCACATACTTCTGTTGTGGAGCTTGCCAGTTAATTAAAGTTCCTTTGAGAGTTTTCAAGAAAAGTGACACACTCAGTTATATTAGCTAGCACACATAAGCTAACAACTAGCTAGTAGCCCCTGCCAAAAAGGGCTTGAGAAATACTCCATTTGTTTTTGCCAAAGGAACCTGTGCTAAGAATTGTTTTAAAACATTGTGATAGTAGAAGTAAAGGGCACTGTGTTTTCTTTGGATTCATGTGTGCCAGTTCTGAGCTCCAAATTAAAACTTCAAATTCGGCTCTGAGTTTTCTCAGTAGAGGGCCCCGTAGAGAAACATTGCAGTAAGAAAGGGCGTATTTCCATTTGGACACCAAGTAAGGTAGGCTACCTGCCTTCAGTGCAGGTTTCATCTTAGGAAACCAGAGTAGTGACAGAAACTGTAGCTCACAAAGTCCAAAATACTCACCATCTGGCCCTTTAGAGAAAGTTCGCTGATCCCTGTTCCAGTCTATCTGTGGAAACAAAAATGAAAACTACGAAGCTCCCCAAACCACAAAGAATCTATTGAAATAACTGATGTTGTTCTGCTAGCTTTTAATGGAGAAAAACTAGCAGAACAACATCAGTTATTTCAAATAGATACTTTTTAAGGTTAACCCTTAAGTTTTAAAACGATCTGTCTTAAAATTATTTCGTCAAATACAAGGTGTTTTTTTTTTTTTTTCCATGAATACGTATTTTATAAATGAACTTTGAGGGTACAAGTGTGGATTTAAAAATACCTCCTCCTTTGGTCTGGGTTATTATGCAGTAAGAACAGTCTTAGGGGGAGATGTTGAATTTGTACTTGGCCTGGGTTTTACTTCCCTTTTCAATCAAGAAAGCCATCAAACATTCTTTGAAGGTAAGGTTTTCTTTGCAGTGAGTTGCTGAAGCCCTTTTTCGCTTTTACAAAGAAGTTCAGCCTTCATAAAAATAATATGGCTTTTTCATTTGTGGGTGGTATGTTTTATAAAATCAGACAGGATTTCAGAGATGTATGTTTCCCCCTCTTCCTGCCTAAACTTTGGCTGTCATCTTCCTTTTTTCTTTGCCTCACTCCCCATTTTATTGGGATCAATCAAGATTGCTGGGTATAGACAGTAATAATGAACAGCGCAGTTCATTCTGTTCTTCCTTGGACTATAAATTTTTCTAGAGATTCTATGGCTAGAAAAGCTATTGTATTCTTTCTTCACAAAATACTGTTACAAAAGCCATTATTTTACATTTTTTACAGCATTTTTAGAGTGTTAATTCTGCATATATTTATCTCCTGCAAAAGTGGTGTAACTCTTACTAAAAATGGACTTACCGTGGTATTTTACAATTTTAAAAAACACAGCTTATTTTTAAGCTTAATATGCCTAGAGGGGAAATACTCTGTGACTGGAATAACATGTCAAGGAAAAATGTGTTTGGGGACCCATGGTCTTCTCTTGCAGACTTCCGATTTATTTTAAAAAACATACTTTCTCTATTTGGTTGCAGCACCATTAGACCTACAGTGTATATTTAATATTTCTAAACTTACAGAGAAAATATTCAATTAAAAAAAAACTTTAAAAAAGTTAACATATAAAATTATAAACATAAAATGAGTATGTCTTCACTGGCACATGGCATATATAGCTGATTTCCCCCCCCAAATTGTTGTTAAAAAAAGATGCTTTAAAAATTTAGCATTAGTAAGTATTGTACTCAAGGTTTGAGACAGATAAAGACAATGAAGTTTATTCCCTGAATTTCCCTAAGGTCCATGAGGGTAGGGACCTTACTTGATTTAGCTCACCACTGTATTCCCAGCACCTAGCTCAGTTGTTGGACAGTAACTGTCTATAGAATAAGCAAACTTCATACTCTCATGTCCCCATATCCTCAAGTATGTCATTCCATCAATTACCCCATCATTCTCCACCCTCTCCCTATTGGCTATCGCCCCTCAGCAAAACGTCTGCCAATTAAAATCCCTCCGTTCACCCAGAGCATAGCCACCTGCCTTCTGTCCTCTTTCCTTCATAAACTACAAGGCTTTCTTAGAGAAAAAAGTTGGGAGACAGTTCTTTTGGCTTCACAGAAGTTCTAGTTCCGACTTTTGCCAAAAGCTCTTATTTCTAAAAATGTAAAAATACGTTTTCCAGCAACTCAATACCTTCCTGGATCTAGGATCTGTATATGAAGAAAGTATGTGTAGCTCTGCTTGGTGACAGCTTTGAGCCCCAGTAGTTCTGAAATAACGCCGGTCTTCCAAACTGGCTGAGGAACATTTTCAGATGTTAGACCTGCTGTAGTTTGAGTTAGGGATAAAACTGTTCAGTTCTATAGGGGTAGTGATTGTCCCATCTTCTCGGCCTGAACAATTACTTGAATGCAATAAAAATGATTTTTAAAATACTTATAACCCTCCCCAGCTATACATAAGGAGGTATTTTAATAAAGAGCACAAACGAGAATATAGAAAATGATAATTGAAACAGAATTTTGGATAGCATCTGGGCTGCATGCTGATTCCATGACATGGCAGAGTATTATTGTGGTGATCCTTAATGTAAAGGGGCAATTGCTGTCCCTAAAGTGACACTTTGCTAAGGAAATAGTAACAAGTCTATCTATATACATGATTAAAGATTTTTATCATTTACATTTCATAGCTGTGATCTAACCATTTTTGTGAAAATATTATGTAAATTATGATCATAACAAGTGTACCCAGAATCAGAACTAATTAATTCCCCTTTCCTGTGGATGCAGCTGATGTATTGTGTCACATCTTACCACTGATTTTCAGAAAATTATACTAGCAATATTAGGAAATGCCTTTATGATAAACTATCAACAGCTTTCTTATATTAACATGAATCAGAAATCTCCGAGTCAAGGCTGAGATGGGAAGATCACTTGAGGTTAGGAGACCAGACTGGGCAACATAGCAAGACCTCGTCTCTAGAAAATAAATTAGCTGGTTGTGGTGGCACATATCTGTAGTTCCAACTACTTGGGAGGCTGAGGCCAGAGGATCACTTGAACCCAGGAGTTTGAGGCTACAGTGAGCTATGATCATATCACTGCACTGCAGCCTGGGCAACAGAGCAGGCACTTGTCTCTAAGGAAAAATGATAAAAAAAAATCGCTCCCAGAAAGAATATATGTTTCAAGTAAGATCATTAATAATATTTCAGATCAAGTATTGGGGAGCAATTCTGTTTATGCTGAAACTATAACTACAATATTGATACCATATGGTTTGATCCTTGATATCCATAAGGTTATCAAGGACAGTGTCAAGGATTGATACATAAGGTTCAATCCTTACATCTAAACAATCAGACTCAATTCACCTGCTGACCTATATTAATATTACACTAAAAAACCAACCCAAAACGGTCTATTTAGTGCTTTGGCAGGATTTGCTTTAATATTAAAGAATAAATCAGTATCTTCCAAGCAAAGTCAAAACAAACAAAAGATCTTGAATAAAAGTCTAAAAACCCATCAAATAAATCAACTCTAAGAAAATAAATGCCTTGTTGTATTATTGCACTACATTTTAGGTTATCACCAATTTTTGATAGTATGGGATTTACATGAAGGGCATTTGAGATACTGTGGAAAGTAACGTATGACTAAACAATGCACACACTGTGTGTATGTGTTTATGAAATACACACTTTGGATCACTGGATAAATCATGAGTCCTTTTTAAGTTTCAATACTCTCTAGTGTAAAATGGGGAAAATACCCAGAAAAGTCATCTATTAGGGTTACTTGGTAGATCAGTTAGTCATGAAATTAACATTAAACTTAATAGACTAAGAGTTAGTCAACATTGGTACATGAGTTTACATTAAAGCACTTTGTAAAGAAAATGGTATAAATGCAAATTAATGTTATATATATTAAAATATGAATGAATAATATAAAAGCACACAAAACCCATCATTTAGCTTTCCTTCAGAAAGGAAAAAAAGCTAACCTTTTCTGATTCTTTAATAGCTTAAAAATGGTTTAAAATGACTTTTGCCATTCAACTCGTATCAGTTCATGAAGCTCTAGAATAAGTAACCACTGAAGGTAAGCTATCTTTTAAACAATAAAAGCCAAACTATACTATTCCTAACACCTTTCAGTTTCTCTAAAGCCAGGAAAATAATTACTCCTCTTTTTTATCCCTTAAAATTTAAAACGTAGTTTCTACCATGTTTTCAGTAAGATTCTCATTCTGTACCAGAAAGGCAGTTCCTTGAAAACCCAAGTTTTAAATACTTAACCTTTTTTTTTTCTGTCCATAAACTAGGTATTATGTTTACACATTATCAGTAACACAGAGTCAGTATCTTGGTGTAGAACATTTATTTATTTTTCCCACGAATCACTGAAAGTTTAGGTCAGTGGGAAATAATTTTAATCAAATAATTATACATTTTCTTCCCACATATCCTGCCTTGTATTAGGAAATGACATTGTGATCCATTTCATTACAAGTAAAATATTACAAAATATTTACAGGAAAATATTAAAAATAACTCAAACACAAAAGGCAAGATGAAATAAACTGTTTTCAAAAATCTCTACTCCAGTGCCCACAGCACACAAGAGAGTCAAAACAAGTAAGCAACTAAGATCCCCCTGTGATCACAAATTCCAAAGAACTGGAGGAGGGGAAGAAACAGGATGAAAATGGTGGTGTGAAAGGGAATGGATGTTAGCAGCACTGCTTCAATAACTGATCTATTCTGGATGAAAT
This sequence comes from Macaca thibetana thibetana, assembly GCF_024542745.1. Lineage (NCBI taxonomy): Eukaryota > Metazoa > Chordata > Mammalia > Primates > Cercopithecidae > Macaca > Macaca thibetana. Next base: position 14,968,348 of record NC_065588.1, read on the forward strand.
ACCCTCTTTTATGTGCAGTAAATTCTGAACAAGGCTAAATTTTAGGATATTCCTTGAACTGAAATTAGAAAATACCCTGACAATGGAAGCAGCTCTTTCATCTAAGTTTAATAAGAGCTTCTTTCTCCATGGGCCACTGTTGTGAACAGAAGCCTGTTCTGGCATCAAAAGCTGTCACAGTAGCCCTTCCATCTCTTTCATGAAAGCCTCATAGACATCATCCTTAGTTTGTACTGAGACAGGAACAGAAGGACCAGATTTGGGTGCTGCTTTGGCAAGAGGCACAGCAGAATCATCCTCTGACTTTCTCTGGGGAGCAGCAGTAGCCCCTTTATTCTCCCGACGTACTCTCAGTGCAGTGGGCACAAATCGAGTAATCTCTGCCTTGGGATTAGTGATCTGTGGCTTGGCACTGATGGTTGCTGTGGCTTTCTTCTCAATGGTGGCTGCACTCGTATCATCCGCCTTGGGTCGCTGAATCAAGTTGGGTGGGGCACTTAAAACCCCAGGGTTCGGCAAGGGAGCTGGTGGGAAAAGCCCAGGGGGGGCAGGTCCAAGGGGAGGCACCAAAGGTGGGCGCATCATGCCAGGACGAGGTGGAGGAATACCTAAATGAATAAAATAGGCAGGATGAATACTGTAAGAACTAATACAATTTAATTACTATTAAGGACATTTAAATATTGGTTACCAATTTTTTAAAAAATGGGTAACAACTTACAGAAAATAAGCTGAACTCATACTGGTTGCAATTTGAAACTCAGGAATATTTTATTATAAAACAGTATTTACCTTCAGCCTATATTCCTGCACTTACAGTAATATGTTCTCTTCTCTAAATAATGTTCTACTTTAAAATATAAAGTGACATCAACTGGTTTCAAATTACTATCTCAAATCTCACATCCCAAGATTCTATTCCAGCTGCATAGTGCAGATATTAGTAAGGACAAGGTCAGGAGACCAATGCCCATGCATTATATTTCTATTACCATTTCCCCTGCACAAAAAGGTAACAATGTGCAAGAAAGAAAATTTTAACCCTGGTCATTAAATGCACATGGAGGTCAAGCATGGTGGCTCACATTTGTAATCCCAGCACTTTGGGAGGCCAAGGCGTGTGGATCATTTAAGGTCAGGAGCTCAAGACCAGCCTGACCAACATGATGAAACCGTGTCTCTACTAAAAATACAAAATTAGCTGGGCGTGGTTGTGCACGCCTATAATCCCAGCTACTTGGGAGGCTGAGGCAGAAGAATTGCTTGAACCCAGGAGGCGGAGGTTGCAGTGAGCTGAGATCGCACCATTGCACTCCAGCCTGGGCAACAAGAGCGAAACTCCGTCTCGAAGGAAAAAAAGTGCACATGGAGTAAGAGAATGCAACTAATCACAATCTGTCATCATTACTGGAAAAGAACTCATGTCCTATGGACAGTCAGACATACACAATATTCATATACCAAGAACTGCAGATTTCAGTTCTTCAAATGCTACTTTTAAATTAAAGTACCATATTTTATCAAATCTAAGATCCTATTGATTACATAAACTCATAATTATTCTGTGTACCACTAAGAGAGAAAGAAAAAAAAAGCCCCAGATGGGACACTTAAAAGCAGATCTTCACATGAAAGTGGGACATTTCAGTGTTGTAAACTAGAAATATACCTGCCACATAAAACAAGCCCACAAGAAAATCTGCATGTCTAACCTTGACACTAGGTAGAAGAAAGGAAAAAAAAAACACTCTCTGTAATTTTAAACTTTAAGTTGGTACTCATGCGGATGCATGGAACGGCTTCATAACTACAACTAAAACCAAAAAATTATCAAATAGAGAATTTAATCCCATGTTCTCTGGCTAGAAGTCCCTCAAGCGAACCAAGTGCAAATACCCACTGGAAGAACTCTACTTCAAACCAGGTCAACAACAACTTAAAAACCACCACCGACTGTAAGATTACCTCAGATTTCAGAATACTGAAATGTGACCATATATCTTAGAACAAATTAAATAAACAGTAGGCAAAGTTTTTATTATAGAAATTGAAAGTGTCACCTGGAGGTGCAGGGGGAGGTAGCCTTGGTGGGGGTCCCCGAGGAGGGGGACCAGGAGGCAGACCTGGAGGTGGACCTGGGGGAGGGCCAGGGGGTCGGCCTGGTGGTGGTCCTGGAGGTAAAAGTCGGGGTAAGGGCCCTCGGAGTCCTGGCATTCCAGGTGGTCTCAGGAATGGAGGAGCTCCTGAAAAGGGAGAAATGATAAATTAATGTCACACAAATATACATTAAGTAATAATTATGGCTTAAAAGTAACTCAAATGTGGTTTGACTTTAACCTGAAATCAGATTAACTTCAAAAACTTAATGAAACATACATGGAAACAGAATTCACTCAATAAATATCTCAGTACAGCCGGGCACAGTACAGCCACCTCACGCCTGTAATCCCAGCATTTTGGGAGGCTCAGGCGGGTGGATCACGAGGTTATGAGTTTAAGACCAGCCTGACCAAGATGGTGAAACCCTGTCTCTACTAAAAATACAAAAAAATTAGCTGGGCATGGTGGCGGGCACTTATAATCCCTGCTACTCGGGAGGCTGAGGCAGGAGGATTGCTTGAACCCGGGAGGCGGAGGTTGCAGTGAGCCGAGATCACACCACCGCACTCCAGCATGGGGGACAGAGTGAGACTTTGTCTAAAAAAAAAATATCTGAGCACCAGAAAAATGGTACTGGATTTGTTGTGGATCTTTTCACTTTATTTCCCAACACTGACAAAAAGCGTACTCAATCACAGCTCTGCAATGCTGGAAATATAAAAAGGTGATTAAGAATTCTTAAATGGTTCCAGTATAAGCTGAAAATGGAATATAAAACACAATGCTTTGTCCCTACAAAGGACATGAACTCATCCCTTTTTATGGCTGCATAGTATTCCATGGTGTATATGTGCCACATTTTCTTAATCCCGTCTATCACTGATGGACATTTGGGTTGGTTTCAAGTCTTTGCTATTGTGAATAGTGCCGCAATAAACATACGTGTGCATGTGTCTTTATAGCAGCATGATTTAGGGGGGAGGGACAGCATTAGGAGAAAGACCTAATATAAATGAGGAGTTAATGGGTGCAGCACACCATGGCACATGTATACATATGTAACAAACCTGCATGTTATGCACATGTACCCTAGAACTTAAAATATAATGATAAAAAAAAAAGGCAAGCAAAAAAACCCCACAAAAAAACCAAAAAAACCCCCAATGCTTTAAGGACCCCTTGAAACCCATGAATATATAGATAAAGACCACTAAGAATGACATAAAATATGTAACTTTCCTTTGCACCAATCGGAAAATGATTAGCTTAACTGAAGAAAACTTAGTAGGCTGATAATAGGATGAAGGACTAAAATCACAAATAGCTGAAAAGTTCTCTGTTGTTTCATTTTATAATCTTTTTATACTTTCGAGCTGAACACTTAATAAACAGACTAATCACCTTTGCCTCTAAAAAAGAACTACAACTAAAAAACTATGCAGATTACACTGACATTCAACATTCTTAACCTAAGAACACAAGACAGTATTAACTGTGTCTTACTCCCACCTGCTGCCAATTTAGAGCTAGGTCAACCTATCATATTAAAAAACAATACTAAAGAAAGCCTCCATTACATGTTCAAGTTTCTGTCTGTTGTAATCAGAAAAACTTTGAAAACAAGAGTGCTTTGCAGAAAAACAGGTGGCTGTCAGTAGAACTATGAGTTGCAAACAATGGTTTAGGAATAAACAAGCTTTACTTGTCCTTTGAGAATCTTTCACATCTTAAGAGAATCCCATTAGGAGGAAACAAGAAAACATGAACGCTAATAACACATACTGTTTTTTGGAATGACTTCACTCTAACCTCATTTAAACTTTAGTCACATGATGTAAGTGTTTACCTGGAGGTGGACCAGGAGGGAGGCCTGTAGGTGGCCCAGGAGGCCGTAATGGTGGAGCAGGTGGTGGTCCAAGAGGTGGTGGTCCTGGCATGGGAGGTGCTTGTATCTGAGAAGGAGGAACAGACTGCAGCGGAGCCTGCTGCTGTGAAGAAGCAGTGGATGCGCCATCAGAATGGGATTCCTCTTTATGCTGTTTTTGTGATTGCTTTTCTGCTTCAGAGTCATCAGAATCATCTTCATCATCGTCCTCTGAAAATTCCTCTACTTCCCGTCCCTCCTCAGGGATTTCTTGACCTGAAAGAAATTTTAAACTCAGTAAATGGAGTTGATTCACTTTTTTACAGTTTGGAGAACAGCAATGACTGAATACACATGGTTAATAAATGTGTTCTTAAAATTAAAAACCAAATAGTCTTCTTCAATAAAATACTTAGATGTGCAAGAAATACTATTCTATACTCATCTGTATTAGTGTAGCATAGTGGAATGAACTCAGGCTTTAAAACAAGACAGACCAATATTTAAATGCCAGCCCAACCATTTACTTGCTATGTAACTTCAGGCAGCCTATATGATGGTTCCAAATCTTATTTTTGTAAAACAAGGACTTATTACTTACTTGAAGGTTGCTGAGATACTAAATGGAAAAATGTATGTAAAGCAATTAGCGTGAGGATACACCAAAAGGTGATTCACTATTTTTTCCCTGCCTTACCTGCCATACGAAGCATCATGGCTTGAAGAGGAGTCAGTTCCTTCATGTTCTTCTTTTTCTTCCTTGATTTTCCAGGCATATCTGCAAACCGTACACTCAGACCTAAGGGGTCAAAGAAGGGAGTGGAGTAGATTGGGATCAACAAAATTCAGTAAATGTTTACTATATAACAGTATAAAGTACTAGATATGACTGCTACCCACTACTTGGCAGAGGTGCAGGATGAGACAGCTATATTAATGATATGAACACCCAGATAAAAACAATGTTCTAGAAAATATAAATTATTAAAGTTGGTCAAAGAGGTGATAAGCCCAGAATATACAAAACTTAAATGGTAGTTGAAGATCTACTCCTTAAAGGCTACAAATAATTTTAGGAGGAAATTCAGCCAAACATTAAGTTACAGAAATTTCCTGATAAAGAGCATAGGAAAAGATGAAATGTTACCCAACTCATGAAGTTAGCTTAAACCTGATACCAAAACTCATCTATTGGCCAACATAAAATATAAGCAAGTTATACATGTTTATAGCAGCACAATTTGCAATTGCAAAAATATGAAACCAATCTAAATGTCATCAACCAACCAATGGTTAAAGAATGGTATACATCCACCATGGAATACTACTCAGCCATAAAATGGAACAAAATAATGGCCTTTATAGCAACTTGGATGGAGTTGGAGGCCATTACTCTAAGTGAAGTAACTCAGGAATGAAAAACCAAATACTGTATGCTCTCACTTGTAAGTGGGAGCTAAGATATGATACCATGGACTTTGGGGACTCAGTGGGGAAGGGTGGGAGGGGAGTGAGGGAAAGGAGACTACAGACTGGATACAATGTATACCCTACTTGGGTGAGGGATGCATCAAAATCTCAGAAATCACCATTAAAGAACTTATCCATGTAACCAAACACAACCTGTTCCCCCAAAACTATCAAAATTAAAATTTACAAAAAGGAAAAAAATATATAAGCAAGTTGAATCCAAGTATTCTAAAAGCCAGCAATGTAGTTCACTACAATAAAGAACTTACAAAGAACAAAAAAAAAGTTACATCCCAACAGATATAAAAAAATACTTATGATTAAAAAAAAAAAAAAACTCTTAGCAAGCTAAGACTAAAAAGAACTTTTTTTTTTTTTTTGAGACGGAGTTTTGCTCTTGTTGCCCAAGCTGGTGCGATCTCAGCTCACCGCAAACTCTGCCTCCCAGGTTCAAGTGATTATCCTGCCTCAGCCTCCCGAGTAGCTGGGATTACAGGCATGTGCACCCACGCCCGGCTAATTTTGTATTTTCAGTAGAGACGGGGTTTCTCCATGTTGGTCAGGCTGTCTCGAACTCCTGACCTCAGGTGATCCACCCACCTCAGCCTCCCAAAGTGCTGGGATTACAGGCATGAGCCACCGTGCCCGGCCTAAAAAGAACTTCTTAATTGACTAAGGCTATCCATTGGACGCTGGATAGGAGTATTTTTAGTTAGTAAACATTTTAGGAGGAGAATAGTTCCATGTGAACAGGACTTTAGTTTTGTTTACCCTGTATCCTTAGTGCCTAGAAAAAATGCCGTGTGTATAGTAAAAACTCAATAAATATTAGCTGAGTGAATATCAACTCAGAGTTGGGATGGCCATTTTCAGAACATGTGTATTGATGAGAATATATAAGAAAAATGTGGTTGGGTGCTGTGGCTCATGCCTCTATTCCCAGCACTTTGGGAGGCCGAGGTGGGCAGATCACCTGTGGTCAGAAGTTCGAAACCAGCCTGGTCAACATGGTCAAACCCCGTCTCTACTAAAAATACAAAAATTAGCCGTGCATGGTGGTGGGTGCCTGTAATTCCAGCTACGTGGGAGACTGAGGCAGGAGAATCGCTTGACCCCCGGGAGATGAAGGTTGCAGTGAGTTGATATTGTGCCACTGCACTCCAACCTGGGTGACAAGAGTGATATTGTCTCAAAAAAAAAGATAAAAGAAAAAAGAAAAAAAAAATCTGTCGGCAGAATAAAAAGAAGGCAAGAGACCACATAGACCCAGAAAAAAGTGGAGCTGCCGTGGCTCTAATGGCTTTCTACTTTCCAGTACTAGTTCCTACCTAACAGTCCTGTATAATAATCTTTCATTACCAGCTCTATTATTTTTAACTAGCTTTTTTGTGTTTGCAACCACAATTCTTAAGACACAGCAGGAGAAAAATTTGTCATTATCAATATTAACATTAGTATTACATAGTATTATATAAATATTCTGTTGTAGGCTACAAAAACAATCCCAAAAGAAGCTCCAAAACTGCTGAGGTTTGATAGAATTGGTGTGCATTTTGCACTGTCAGTACCTATTAACGATGCTTAAAATTTTCTTGACAAATGTCCTATTTGAATTTTTTTTTTTTTTTGACACGGAGCCTCACTCTGTTGCCCGGGTTGGAGTGTAGTGGCACGATCTCGGTTTACTGCAAGCTCCATCTCCTGGGTTCAAGCCATTCTCCTGCCTCAGCCTCCCAAGTAGCTGGGACTATAGGTGCCCGCCACCACGCCTGGCTAATTTTTTGTATTTTTAGTACAGACGGGGTTTCACCCTGGTAGCCAGGATGGTCTCGATCTCCTGACCTTGTGATCTGCCTGCTGCGGCCTCCCAAAGTGCTAGGATTACAGGCGTGAGCCACCGCGCCTAGCCTGAATTTTTTAATAATAAACATACACATTATAGATACAATATGTTTCATGATTCCACTCTTGAGTGTACCTGGGTTATAAATATGATCCTGGTTCATGTAAGATACTATAAAAGGGCTTCAAAGGTAGATATTTAAACAGATTTATAAAATACAACATCAATGTTTTTCTTAATATGGCTATTCTCCTTTCCTATAACATACCCATAAAAATACATGTTTATGCTGTTGAATAGTTATACCTTTTACCCCGAAGTGAACTTTTGCATAGACATTTTTATTACACACAGTTTGTTTTTCCTCATAAACATCCACTGAGTACTTACTGTGTCAAAAACTTTCAAAATTTTAGTATATAAAGATGAATATAGCTATGATCCCTACTTCCAAAGATTTCAGAGTACTCTCACAGATTCACTGATAAATTAGGACCTTCAGCTTGTCTTTTCTTTATTGATCAATACCATGGATCTTCATCCGCACATACCTGACTTCTTTTCTTCATTGTTGTCTCTCTCACCATCATCACGGTGCACAAATTCATCCCCGTCACTTTCTCCATCTGATTTGTCGGTGTCACTGTCATCAGTACTGTCATCATGCTTATCTTGATCCATGTCCTCAGGATAGCCATCATCTTCACTGGTGCTAGAAATATCATCATCATGACCTCGCTGGGCTGAAAAGTGGGAAAGGAACATGGAGAAGTAATATGATTGGACCCTCCATGACATGGTACCCAGAAATACAGAAAATTATCCTATTTAACTCTCACTGTAACAACTTAATGCTTACAAAAAAACATTCCTGTATATAGCTATTCATACAGTCTAACAATATTTTCATTTGCCAATAATTTTAAACACTTCTTTTTGGTAATTTAAGATTTTTTTTAAAAGAGGTTCTACTTTGAAAACCCATTTCCTCCTTTAGCAACAATCATGCTTGTATACACATACACAGTCAGTGAATGTATACAACGATGCTCTAGTCTGATGACAGTAAAGCTAAAAGGGAACCAGATATACAAGTCTTAAGGGATTAGTAGCAAGAGTGACATCTCCAAGGAAAGCCTGACTTAAAACACAATAAACATTTCTATACTTATGTATGATGCTTTTACTTGAGTAGATCCTATGATTTATCCAACTGTATGTATATTAGTATGTACATGATATCCTCTCATTTACTTCCTAAGTTCTGAGGGTGGTGAACAATATGTTAAACAGGCCTAACACAAAAAATGATAGTTATAACAGCAAAGGAACAGTCACTTCTCACCAAGTTCAGGACTATATAACATGTCTTCATCTCGCCTACGAGGGGGAAGATCTAGGGCAAAACCCACTTTACGGCCATACATCTGCACGACTTGAGGAGGAGGTGGACCAGGGGGAGGGCCAGGAGGTTTTCTGCCAGGGGGCAAACGTGGAACACCATGTCCAAGAAGAGGAAGGATAGAAACTGCCCGAGTTGGAGGTCTGTTAACAAAAAAACAAAAACAAAAAAATCCCCACAGTAATCACTTAAGAGGAATGAGATATTTATTTTCTCTTCTAAACAATTTTCAAGGGATTTATTTTACATTTAATCAAATGTCACACTGTTTACATCCACATTGTCTTTATTTCCCCCTGCATTAATTTTGGCACTGGACAGTCAATTTGTGCCTTTACTAAATGCTCTCTGATTGTGACACTGCTTCCTTACCCATAGGCTGAGGTTTTCTTTAGTATAGAGGGTGGCTGGGCACCAGGAAGTGGAATGTCCTGGATCAAAATGTTGGAAGGAGCATGTGGCATATCCGGCAAAGGAATACTCTCCACTTCCACATGCTGAGCATTCTGAAAGAGAGAGAACCATTCAATAGTACGATAAAAAAGTCATCCACTAACTAAACACTAAAAATGACAAGTCAGCTGTTTCATAATTTGGACACGCTTTCCAACTAACATAAATATCACTAAAAACCCCCACAAAAATAATCTCACGTCAATACTTAACAGATTGTCAAAGAACTGAAAGAAACCTTCACTTTTAAAAACACTAAAACCCAGCAGCTTTTTCTCCTCTTATCAGGTAATTCTTTTTGGATGTGATTCGAAATAGCTGTTGTTTAGAGAAACCCAACTGTTACAAGTATCTAGCATCAGACCTACCCCATTTAATATGCAGGGTGACAGAAAAATACATGTCGGGCTGGGCGTGGTGGCTCACGCCTGTAATCCCAGCACTTTGGGAGGCTGAGGCGGGTGGATCACGAGGTCAGGAGTTTGAGACCAGCCTGGCCAAGATGGTGAAACCCCGTCTCTACTAAAAATACAAAAATTAGCCGGTTGTGGTGGTGTGCGCCTGTAGTCCCAGCTACTCAGGAGGCTGAGGGAGGAGAATTGTTTGAACCTGGGAGGCAGAAGTTGCAGTGAGCCTGGGCAACACAGTGAGACTCGGTCTCAAAAACAAAAAACAAACAAACAAAAATAAAAATAATACATGTCAACTAACAAATAGTATATATCTAGTGGTGGAGGTTGGGCTCATTAGCTTGCCTATGTTGAATTTCTGTTGTGTATTAGCTTAACTAAGCAAGTTAACTTGTGCCTTCATCTGTAAAATGGGAGACATATTACCTCCTTTACAGAAATTATAGCATTTGATTTTTTCCCATCTTTATTTTGAGGTAAACAAAATGTACAAATTCAGTAAGTTCTGACAAATGCATATACCTCATACTCCTTCCCAATCCATCTCTATCATCCCCAAAGGCAACCACGGCTATATCTTTTTTTCCTGCACAGATTAGCTGTGACTATTCTAGAATTTCATAAAAATGAAATCATAACAATGAAATAAACTTAGCATGTTTTTGAGATTTATTCATAATTTTTCTTTTTTTATTCCATGCTGTTTTGAGTATTAGATTATTCCTTTTATTGCTGAATAGTATCTGATTGTATAAATATGCTACAGTTTAATTATCCATTATCCTATTAGTGAACACATAGGCTGATCCTAGTTTTTGAATTAATTTCTTCTGTTTAAATAAAAAGGATTAGATTTGCTGGTTCACACGGTAGGTATATGTTTAGTTTTAGAAGAAACTGCTATGAGGAAGAGGTTCAACATGACTAATTCTTCCATTAACTTTTTAAATCTAAGTACAGGTTGAGCATCCCTAATCTGAAAATCTGAAATGCTCCAAGATCCTAAACTTTTTGACTCCCACATGATGCCATGGTGGAAAAATCCACACCTGACCTAATGTGATGGGTCGTAGTTTTGTTTCATGCACAGAATTTATAACATTATCTTCAGGCTATGTTAATTTCATGCTTAGACTAGGGTGCCATCCCCCAAATATATGCAAATATATGCAAAAACAAAACAAAATAAAAAACAACACTAAATCCGAAACACTTCTGGTCCCAAGCACTTTGCATAAGGGATACTCAATCTGTGTAATATTTTAGTTTATCTCTAAAAAGAAAACCTTGATTACCTTGACAGCATCAAAATATTGGCTAAGTTGAGCCCTCTTCTGTTCATATTCTACTTCTAGCTTTCTCAATTCTTTGTAAATATCTGGATTCTCTTTTTCATAGAGTCGTAGAATACGTTCGAAGGTTTCACGCAGTTTTTTACGCTTGTCTTTCAGTACTTTCTCATTTAATTGTGGCTGTTGCACTGGGTTAAACTCTAAGAGAAAAAGTAGATTATGGAATTAAATATAAGAGGCCACTTCAATTAGGTATCAATAGGTTACATAATAAAAACCTCCATATATGCTAAAAATTTTTTAAGAGATCTAGATACCCAGACATACTCTTTTCAATTTTATTCAAGGAACTACAATATTTATTAAAATCCCCACTCTTTTTAGATGGCCACTAATTTTACCTTTCTCAGAAATGCCACCTAATTGATTTTCATCTTCATTGTAATAAAAATCAATTTTCACTGCTCTGTGCTGAAAACCTGGTGAAGATTCTGTCAGATTTGTGTTTACATACCATATTAGTCCTGTCAAATTTTGAGATCTATTAGCTGGGTGTGGTGGTGCATGCCTGTTGTCCCAGCTATTTGGGAGGCTGAGGCAGAAGAATCGCTTGCATCTGGGAGGCAGAGGTTGCAGTGAGCTGAGATCGCACCACTGCACTCCAGCCTGGGCAACAAGAGCAAAACCTCGTCTCAAAAAAAAAATTTTTTTTTGAGATCTTCGGCATTTTACTTGAACTCTCAAGTAAAATTTTTGTAATAAAGCTATGATGATACAATGGGATTACGAATAAAATATCTGGTAGTGTTTGACTCACCACTTAACTATAATCTTTATAACAGATCTGTATTCCTGGCCTAGCTACCAAACAATCCTTTTTCTCCCCAACTAATCATGTGTCAACATGGGGCTTAACTGCAGGTCCTCTATCCCAAGAATAAGACCTCCAGGCCTGTCTGGTCAATCATATCCCCCTATTTTCCTTTTTAGTGAATCACTCAGAGATCAATGAGCACATGATCCAAACTAGGGCCAGAACTTTCCCCGAGATTTTAAATGTAGATGTGAGAGACAGAAACTCTCAAGATTTTCTTTCTGGATGTGTTATCTAGAGATAAAACAAATCTAGAGCTGCCTGTGGCCTTGTCTCCCAATCATCACTAATTACACACATATATTCCACCTTCCATCCCAAGGAGAAGTTCATCAGTAGTAAGCTGAATGAGGCTAACAGAGACCAGACTAGACAGATGGACAGTACTGATGATGAGATTGGATTTTGAGGTTAGTTTCAGGGATTTCTCTTTTTTCATGTTCAGACTTCTTAATTAAGAGAGCCAATGCATGCTTTTTTCTGCCTTAACTAGTCTGTATTGAGTTTTATAAATTGTAACTAGACTCCTGATGAATAGTATTCTCTTTACCCCTTTCCTTTTTCTTAAAAGAATAACAAGTTTATCTTCTTCCTTAAATCCTATTAACTATTATTAATCTTGGTAATTTATTCAAATCTAGAGGGTGTTCTTACACTATACTATTTCTAGTGTGATTAGTAAAAGCATTGAATGCCTGAGCTTTAATCTCAGCTTTGCCACTACATAGCAGTGTGATCTTGAGAAACCTATGTAATCTTTCTGTGCCCGAGTTTCCTTACCTGTAAAATAGTGACAGTGCAACTACTCTAAAAAATCGTGAGGATTAGAAAACTAGTGGGAAAAAACTGGTGCACAGGTGTGTAGCAAGATAACTACTCAAGAAACCTCAGTTATTACTATTAGCTCCTTTTAAAACAACACATAACATTTGGGGTCATTTAATGAAGGATTCTCTGATTCCGAAAGGGAAGTAATTATCCCTGCTGATATTTAGACCAGATGCAAGAAGTGAAATCAGTTACAGCTGAACTGGGAAAGATCTGGGATCTTGAAGCCTGACCCAGAACTCTTACACAGGTTAGCTGCACAGATTCTTCCACATTATTTCAGAAACCTTGTAATAGCATAATGCCATGACTGAATTTTTTCTTGTACTGCATTTAATGTATCATTGAGGAGTTTCATTGCATCTCTTTTACTTACTACTCTGTTTTTGGGCAAACCATGGAACTTGTAACGATCACTTTAAAATGCTATTTTACAAAAGTGGCAAAGGGTAGAAGACAAAGTGGCAAAAACTTGACAGGTGAAAAGTACATGGAAGTTAACTAGACTGTTTTATTTTCTGCATGTCTGAAAACTTCTATTAAAAAAAACAAAATATTCTACATGTTCTAGTATTAAACAGGAAGGGTATTTGTGGGTTAGGATAAAATTTCCAGTGGCAACATCAACGATTTTCAAACTTAGATCCAAAAAAAGATAACATGCAGCTATTTCATGTGATTCCAGTTATAACAAAGCAGCGATACTTACAATGCATATGAAGAGTGAATAAAATTATTCTATAAAATGTGAAAAAGGCAGAGAATCCTGGTATAGTATTTTATATATTTGGTTTTAGGTATTTGATGATTTTTTTTCTATATCCTTACTAAACAGTCAAGTATCTTTTTGGATATTCTGACTGGAAAAATTGGAAACTGCCTTATATTGACAGGGGTGTAATACATAGATTTACATGGTAGTTGCCAACATTAAATAAAAGACGACAAACAAAAAACCCAAGGTTATTTCATAAACCAGATTTAAGTCTTCTCCTGAAAACCAAGCTGGCCAAACTGCTTCTGTTATCTCATAATAACAATTAGCCGAAAGCCAAATAATCACTTCTCTCTTATTCTGGTATATGGGGTCTCCAGTTTGCAACAGCCCTCTAGCACTCCATTTTGTTTCCCTGAAACTAACATTAAATCCAAGCATCAAATGTCCTCATGCTGTTCTGTTTTACTTATGCCTATGCTGCTTCACTCATTACCTGCCTGCCTCTGTATGTGTCAGACTGTTATAGCTGCCTGTTTGTAAATTCTTACCCATTTCATCTAGTTTCTCCATGTCTCGGATTATCTGTTTTGGATCCTTCATCTTTAAAACTGCAGCTCGAACCATCATGCGCTGTTTTTTGTTCTTAGAAAAACAAAAGAAGGCCAGATGTCAAGACGTCAGGCACTCATGAGTTTTACTTCAACCCACTTTAAGAATCTGAACAGAATAACTCCTTGGCTTCTGATCACTTGTTTCGACCACCAGAAACAGCTATGTAATTTTTTGCCTTAAAAACGTTTACATTTGTCAAAAAGATAAAGAAATGCTATTTTTAAGATGTGTTTTCTTAGTAAAGTATTTCTTTGAGCTCTGTGAGGTCTTTAGCAGTTACTTAAACACACACACTTAAAATTTCTTTTTTTAAACCCCTTATGTTCTTGAAGACCTTGGGTGATTGTTCCTGCCCCTTGTTCTAAAACCTCTGCTAGCTGAAGTCCAAAGTTTGTTGTTTTTTTTTTTTTTTTCCAAAAAAAAAAAAAGGAAAGGTTGAAGCTAAATTCTAAAATTAAAGAATATTTTAAAATTTTGCAGAAGTTAATGCTAAACATGAAAACACAACTGAACATTATTTAAAATCTGTGTTGCTTCAATGTATTAAAGCACAATACTATAAAGCAAATCCTTTCTTACTCTGTTGAAGTACTTTGCCACAAATTCAACAGCTAAGAGGAAAATGCTAATCAGGAAAAGAAAGGTAATATATTTATAAATATTATAAGCCAATATATATATTTAAGCTAATGTAATATACATAATAGTTAATCAGGAAAATGGATAAAGTGATCTAGCATCATGTTTTTTCCATCCTCACTGGTAGATTTTAAAAGTTATGTTTTAATAAATAACAAAAAAGAATTATTTTCCAAAGTATTTTTTAACTCACTGGAAAAGTAATCAAAAATGGCATTATAACTTGTAGTGAGCTTCTCTGCAAAGTTACTTCAGTTCCTAAATATAGTAAAGTTTGGCTTAGTATATCTTACAGTTTTTATAAAAAGCATAAAGCATCTTTTCTAGAAAATATTAGAAATGTTATTCTGAAACCCACTAATCCCAAACCACAAGATGTGCCAAATAGTACTTAAAGTTTTATAAGATGCCTCTGAAATCATACCTTCTTTAATTCTCTCTTCCGGGCTTCCTTTCCTTTAAAAGGAGAGAGGGAGATATAATAAAATTTTTGAATCTTGAACATTAGCATTTCCTTCAATTTCATACAGGTAATTCTTTATTGTGGGAAGTTATAGTATGCACTGTAAAACAGCAGCATCTTTGGCCTCTATCCACTACATGCCAAGAGCATCCCTCTAATTATGACAACCAAAAATGTCAAGACATTTTTGTTTAATGTTCCATAAAAAACAACTATGAATCTGAAAGAAAAAGATAACATAAAATGCGAAACAAGGGCTCGCAAAACTAATTTGCTCAAAATTTCAAATACAAAAAGAAAACTTTCAGCCAATTCTACTTTGCAAGTCAATCAAATCTGAAAACTAAAATATGGGTACTAATTTCTTTGCATGTTTAACGTCTTAATGTTCCCATCCAAACACTGAATATACAATTTATTCCTCCTATCACTGCTGGTCTTGTAATTAAGCCACAGAGAAATAAATTCCCTAATATGTGCAATTTTTAACACTCTCCTACTTCATCATTCCACACTAATGGACACTTACGGGCTTGGTCTGTGGGGTTCATAAATTTTCCACTCTTGGTGGATGATGTAGATCTCCGTCCCATGTTGACAATTTGTATGGTTTACTTGTTCATTAAAAAAAGAAAAACCTGTGAAGGTGAAGACAAAGAAATAGCTTATATCTCCTAAATTTATTTCTTCCTTTTTCTAGTCCCTACCAATCTCTGAAAAAAAAAATTCCTTTAATTAGAAATTCTGTGAGACTGTTCTTTCCTTAGTTTTGACTTTAATGTCCAAGAAAGATGGCATTAAGTTTCTTGACCATGAAAATTTAGATCTCCATCATTCTTTGGAAATGTGATGAGTGTGAAGACCACTTTGAATATCCTCAAGTCATTACTTTATCTTTTTTCTTATGGATCACAGCACTGACTTTGTCAACTGATAAAAAAACAACTAGAAAATGCTTTAACGATATGGCACAAACCATGAACATCAGAATTCATTAGTCCTTCTTCTATAACCTCCCTTTATTAACACGTAATTGTAAAAGAAGAATACGAACGGAATGGGGGTAATGGATCTAGGCTCAAAACAAACACCTCACCCTTGCCTCGCTCCATGGTTTTTCTTGGCATGTATGCTGTACATTCTCAACACTTCTAAGACACTAAAAACTCATTCATTTAAGCATATTTAATTCAGATATAATGCTTGACTCTCAAGAGTTCAAAACACAACTAAAAATGCAAGTATTTGAAATTAGTGCTACACTGAGAGCTCCCCAAAATTTAAATATTAAGACACATATTTTTCTAATACCTGACTCCCAATATATATTTCTTAAGGTAACTAAAGGGAATACTTATTCTTGTTTGAGGAAAAAATATTTTGTAAGCTAAAACTTTTATTAACACAATACCCTATTACATGACTTCTTCCTCTTATTCCAAAAGAATGGGGCTTAATTTTTTGAAGCATTCTTTCCAGTAACAAAGGTGGACAAATTTGTTTCCTTTTGCAAGCAGACACTTTTTAAAGGGAAGAAAGGGAAGATTTTCAGACCAGTTTGTTACAGTTAATGTGTCTTTCGCCAAGTGTCCAATTGCCCCGAAAGCCAGATGTTTCAGAAAGCTAGATGTTTCATAGCTGTTCTGGTAGCAATTACTTCAAGACGGTGGTGTCAAAGGCTCTGATTTTTAGCTTCCTCATCTAAAAAATGGGGACATCAATCACTTTATAACAAAGCTCTGATGATACAACGGGATTACAAATAAAATATCTTGTGATGTTTGACTCACTATTTAACTATAATCTTTATAATGCATCCATATTCCTGCCCTAGCTACCATACACCCTGTCAAGTGGTTTCCTTCTCAGAAAAACTGGGGGGTGGAGGTGTGGGTGGGAGAGCAGCAGGGAGTAGTAGGAGGTAGGGAAGGAAGAAAACATGCAAAATTCGTACAAATACAAGCTCTCCCATCGTTGATTGCCTGCGTTTTTCGTGCTTTCCTTTCTCAAGCGGGCTCATGTTCTGAATCTCCTCCCCCACAAATGAAACACAACGGATACGAATTACAGAGAATTTTACGGAAGATACGGGAGCTTAAGTCTGCAAAGATTAGTTTTTTGTCTACAAGCGGGGGCGACTGGAAAAATCAAGCCAAATAACCGTTGGGGAACTGTAAATAGCCAAAAAACCTTCAATGGGATAGGGTCCAGGTCCACCAAAGGAGGCAACACCAGCAACTGCCGAAACCATAGTGACGGTTGACCGACCATGACTCGAGGTACAAGACGTCAAACCTAAGGCTACCAATCAACGTGCATAGGAAGCGGCCCCAACCGCCCCGGGCGATGCCAACCGCGTAACCACTGGTCGCCGCGCCACCCCAGGCCCTGGAATACCCCAGTCCGCAACCGGGAGACCCCAGCCGGGGAGAGGAGGAGCGGGGCAAAGGGACTGGGTGTCCCCCAAGCCACTGCGCGGGCCGTGGAAGGGACGAAAGAGATGAGGAAAAGAAGTAGAGCAACTCCATACACTCACACTTCTGCTGTGCTCCCAGGACTACGAGAAGCGGGCAGGGGGCGATTCCCGGCCTCTTTCACTTCGTAAGGGCCTTCAACTCGGCCTCTCGGTCTACCCCTCAGCTACCGCCATCTTGAAACCTCGCGCCCCTCCGCAATCCTTACGTCATTTCCCATTCCTCTGTCCTGCTGTCTCTTAGCGCAGCTCGGCCCTAAAACCATAGAGAATACTCAAGAATTCCAGGACCAGAGTCTCTTCCGGTCCCATACAATACTCCATTGGTTGGTTGTCGGCTAAGAGCCCGCCTCATTGCGCTCATCTAGTACAATAGGAATTGAAAGAAGATAGCTGCTATCTGATTGGCTGACGGTCCTGTCTCTCAAGTTGGAGGCGTTCTGACCTAGTTGCTGGGGGCGTAATGCGTTGACCTGTCCGAGAACGGTACTTTCTGCAGATGCAGAAGCGTTCCGCGTTTTGTGTCTCTTGGAATTACGTTAGTTTTTGGATTTTTATGTTTCTTATGACGCAAGCAGGTGCGATCCTTTAGGGGTGTCTCCGTTTGTAAACGAATACCCAGATAACATTTGCTACTGAGTTTAATCCGCTTTGTAAGCATCAGGTTATCCCATGTGGGCGTCTGGTACGTGTGGAAATTTAATAGACGCGCAGAACAGAACATTTGTAGACCACCTGAACAAATAAATCAGCACCCGTATTAGAGTCGCAAATTGCTTATACGGGCGGTGATTTATTATTTACTATTTATTAGTAGTGTTCTGAAGAAGAAATACGGGGATACATATGCAGTCGGTTTTAAGTTTATGAGTGGCAAGGTTGATATATATTGGCCGTATTCCCTACTGGTCTATTCACCAGCCAAAAGTCCTCTATGATGTCACTCTACGTACAGGATTATTCACTTAACTCTAGCCTTTGCCCTTTCCTTACCTACTATCCCCTCTTTCCCTGAGTCAGCCCCCACTTATTTCCCTTAAAGGTAAGTTTAAACATTTAAAAAACTATCTTAGAGGGTACGCTTGGTTATTTCTAATCTTAACCAGACTATCCCTTGTAGGAAGTCTATTCTTACCACCAGTTATAAATATTTCAAAATATTGTTGGAGATACATATTAATTTTTGGCAGAATCTTTAAACTGCCCTTGAAGGTAATATGATCGGTCCTATACCTAAACTTACCTTTGTGTTAGGAAATTCTTGATGTGATTTTAGATTGAATTTCAGTGTCGGAAAGCAATGACAAGATCTGGTAGGTTAAAGCTGATAAACCAGGTAACACATAAAAAAGAAAATAATCTTGAATTTTGAAGATGAACTAAGTTGTAATATTTTGCAACTTGTTTTTTTTTCTTCTTAACACCATATTAGTGGTCATGGTTTTGCAACTCGTTTTGAAAAACAATGCGAGAAGAGAAAGAGAAAACAAACTGTTTGTTGGAAATATTAAAGTCTTTCATGTAGCTAAAATTTTTCCTGTAGCTAATATTATTAAGATAGGCTGAGCAGTTTTTATTTCAATACATTTCTTGTACTTGGATGGGAGAATCAGCTATAACAAACGCAGTCTGGCATCAACAGCATATTAATAATTTTGTCAGTATAGACTAAAAGAGTCCTCATGGGAATTACTTACTGGCAAAGGATTTAGAAAACAAACACATCTGCAGAGATTCAGCTGAACCATTAATAGGCCTCTATAGCCTTTGGCGTTTTCTAAAATCAGGTAATTAGTGAAATGGCCCACCTAATGCGTCGTGTATCAAAGGCAGCTGCCTCCTTTTTGCTAGTGTTGAAAATGAAATTATATTAATTTTTCTGAAAACATAATAAAGTATGACTTTCCTTTAAATGACAAATGCTTTGAGAGTAGTGACCTTCTATTCTGCATCCTAAATGCATTTTATTCCTGTGTAGCTGTGTTTTGCTTGCTTGTCTTTTAAATGTTTCAGTGTTTGAACATTCACTTGAGCGATATTTAATCATCACAATTGGTCAGGGTTGATTGCAGTTACAGAAACAGGACCTTGATGTTTTTAGTTTTGATTTTTACCATTTTCAAATCCATCCAGTTTACATTGTGTAATTAGTAGACTTTTATAGATCTGTTTCCTGTCCTAATTGAAGCAAATTGTTACAAATCATTTTTCAGTCTCTTCTAGTTTACGAAAAACAGATTTACTCTGATGGTCAAAAATATGATAGTATTTCTGTCTCATTTGAAGGCCTAGGGTTTGTGTCTAGGCAGAAGTTACTAAGTATGTCCCCTTATAACTAAATGATGTTTGAAGCTGGTGGTAGAAATGAAAGTCTCTGCAGTCAACGTAAAATTTAAGAATTTTAATGAAATTAGAAAAGGAAAAAGTAACCTCTATACTTGCTACTCTATGACAGCATTTACCCCAATGTTGATCTGGTAGAGCAGGGTGTGAAAACATCCAGTGGGATAATTTTTTTTTACCTCATAGCGTCTAGCACCAACTCATCCAGGCATTGGCTCTAAACTCATCTAGTCATCTAGTCTTGGCATCCCCAATTTCCCTCTCCAAATTGTTTATCCTATTTAAGTCCATATTGGAAGCTTATAGAAAATGAACCTAATCAAGGAAGCAAACACTGTTACTGAAAAGGAAGCAGAAAAACTTCAGTGGCAAATAAGATGGCTGTTCATTTCATTTGGTGTTTCACTAGATTGGTGACCTCAGTAATGGCATGATTATATTTTTCTGAGGCTGACTTGAATTCCACCAGATGCTTCTCATAACTTTTGATGGCTGCTTGAAGCTGTGTTTTTTCCACTGCTCCCAGGATGGCACGGACAATCATATCTATGCCAAGGCCAAGAACAGCAACTCCAATACTACCAAGGAGAGAAGCACCAATTTGAGCTAACACAGTGACCAGCTTGTTAATTATGCCAGTTGTGATATTTGAGCCCACAAGTTTAACAGCGACTGCACTGGCTGCAGATGTAGCTTCTCCCAGGATGACCGAAATAACCTTTTGCACTATTGCAATTTTCTCTGTTTCCCTTTCCTTAATATCCTGAAGCTTTCTATAGAGGGTTGGCTCTAGCTTGTCTTTTAGTGCTTCATCAACCTTTTGCAATTCCTTTTGGATTTTCATAATGGCTTGGATGATGATATCACAGTTTTCTTTGATGGTCCCATCTCTTTTCATCTCAATGAAGGCCAGCCTGCACCCCAAGTGCGTATTTAGAACCTCAGTCAGCTTATTGGTGACATCGAAGCTGTCAGATAAGCAATCAAGGAGCTGTTGGTGAAGACGATTTACTTCTTGCCGCCTCTTTGGGTTCTCTGGGTAGAGGAAGTCACTTTGGGCCATATTTCCAATATGATCGCTGAAAAATAAAATGGTAAATTTTTACTGAAAGTCTTAAAAAACGTCTGCTAACTGCGTAGAAGGGACTAGGAAATCTTTTTCTTCATGCATAGCAAAGAAGCAAGATGCTGTGTAAGGAGAATTCCTCAGAACACTCAAGTTTTTTTTTTTTTTTTTTTTTTAGAGAGAGTCTCACTCTGTTACCCAGGCTGGAGTGCAGTGGCGTGATTTTAGCTCACTGCAACCTCTGCCTCCCAGGTTCTAGCAATTCTCCTGCCTCAGCCTCCTGAGTAGCTGGGATTACAGGCACACACCACCATACCCAGCTAGTTTTTTGTGTTTTAGTAGAGACGGGGTTTCACTGTGTTGCCCAGGCTGGTCTCCAACTCCTGAGCTCAGGCAGTCCACCCCCTCGGCCTCCCGAAGTGCTAGGATTACAGGCATGAGTCACTGTGCCCAGCCTCAGCAGGTTCTTTAAAACAGTTATTGTTACGAAATTTGGAGTCAGTGTATGGAAAATGTAGGCAACATAATACAACCCTTTGAAGGATAAATTAAGGTATTAGATTTTGTGGTGGTGGGAAATATTCATGTTTATCAGGCATCTGTTTATTAATAAGCATGATTATTTCTAGGTAATATTTAATAACTTTTATTTGAAACAGACCCCAATTTGAAATGCTTAGCTCTTGATTACTAGTGCTCCTTAGTTTCTCCAACCCCTAGTCATCACATTGACCACACCTACCGACTGATTTCTCTGAATTTACAGGGCTGTTTTTTGTGTTTCAATACTTGGTTATTTTCACTTAAAATATTCAAATTACTTTATATTTCTCTATAGGCAAGTTATTTGTTTTCTAAACCTAAGGGATATCCAAAGGCAACATATATATCATGCTAGAATCTTTAAATAATTTTTTTCTTGTGATAAGAGTATATACTCAAGACTTTTTGGATTAAAATTTCATGTGAGGAGAAGGTAGGAACTATAAATACAAAAATTAGTCAGGCGTGGTGGTGCACGCCTGTAATCCCAGCTACTCTGGAGACTGAGGCAGGAGAATCACTTGAACCGGAGGTGGAGGTTGCAGGGAGCCAAGATGGTGCCACTGCACTCCAGCCTGGGCAACACAGCGAGACTGTCTCAAAAAAAAAAAAAAAAAAAAAGTAGTGAGAGTACATCATAGAATGAATAAAATAACTTGACAGGAGACTTCAGCATTTGTTCTTTTGGCCCATGGTACCATTTAGAGAAAACAGTCATGTTCTTCTGTGTTTATTTGGGTGAAAAATCTAAATTTGAGCCAGTAAGAGCACGATGCTACTCAATATGCATACTTTGAGTAGCCTTTCTATGTGGCTGGCACTTTTTAAAAAAATTAAACTCGAGAGAAAAGAGAGAAAAAATGGAGTTCTCTATGCATATCCATGTGGAATCTGGCACAGTCTCTTTTTAAGTAAACAACATCGTAATTAACTTGGACCCTATGTCTTCTAGCACCACAGTTCTTATTCTGCTTAAGGGGAACCTCAGAAGCATGGAATGAAGGAATGAAGATGTTTTTCTTTCAAGAAAGTAAACCTGAAAATAACCTATCCTCCAAATCATATGGATATAATTTGGAAACGGAAAAGGGAAAATTTTTCTGAAATTGTTTAGAAACATAAATAACCATGTATGTTGTTAGATTTAGAAAAATGCACTGGAACCTCCTGGCAAAATAAACTACCATGGTCAGAAATTCATTTTTATCCTTGATTCAAATCCAGCACACATGCACATATATACAGGCAGGCACATGTGTAACAGACACACATTTCCACAAAACAATACTTAGAAAATCTCTAATCCAATTCCCTTTAAATAAATTGCTTGTTGAGGATCCAGTAAATATTCTTTAAACACACAATGGGTTGCAAACTGTAATTTGATAAGCACAGATTTGGACTTTGAATTTTATTTTTTCTTCTAGTAATTTTCCATTAAATGTTTGTCTTTTTTGACTCCCGGTTTTCAGATCTCATTATGAAGTGAAAACTCTAGTTTCTGACTGACAGAAGAAAATTAGCTATATTCCTCTTCAGACAGTTAGGCGAGAGGAGTTTCCTTATCCTGAAAAAGTTGAAAATATATCTAGCAGCTATCATATGCCATTATATGAAGGCATAGTTTCCAGAAAAGGTGGGTGGTTTTATCTACCTCAAGATAAACAAATGGAGAAATGAACCTTCCTCCTGGATGGGAGGCAGAATGCTTCCAAGTGGTCGGCTCCTTTTCAGTTAACTCATTTTTTTAGCACAACTTCACAAATTAATCGTAGAATGTTTCTGAAAGACTGAACAGGTGAGCCTTATTTTTTTCAGGAAAAAAAAATAGAACTCTTCTCCCCCCAGTATTAAAACACCATAAAAACAAAAGAGTAAACAGTATGGTACAGGAACAAGAGTCAGTGAATTAATGGAACAAATTAGTCCCCAAAGCAGACTCTTCTATCCATTTAATAATAATAAATTGTAGACTCTCAAATCAATAATAATCAAAATTATTACTCCATAAATGGTTCTGAGTCATGGGCTAGACTTTGGAGTTAAAAATTAATAACAACGTTGGTAGTGTCATAATGTAGAAAATTAAATAATAGCTAGAAGAAAATGGATAATTTTCAAATATCTGTATGGAGAAGGACTTTATAAGCCTAAAACCAATGAAAAAAAAATCACATGCAAAAATTTGACTAATAAAGATGGCCAATGTAAAAAGAACTGAAAACAAGCTGGGGAAAATGCAAAAAAAGTACTGTTATTATTTTTAAAAAGCAGTGACAATCTAATATATAAATGAGCAAACAACCCTGAACAGAGTACAAAAAAATAGTGTCTAATAAAATGGTGGGAAAAGTTCAGTCTTACTAGAAATCAAAGTGTAAGACACTGTATGTTTTCAACTACTAATGTGTTTCCTCCTTTTAAGTAGTCATGCTCTTGCACTTGCGCTCTTACACTCTTCTTCATAGGATCTAGATATCAGTTCATGACTTTGTTCCAATAACGAGTTTGGCTAAGAAACGTTATGATGTGCTAAGAATTATGTTTCCCTTATAATGAAAAAGGACTTTTATTCTGAGTCAGACTTACCTTCCTAGCTTTTTTCCTAAGGGTAGGAAGCGGGGAGGGTTTTCTTCTGCTAACATATCTTCAGCAGGCCTGCCACCACACCTGCTCAGGTATGTCTGAGCTCCAGCTCTGAATACAGCTCCAGGTTATTTCTACACCCCAAATGAGATAAGGAGCACTGGGCAATTAGGAAGAGGAGAGGTGGGGATTGAAGGTGAAACCATTGAATTGTGTTTTGGATAGGTGAAGTTTGAAGAGCTTCGTGAAGAAGGCAATTGTTAATTCATTAACAATTCGTCTAGTATGTTAGTACTTAGCACGTGTAAGGTCATACGCTAGCACCACTCTGCAAACCATACAAAGGTGAAAAAGACATGGTCCTTGCTTTTTTGGAATTTCTAATCTAGTTAGGAAGTTAAGACAGATTTGTAACTATAATGTCAAGTTGAAAGTAATATGTTGTACAAAATTAACGGTATAGTTGGTATTTGACTTGTGCAAATCTGTTTTAAACAACCCATACTTTAATATATAATATATTGGCACTGTGGCCATATGGAGACATTTAGTCATCTAGTAAGGTTAACAATTTGTAAGCTTTCAAGTAGATATTCTTAAATATGTGCTTGACAGTTGAGGAGAGGTTGGGCACCACATGGAGAACCATAGTTGGCAGGGTGCAGTATTTTCATTATTGCTCTTAACAATTTAGTTCTGACTCCCAAAGCGATAACTCCACTCAGCAAAACAAAAGCCTTGCAATTACTTGGAGTCACCCTTCTTAAAGGTCAGAGTTGTTACTCATGCAAGCTTCAAGTGATATTTTACAAACAACCCATAATATTGGGCCCGAGAGGAGTTCTGTGCCATATATTTTCTCCATCTTATTCCATTTTCAGTGACGACCTGTCACTTTCAGAGATTGTGGCACCAGCAGCAAGTAGTATATTTAATCCAGCTCTGGTTACACCCATTCTATGATAAGTTTGAACTTTTACATAATTTGAATTATCACATGATGGTGCTTCCTGTCAGTGAAAAATTCCACTTGGGGAATTACCATCCACTTTTGTACAGAGTTTATGCTATTATTTGAATATTTTACTGTAGTTATCAATGAAATGGGCTCTGTAGTGCCCTGGAGCAACTGCTGGGGAACTGCCAGCCAGCAGGTGGAGCTCTTGGTCTCTGGGACTCCCGTTTTTCACCTGGGCCTTTGCTGGACTGGAGCAGCTGTGCTTTCTCTTGCTCTTCACATTTGGGATCTGGGTGGGTAAAATTTTATTTGATGACAGAGTTCTGTTGCTAAAACAAAGTCTGGAAACTTTTGACTTGTTATTTTATTAAAAAATGACAAAAACATCTGAAAGTGCTGATGCCATTGATCAGCACACCTTATGAAATGAAAATAGAGACAGAGGTTAGCTTGAGATGGATGCTTACTGCACCTAACCTTGTCACTTTTTTTGAATTGAGAAGTCAACATTTAAGATTAAAGAGCATATAAGATATGGTAGAAATATACTGATAATTGTATCTAAAAGTTAAGGTTTATTTAATGACACCATACAGTTGTTTTAGTTTTTCAGAAAAGGAACCACCTTACAAAATGAAAATGTATTGATCGTCATATGTTCAAATAAAACTTTTTAGGATACTTCGTGAATAACAGTAGTGCGTTGACTGTCAAGTGCTAGTGAACTTAGAAATTAATATCAAGATGATTAGAGAAAGCTTCATGGATAATGCAATATATGATTTGTGCTTTGATAGATGGTATATTATGGAGAAATTAAAAGTGAATGGTTTGGTAAAACAAATAATTTTTTAATATATACTTATTACCAGTAATATATAAACTTTTTTAAATAGAGGAGAAAAAACACCCATAAACCTACCATTTTATTTTTGATTTTTGTTATTCCTTTTCAAAATTTGTTTATATGCATAAGTATCTTTACAAATTTATCATAATAGTATAAGTAAAATTCATCATATTAATTTACTTAACACTTTACCCTATTTATAGTTTTTAAAATATTTTATTGGTTGCATATACTATTCCCTATCTTTACTGTAGTTTAATAAATCCAAAATTGTTTCACTATCACAAATAATATTCTAATGAACATCATGATACCCACAGATTTTTTTTACTCCATTATCTGGATTATTTCCTCAGCATAAATACCTAGAAGAATTACATAATTAGTGGCATAAGTAATGGAAATTAAATTTTTATTACTTTTGATCTGTATCGTAAACTGCATTCCAAAAGCTTTTTCTGTGCTACCGCAAATAAAGTTTTATAGTAGGATACTGGGTATCCTGCTGTAAATTTTTTACAATTTTTATTTTAGATTCAGGAGGTTCATATGCAAATTTGTTGCCTGACTATACTGTGTGTTGCGGAGGTTTAGGGTGTGAATGATCCCGTCATCCAGACACTAAGCATAGTGCTGGTATCTTTCCAAGTCAAAGATAGTCCTGCTTAAATATTGTTGATTTGCAAAGTGTAAGGTTAAATTTCAAAAAGAGAAGTTCTTGCCTGTTTGGAAATACAAACAAAATGTTTACGATGAAATGAAATGGTCTCTGAGATTTGCTCGCAAATCATCTGGAAAGAATAGTGGGGTAGGGTTACAGAGGAAAAAAGATTGGCCTTGTTTTGATAATTTTTAAAGCTGAGTTATGGGTACATGGGAGTTTATTATATTATTGTCTCCACCTCTGTGTATGTTTGAACTTTTCTTATAATAACAATTAAAAAAGAAAGAAAGGAAAATATGACCCCGTCTAAACCTCTGATGTTTAGTCATTAGTGCTCTCTGAGGTTTTACGTTTCTTCTTGCTGTCACTTTTCTTCACTGTCCAAATGGAGTTTTGCCATCATGCACAGTTCCCTTATTTGGGAGTGTGGAAATAGGGTATAGGTAAAATTAGGAGCTTTTCAGGAGAAAATAACAGCTTCTAACTAGTTCTGAGTCTCCTTTAATTCAAATAAAAACTGTGGCCTTTAATTAAAACAAAAATTGCTCATGATGTGATGATATACTTTCTGATATAAATTCTTTTAAAAAATGTTTCTGAGCAGAAAGAAGAATATTAAAGTAATTCATCCGCATTTATCAAGTGTTCACTGGTGAAACCTCTACTGTATCCCTTGAGGCATTTGAAAAAGACAGTGTTCCTTGCCCTCAAGATGATAACGGCCTGTTTGGAGACACACAGAAAATGCTCAGAGATATTTAGATAGAACATAATTTATGAAAGAGTATAAGTACTATACATTTACCAGTATTGGATTCCACATTCATTCTTTTGTGGCATAGAAGGAAATGGTACTATCCATATAAACTTCACACGTTCACACAGGTATCATTTTATCCTTAATCCTTCTTAAAATTGATGTCTTTACTGCTTCTCTTCCACTCTGACTTAGTCAGTCCTAGAAATTGTTAATTTTCTTCCTTCTCTGCTGTCTTCAGAGAAGGCACCAGGGAAGGTTCCTTCCAAATCACAAGGAACATGTCATGGGATCCTCTTATAACGAAGCTGCTTTTTTTTACTTTATTTTATTTATGGTTAGGATTCAAGACTGACGGGCTGTTTCAAATTCCTATTGAGAAACAGAGTATTATATCAATAGAAATATCCACGTTGCTTACCTTGCTGTGTTTCTGAGTTCCGTGGTCCCAGCAGTTGTTGAGGAGTATTGTTAATGTGCTTTTTCATCTGGTTTCCTCTGGATATTTCTGGTGGAATGTGATGACTTACAGACTTTGCTGGCCTCTGCTGGGTCCCTCTGCCTGTCTGGTTTATAGGCTATTTCTACGTGGCTTGGACCTCAGGATTCTTTTATCTCCTATTGATAAAAAAAAAAAACTTAGTTATATAAATTGAAAGACTAATAGTGTGTAAAACTTATTTTTAAATTTCTGTTCTTTAATGGACTTTTTATTTTTGAGAAGTGCTATATAACTGAGCTAATTCAATTCAGTAGAGAAGATGGCTCTTTGATTGCAGCTCTCAGATTTTGGGGTTTTATCTTGTCAACTGTTCCAGATATTAAGTTTCTGTTAGCTTCTGTTGCATTTGTACCTCTCACTGTTGCTGATTATTTAAATTCTCAAGAGACATAAATGCAGTTACTTGCATCCTATTTTTTTTTTCTTTTCTTTCCAGCTAGGAGTTCTCCTCTTTATCACTCTTTCTCTTCCTATGTTGGTGAATTGTCTTGACAGTATAAAAACCTTGAAGTCCAACTCGAGTCTTTTCTCCGAAAGCTCAGATCAGAGTTTTCCCTGCTGCTTCTTCCGGCTTCTGTCTTCAGACCTGTTAATTCCTCCACAGCAAAGACACCTGAGTCACAGGGAAATCACTCAGCCCCAGTGTAACTTAATGAAAGACAGCAGGCTTTACCCTCAGACAGTCCTGGTTTTGTGTACTCCAAGTACCACTTACTGGTCATGTAACCCTAAGAAAGTCACTTAGCCTCTCTAAGTTTTCCCATTGGTGTAATATGAGTATTAGTTAATAATTTATGGATTTTCAGAAGGTTTAAATGGGATAATGTTTATAAAGTAATTGCCATAGTGGCTGATATGTGGCAAAATCTTACGAAATGGTAGCTATTCATATATTAACAACAGTATCTCCTGGTGGAGGGGAGAGGAGAATGGGTGGGTACAGGATACAAATGCCAGACAGGCAGACAGGAGACCTTAAAATATAAAGATGCTGCCCAGTGATCCTAAAGAAGGGCTAAGTGGGGTCACTTTTCTACTTTTGTCCCAGTGGATCATCTTGCCTTGATGTATCCAGGGCCCCACCATGTACGGACGTGTGGCCAGTGTATCTGAACTAGGTATGGATGTTAAGTAGGATTTTAACAGATGTTTGGGGAGGATGGCGGTATAGAGGAGATAATACAGATG
Organism: Macaca thibetana thibetana; assembly: GCF_024542745.1. NCBI lineage: Eukaryota > Metazoa > Chordata > Mammalia > Primates > Cercopithecidae > Macaca > Macaca thibetana. The sequence continues at coordinate 14,997,246 of NC_065588.1, forward strand.
GAGGAAACACTGAGAGCAAAATTGTAGAACATTTTCAGGGAACAAAATCCGCCATGCTGGTGATACAAGGTGTAAGTGGGAGCAGTTAAGGGAACGTAAGTCATGGAAAATTGAAAACAGTTTGTAGATAGCCTTAAATGTCATGCTAGGAAATTGTATTTCATTCTGTAGGTAATAGTGAACCATTAAAAAATTTCTTTTTATTATGGGGCAATATTTGGAGGTTTGGATTTCAGGAAGGGTACATTATGTAAACTTGATTAGTAAGTATGGACAATAAAGCATGAGTCACCAATCCCATTACCTACAGTATCTAGAAAAAATATGTCTGTCTCTTACCCTGTCTTAAAACAGTTGCGTTTTGTTTCTGAAGAGGCTATTGTTGAAGAGTACCATTTAACCCACTTGTTCCTAAGGTGTTTGTTTCTCTCCTATTTCTACCCTTCTTAACATTTATTGCCTACTCATCCACTCCTTTCTCTCCTACCACATAGTAGCCTAAGTGGAGTTGCCAAAATTAGGGATAAACAGTAACAGCGCAAAAGAATTATTAGAGAAAAACTAGAAGCAATATTGACTTCATACGGAGCCCCCTCATCAACTTGAACTTCTTTTTTCTGCAATCAGTTTCTCAGGTTGAAAACTTGAACTTCTTAAATCTTTCTTGACTACTAAAGCCAGTATTGCCATCAAATCAGTAGTCAGAACTGAACTGTAGGAAGGAGGCAAATTTTCTTAGTGTAGATCTTGGAGTCAGGGTGGTTTTAGGGAATCAGGAAGGCTGATTTGACAAGTTTCACTGCTGGATTGACAGTGGTGGGAAATGAGAGTGAAAGCAATAATATCTCCAAACTTATCTGCATGTAGCTCTCACTTGATAGTTTCTTTTATTTAGAATGCTTTATTTTCCCCTTTATTCTAAAGCTCATCCCCTTCTTTTCCTAAAAAACTCTGCTCAAAAAGCATATATTCCATGATCCTGAATAACCTGCCTGATTCAGTTATGATTGTTTCAACAATTCGCCAGCACTTATGAATGTTGCTCTTAAAAAAAAATCAAGCAAACCTAAAAATAATCACCTTTTTGACCCAATAGCCTCCTTTATCTCTCTTTTCACAGTTAGACTTCCCAATTGGGTAGTGTACATGCATTGCCTCTACTTCATTTTCTCCATCAATTTTCCAGTATTTATAATCTAGCTTCTGCACATATTCCTGCCTCTTGCAAAATTGCTTTTCTAGCATTGCCAATGACATTGTAATGAGTAAACATAATAATTTACAATGTTTATCATACTTGCGACATTTGAAATTGCTGATCAGGTCTTTACATTTTCTTTTTCTTTTCTTTTCTTTTATCTTTTTTTTGAGACAGAGTCTCACTCTGTTGCCCAGGCTGGAGTGCAGTGGTGCCATCTTGGCTCACTGCATCCCCTGCCTCCCAGGTTCAAGCAATTCTCGTGTCTCAGCCTCCCAAGTAGCTGGGATTACAGATGTGTGCCACACCCAGCTGATTTTTGTACTTTTTAGTAGAGACGGGGTTTTGCCAAGTTGGGCAGGCTGGTTTCCAACTCCTGGCCTTAAGTGATCTGCCTGCCTTGGTCTCCCAAAGTGTTGGGATTACACTAAAATAAAATACTTAAATATAAATACTTAAATATAAATCTAACAATATATGAGCCACCATACCCGGCCAATTTTTCATTTTTTCTTTAATGGATATACTTTTGGTATCATACATATCAAAGGACTAATCAGCTAACCAAAAATTACAAGATTTTCTTCTGTTTTATGGTTTTATGTTTTTATATTCATGTCCCATTTTGCATTAATTTATGTATGTATATGGTATGACATAAAATCAAGCTTTATGTCTTTGCATATGGGTATCAGGCTTTTCCAGCACCATTCGTTGAAAAACGCTAAACTTTCTTTTTTTGTTGTTATTTCTTTTTTGTGTATGTTTTTCTTTATTTCTTCTAAAAAAAAAAAAAGGATACATGTGCAGAACATGCAGGTTTGTTACGTAGGTATACACGTGCCATGGTGGTTTGTTGTACCTATTGACCCATCCTTTAAGTTCCCTCCCCTCACCCCCTACTCCCCAACTGGCCCTGGTGTGTGTTGTTTCCCTGTCTGTGTTCATGTGTTCTCATTGCTCAACTCGCACTTATGAGTGACAACACGCAGTGTTTGGTTTTCTGTTCCTGTGGTAGTTTGCTGAGGATGATGGCTTCTAGCTTCATCCATGTCCCTGCAAAGGACATGATCTCATTCCTTTTTATGGCTGCATAGTATTCCATGGTGTATATGTGCCACATTTTCTTTATCCAGTCTATCATTGATGGGCATTTGGGTTGGTTCCAAGTCTTTGCTATTATAAATAGTGCTGCAATAAACATACATGTGCATGTGTCTTTATAGTAGTGTGATTTATAATCCTTTGGGTATATACACAATAATGGGATTGATGGGTCAAATAGTATTTCTGGTTCTGTATCCTTGAGGAATTGCCATACTGTCTTCCACAGTGGTTGAACTAATTTACATTCCCGCTAACAGGGTAAAAGCATTCCTATTTCTCCACACCCTTGCCAGCATCTATTGTTGACTTTTTAATAATCTCCATTCTGACTGGCATGAGATGGTATCTCACTGGTATTTCTCTGATGATCAGTGATGTTGAGCTTTTTTCTTTTTTCATACATTTGTTGGTCGTGTAGAGGTCTTCTTTTGAGAAGTGTCTGTTCATATCCTTTGCTCACTTTTTGATGGGGTTGTAAATTTAAGTTCCCTGTAAATTATGGATATTAAACCTTTATCATGTAGGTAGATTGCAAAAAATTTCTCCCATTCTGTAAGTTGCCTGTTCACTCTGATGATAATTTCTGTTGCTGTGCAGAAGCTCTTTAGTTTAATTAGATCCCATTTGTCAATTTTGGCTTTTGTTTCAATTGTTTTTGGCATTTTTGTCGTGAAGTCTCTGCCCATACCTATATCCTAAATGGTACTGCCTGTGTTTTCTTCTACGGTGAAAACACCTAAACGTTCTATATTAAATTGCCTTTGCATCTTTGTTAAAAATCAACTGACCGGCCAGGCATGGTGGCTCATGCCTGTAATCCCAGAACTTTGGGAGGCCAAAGTGGGCAGATCACGAGGTCAGGAGATCGAGACCATTCTGGCCAACATGGTGAAACCCCGTCTCTACTAAAATACAAAAAAATTAGCCAGGTGTGGTGGTGCGCACCTGTAGTCCCAGCTACTTGGGAGGCTGAGGCAGGGGAATTGCTTGAATCCGGAGGGGCGGGGGTGGAGGTTGCAGTGAGCTGAGATCGTGCCACTGCACTCCAGCCTGGTGACAGAGGAAGACTCCATCTCAAAAAAAAAAAAAAAAAAAAAAAAAAAAAATCAATTGACCACATTTGTGGGTCTTTTTCTAGACTTTCTATTCTGTTAGGTTCATCTACATATCACATCACCAATACCATACTGTCTCAATTACTGTAGTATATCTTAATATTAGATTGTATGAGTCTTCTAGCTGTTCCTTTAGAAAAATCTTTGTCTATTCTTGTTCCTTTACATTTACATATATATTCTAGAATTCACTGTTCTATATCTATAAAGAATCTTGATGGCATTTTTATTGTGATTGCATTAATTCTGTGGAGCAATTTGGGAAAAATTGACATCTTAACTACATAAGTCTTCCAATCCATGGACAGAGTTTGAGTTGACATCTTTGCTTTATAGGGTCTTTCAATTCATGGACAGAGTTTGTCTCTCCATTTACTTACATTTTCTTTGATTTTTTTTTTTTTACTTCAGAATTTTTTTAAAATCTTAGTGCACAGATTATGCACATATATTCTTAGGTTTATATTTAAGATTTTATTGAGAGAGTATTATAAATGATACTTATAAAAATGATTGGTTCCCTATTGTTCATTCCTAGTGAATAGAAAACAGTGGATATTTGAATGCTGACCTTGCATCTGCTAAAATTACTAATAGCTCTAAGAACTTTTGTGTAGATTCCTTGGGATTTTATATGTAGATATCATGTCTACAAACAGAGGTAGTTTTATTTCTTCCTTCTCAATTTGAATATTTTCTTTTTCTTGTCCTACGTCACTTTCTAAGATTTCCAGTATGATATTAAATAGAACTGGTGAAAGTGGACATACCTGACTAATTCCTGGTCCTGAGGGGTAACAATTAGTCTCTTATTATGTTAGCTGTGGTTCTTTGTAAGAGCCCTCTATGATTAAGGAAGTTTTCTTATATTCCTAGTTTGCTAAGAATTTTAATTATGAATGGATATTGAATATTTAAAAATGCCTTTTCTGCATCTACTGATGTGATCATGTGGTTTTTCTTGTTTAGTTTGATTTTTTAATGTTGAACCAACTTTACATTTTTGGGATACACCTTAAATTGGGTGCGATGTATTATTCTTTTTATACATTTTTGGATTGGATTTGATGATATTTTGTTGAGGATTTTTATGTGTATGTTCTTAAGGAATATTGGTCTAGAGTTTTCTTATTTTTCTACAATGGTAGCCTTATAAAATGAGTTGAGAAATATTCTCTTGTGGACTTTGGGAGGCTGAGGTGGCTGGATCACGAGGTCAGGAGACTGAGACCATCCTGGCTAACACAGTGAAACCCTGTCTCTACTAAAAATACAAAAATAAATTAGCCAGGCATGGTGGCGGGCGCCTATAGTCCCAGCTACTCGGGAGGCTGAGGCAGGAGAATGGCATAAACCTGGGAGGCGGAGCTTGCGGTGAGCCGAGATCAGGCCACTGCACTCCAGCCTGGGGGACAGAGCAAGACTCCATCTCAAAAAAAAAAAAAAACAAAATGAATTAGTCTCCCTTTCTGTTTTCTGGAGGATATTGTGTAGAATTGTTATTCTTTTTTAAATGATTGTTTGAATTCACCACTGAAACCATCTGTGTCTTGAATTTTCTCTTCTAGAAGGTGTTTAACTACAGATACAATTTCTTTAAGAAAAATAGGTTTATTCAAGTTTTCTGTTTCTACTTGGGTGAGTTTTCATAGCTTGTGTCTTTGAAGGAATGGGTCTATTTCATTTAGATTGTTGAATTTGTGCACACAGAGTTGTTAATAGTGTTCTCTCATTATCCTTTTTATGTCTGTAGGGTCAGTAGTGACATCTCATTCTTTATGTTGGTAATTTGTGTTCTCTCTCCTTTTTTTTGGTCAATCTGTCTTGAAGTTTAACAATTTTATTGGTTTTTCTTTTCAAAGAAACACCTTTTAGTTTTATTGGATTTTGTCTATTTTTTCTGTTTTGAATTTCACTGATTTCTACTCTTTATTTCCTTTTGCTTACTTTGAATGTTTCCTCCTTCTTTTCTAACTTAAGATAGAAGTTAAAATTATTCATTTTATATCTTCATTTCTAATATAAACACTTAATCTACAGATTTCTCTCTAAGCACTGCTTTAGTTTCATCCCACAGATTTTGATATATTTTCATTTTCATTCAGTTCAAAATATTTTCTATATTTTTGTGACTTTTTTGATTATTTAAGGGTGTGTTAATTTATAATATTTTGTAGTTTTTCGTGTATCTTCTTTGTTGACTTCTATTTTAATTCTATTAAGAGAACATTTATTGTCTTTTATATATATCAGAAAAGCTGCTGGAATTTTTTATTGGAATTGTGTTGTTTTTATAAATTAATTTGAGGAATACTGACATCTTAGCAATATTGACTGTTTTGGTCCATTAACAATATATATCTTTCTATTTATTTAGGTCTTCCTTAATTTTTCTCAGCAATGTTTTACAGTTCTAAGTGTAGAGATATTTCATCTCTCTTGTCAGATTTATCTATAAATATTTCATATTTTTAATGATATTGTAAAAGTCATTGTTTTAATTTTAATTTCTGATTTTTATTTTATTGCTAATATATGGAAATACAATTGATTTTGTACATTTGATCTTGTATTTTTCAACCTTGTGAAACTTAGTTATTGGTTCTAGAAATGCATATTTAATGTAACTATTGATATGCTTAGATTAAGTGTAACATTTATTATTAGTTTTCTGTTTTTCTGTTCTGTTTTTAAAATTTCTCTGTTTTCCTTTTCAAGCCATCTTTTGAGTAATATAAGTAGTTACTTAAATAATTGTGAAGTTTCATTTTAATTTGCCTATTGACCAAAATCTGTATTAGTATCCTAGGGCTGCTATCACAAATTACCACAAACTTAGTGATTTTAAACAACAGAAATGTACCCTCTCAGAGTTCTCAAGGCTGGAAGGCTGAAGTCAAGCAGGCCCTTGCCCCTCTGGGGGCTCTGAGGGAGAATCCATTCCTTGCCTCTTCCAGCTCTGGTGGCCATCATCAGCCCTGCATGTGGGGCCACATCACCCCCATCTCTGCTTCCATGGCCCCATTGTTTCCTGCTCTGTTTTCAGTGGCTACTCTAGAGATTATAATATACTTCCACACTTCACACAATCTGCTTAGAATTAATATTTTATCACTTCAAGTGAAATCAAGAAGTCTTTCAGCTACATAAGTCTCCTTACCCTCTCTCCTTTATGATGTAATTGTCATATACATTGCGTCTACGTGCATTGAAAATCCCAGCAGTGCTATTTTTTGGTTATAATTTTTGCTTCTTTCTGTGGTCTGCCACCCACTATTTGATTCCCAGGGGTCCCCTTTCCTGGTGTTCTGGCTGGAAAACAGTTTCAGCTCTTCCCATTGCAACTGGTTCTTATCTTGGGGCAAAGCAGTGAGAGAAAGGAGCCTGTAAGATCACTACCACCATCCCTGCATGACAGTTGCTTCTGCCCAGGGTAGAGTGGGAAGAGTGAAAAGGGGTCCACCCCATAAGGACAGCCTTTTCACTGCCAGTTGGCAGGGGCGGGGGCAAAGGACTGACTGACCTCTGCTGTGCTTGTAAGATGTGTATGGGGGTGGGGTGAGGAGTAGGGGATGGGGGTGGGTGGCACTGCTGTTACTTCCTAGCACTTGAAGTCAGAAGTGTTTGGGGCTGCCTCCTGCTCATGACTAGTTGAGGGCAGACAGAGGGCTAGGTCGGTGGGGGTGGGGGGCTACCATTTTGCTGCCGGCAACTAGATCAAAAGGGATCTACCTGGCAGAGGCCCCTGCTCCTGATTTGCTAGGCAGAGTAGGTTTTTTTTGGAGCTCTCCCTGTTTGGGCATGTTCACAGTTCTAATTCCAGGCAGTCCTAGAGCCCAAGGTGGGATATATAGGAAGGAGGAAAAGACAAACAACAACAACGACAACAAAACACCCACCCTCAAACAAAAAGTCAGAGAGCTTCATTGCTTTGTTGTCCTTTCAATGCCGTACTCCCTACTTCCTTGGTCTTTTGTCATCTAGCTTTCAGCATTATCTGATAGGGATTTTATATATTCAGTTCAGATTTTTAGTTGTAATCAGTAGGAAAGATTGGATGGAGTGTGCTTAGTCTACCTTAACTGGAACCAGAGACCCTCTATGTAATTTGTAAAGATTTATCCAATATTTTTCACTACACTAAATAGTTATCAAGGGTAATATCCTTGAGTGTAGTGTAATTCAGTATGTGAATCTATCCATATATTTGGGATCCAGCATACAGTATTTGATATGTGGTATAAATTCAGTGATAAAACCCTGTTCTACTCTGTTTTAATTATTTTTGTGATTTTTTTAATTGAAGCAAAGTATCATTTTTGTTTTAATGTTTGTATAGCTTTCCTGCACTTGGCAGGAGTTATCCTCATATTTAGACTATACTTTCAGTTTTTTATGGTTGCCAAATCGACTTTTAGTTTTCATTGGGATTACTGCTTTGCTTTGCAGTGCTGAAACTTCTTTGTTGAAGAAATGTCTTCAGAGTCAGAAAAGGATAAAGAGAGACTGATTCAAGCTGCCAAAATGTTCTTCTTTCATGTACAAGATTTTGCTTCTGTCACAAACACACTGACTGAGTTGTTTAACCGCAGTATGAATACTCAAATCCTTTTGATGGCTGTGAAAAACAATAGTAACATTAAGGATTTTTTTGAGCAAATGCTCAAAATTTTTAAGGAGATGCAATCTGTAGTGGATGCAAAACATGACAAAATTCAAAAGGAGTCTTTAGGTTCCAAGGTTGCAATGGCCATGTACTCTGTGTTTCAGAAGGGTACCAATGTAGAGGAGTTGCATCAGTCAGCTAAAGAAGTGTTCAAAAGTGCCCATACACCAGTCATCATCTCTGCGCTAAACAGCAGTAACATCCTTGGGAGTTTGGAATCTTCTCTTTCACACTTGATGAAATTCCCCATCATGAATCTTCAATTAAGTGACTTCTATACAGAAGACACCAAAGAGCAATCAGATGTCACCACATCTGAGAGAAGCAGGAGTCCAGATTCTTCCAAAACCACTATGATAGACACCTTGAAAAAACTGCAGGATGCACTAAAAACTGAGGATTCCAAAAATCCCATAGAGTCAGCAGCAGATTTGTTGGAACAAATTGTCAAGGCTATGGGACCAATCTTAGAGATTCTCCAAAAAGCCATAAAGACTATGGAAATGAATATTTCTGTGTTTAAGAAAGCCAGTGACAAGTAGGGATACAACAGAACTGTTCATTTCTGTCAGGAAACTAATTCAAGTCTTATGGTTTTTCATAGTGGTTTCTAAGATCTTTTGGTGCCAAACATGGTATGTTAGAACATAAGTACACGAAAGTCATCTGGCAAAACATTTACCTGTAGTTTTGCTTTATTAAAATGAAAATAAATAATTATGAAAGCCTGTTTGAAATGTCAGTCACTAAGAAGAATATATTGTTGAGAAAAACAAGGTGGTATTACATTTGAGGATGTTTCTAAATATTATGTTTCATCTTAAAGCATAATTAAAACAACCCTAAAGTAGTTCCCACTCAACTATTCCATTTCCAGTGAGAAGTCCAGGTAAACTGTAAATGTTGTCATTAGATAGACAACCTAGGCCTGGGAAACAAAATAAACTCAATTTTTGTCACTCATATACCAATTTCTATATACTTCAGTACCTTGACGATCAGAAGCCATCACTAAATATTTTAGATACGATTCATTCATAAGTAAATAAGGACAGTGAATGAGCAATAGTAGACTTTTCTTGCTTATGTGAGTAAGACTAGAGCAGATAGTTCATTCTCATTTGTCTCCTTCCGAGGTCTTATGATTAGGAGATTAGAGGTGGAAAAATGGAGGTACTCTAGCCTTTCACAAAGAAAAGATTTTCACAGAGAAAACACTTGCAGAAGTAGAATATCTGAGATGTGTTTGTATTTAAAGAGATGAGATAGGACAATATCTTTGTCTACCATAAGTCTTTGGTTCTCATGCATTGTAAATGAGTGTGTACTCCTAAGATTGGCCTTGAAGTTAACTATTTCACATGATACCTGATAGAAACTCTGTTGAGAATAGGAAAAGCAATGATAACTCCAAGCCAAAGTCATCATTGTAATTACTACTGTCATTTAAAATAAGGAATCCCTTCTCCATCCTCAGACAAATGGTAAGAATTTCAGAATGTTTGGTAGGGAGGGTCAAGTGGATTTTGACCATTACCAGAGCTTGGAGGTCCTGGAAAAAAGGATGAGTTTCAATACATTAACTCTCATTTTCTCTCCACAGCAAAGCTGAAATCTTGCTTATTTGTAATAGGTTTCTATTAAGAACTCTATTATTTTGAAGAGGATGTTAAATTGATTCATTTGCTGCCATCACCTCAGAAGAAATATACACACACACCCCCCCACACACACACCCACACACATACATATACACACACACACACACACAGAGGGTGAGAGAGAGGAGAAGGGAGACAGGACTCTCATTTTGCTACTTTTTCTAGACCTATATGTGTCTAGGGTTTCAATCTCCTTTTAGTCTTAGAATTATGTTTCAGAATGTTGCATGCAACAGCTAGGGGGATTCATATGGAAGTGAATGAGACAAAGACCAAGAAAAGTCTTGGTGCAGTCTTTCTGTGAAGTGACTGGAAGAATGGCTGGTGGCAGTTCACAGGAAGTCCTTGCCAGATGCCAGTGGGAATGACAACCAGGGTGTTAGAGATGGGAAGTGCCCACTTCAATAAAGATGAATGGTCTTCAAGTGCTGGTGGCTGTTGTTAGGCTGGTGATCACTTACAGTGTTTCACATTTTCCCACTACTGGGTACCACCAGTCTGACCACTCTAATGACATCATGTCTGCTACTGCCTCTTGGCTTATGGAAATACTGAGGAAAGGCTGTATTTTTTCTCAAACCTATTACTCACATTTAATGTCTCTCAAATACTTTGGTTGTGGGTTCCTCTCATTTTCTCTAATATCCTTCGATTTTTGAAGAACAAAGTGGGGTGGACTCAGGTGTTTCTATGCTATGCCTGGTCTCATTCCTCCTCTAGGCTGTGAACATGGCATGGCCTAGCTGTTTGAATGAAGCATAAGTAGGGAGGAAAAAGTGAACTGCCACACAACAGAACACAACACATGATCATTTACTATTATAAAAAAGGAAATCCTATTCTACTTGTATTTTTTTTCTTTATCAGTTGCCAATGTTTGCTGCATCTTGGTATTTCTGAAAGCACCTAATTCAATAAATGCTTGTTGAATTTTACCAAATCAAGAGCTAGTTCATTCAGTGTAAATCAATTTGATTAATATCATTAGACAACTCAGTACAAGAATCCTGATTCTTCCAGCAAAACAAACTCTACTGAAATTTTCTTTCATTGGATTTTTTTAAAAAAGAGTAAATAGAGGACTTCAGGATAATCTAATAAGCATATTAAAGAGAACACTTTGTTATAAAAATAAAGTATTTCATGGGTTGAGTATTTTTACTTTTTAAATTTTTCCTGTTTCAGTCAGCTTCCTTAGGTTAAACAGTATATTTCTGTACACATCAAAAGGAGAGATGCATGTATTTCTTTAATAAAATTACTATAGGATATAAGTATTCCTTATAGCACAGTCTCTGTTAACAATTGCATGAATTTACACATATTTGAGCATCCACTTTATCTTTGAAAGATATCCCAGCCTAACAAATTTATCCCAGCAGAAATTACAGTGGAATTTCTAAAGCTAGTCTCTAAGAGTCTCTTAGAGTTTCATAAACACGTAACTTAGACTTTGAATCAATTTAAATCAATACTCTATAGACTCCTTGCTCAAAAACTTTGACTATAGGGAGAGACTGAGGGGATGTGAACCATGTACATTTATCCTTAACCAAACTCATGAATCTGCATAATTTTAAGAGAATAGTTTCTGTCTCCAGAGATTTGATCTGTAAAACAGCAGCAGGAGTTAGAACTAAGTTATTTTTTTTTAGAAACTTGGCTATTCCCCTAAGGATCATAATCATGTAAGTCACAGTGTTCTCAAATGTTGGTGTATAGCAGAATCATCTAGAAGACTTATTAAAACAGACTGTTCAATTTCTGATTCTGTAGTCTGGGATTGGGCTCTAAAATTCACATTTCTAAAGGATGCTGTTGCTGCTTGTGCCTGGAGAGTCAACGCTTTAGAATTGTCTTACTCAGAAAATTATGGCTTCTCATTGGAAATCAAATGCTTTTGGCTGACTTTTTAGCTTCACTGAGTGGCTTCCAATTGCCTGTCCAGCCCACATTACCCCTCACTCTCTGCCAGACCTGTCTGCTCCCTGACCTTATGCTGTACATACATCGATCATTCTGTATCTGCTTCTATTTTCTACTTTCCTCTAAATAAAACCTCATCTCTGATAGAAAGTTTTATCTAACCATAGGCCAGAGGAACCACATTTTTGTCTCAGCTCCAAGAATTTAATATTTGGCCTTGTTTTGGGCACTACACACTTGGCACATACTCTTTCTTGTTTTTTTCTCCTTCCGCTCACCCCTTCTCCCAGGCTAGAGCCCTAAGGACTGGTTCAAATGCAGCCTCTTACTTAAAGCCTTCCAGCTGTCTCTTCTTGCCTAGGTTGGAAGAAATCTTTCTTTTGAATTGTTTTGAACAGAAAACTTGATTTTTGCCTTTTTTTTTTTTTTTGGCCTTTCACTTGTGGCTTGCTTATGTTCTTAATTTCTCCCAAGAGATTGTAAACTCATGAGAGATCTAGCCTAGTGTTCTCAACTTTTAATCCCCAAAGTGCTTTGTACATAGTATGGCTCAATACATGCATTTCTATGGCACAGGAAAAATGTACTTAAGATGTTGTTTGGCTTTTCCCAACATAGCATGTCATTACTGACTCATCAATGCTCACTGGAAAAGCTTGCTCCCAGAGCCATGCCCCCAGGACTCTCTACTAGGTAGCCACCAAACTGCCAAAGACCCTATCCTATGCAAGTCACATAAATTGTCTGTTTGTAGAAATTCTTTCTTTTTTTTCTTTTTTTGAGATCGAGTCTCACTCTGTTGCCCAGGCTGGAGTGCAGTGGTGTGAACTTGGCTCACTGCACTACCTCCAGCTCCTGGGTTCAGGCAATTTTCCTGCCTCAGCCTCCCAAGTAGCTGGGATTACAGGCGCACACTACCATGCCTGGCTAATTTTTGTATTTTTAGTAGAGACGGGGTTTCGCCATGCTGGCCAGGCTGGTCTTGAACTCCTGACCTCGTGATCCATCCTCCTCGGCCTCCCAAACTGCTGGGATTACAGGGGTGAACCACCATGCCTGGCAGAAATTATTTCCTTTTATTGACCGTAGAGGCTACTGCGACTAGGTGACAGAGGTGATTTGGCCCTGTTAGTTTCAAATCCCAATGTAAAGAAGGATAGTACAGAGATGCCTGAGCTCCCTGCTGGGTAATTTTATGTAGCTTATTCCCCATTCTGTTTCTTTGATCATGACACAGGCCATTCAGGAAGTCCCATGGAGAGTAAATAGATGGATCGATTTTCAGTTTTGCTGCTTCTTATCCAAATCTCAGAAGGGATAAGGAGCATGGACTTTCAAAATCCAAAATTACAGAGTTAGCCCACATCTTTACTCCATTTAGCCTGATCCCAGGGTCTTTAGTGATCATGATCAGGTTAAACAATCCCTTATGTCTCTACCTAAATTACTACCTGAGGGAAGCGTTAGAGAACATTTCCAGCTATGCAATTCAACAATTTATACTTCTCTGCATCTGCTAGTTTACATGTAATGAGACCTCACGATATCGCTGATATTTGTTTGTAATCAGTGTTTTTTTCCTCTCATAATCTCTGTTAACCTTCACACATACCCTTATGTTTTCCTAATATTTAAATTTGCTATGAAGACTTAAATTTGCCATCAAGTTCTCTATAAATTAACGTATGAGTTTAAATTTTAACTTTTGTAATGTCTTAGGAACATCCATGAACACCCATTAGTGCTGGTGAATGAGATTTCACTAACATCTTTCATTAACTTTCCCTTTTATTTCTCAAGTTTCCATGTGTCTTCTCATCTGAGACCATACTAGCTTGATCTTGAATGCTCATAAAAATATCTGAAGAAAATTCACACCTTGATTAATCTCTGGGGTTCAAAGCTTTTCCGTTGGGTGAAAAATTTGTCCTTTGCTTTCTAACTTGATCTTCTTTGATTTGTTCCTATTTGGAATAACTAAATTATAAAAAAAAGGAAGAGTCCTTGTATTCATTGGAACTCCTTCAACTGCTTGATGCTTCACATAGAAAATCTAATTCAAATTATGCAGGCAAAACCATAAATTATTGATTTATATAATGAAAAATCTTGGAGTATTCAGGTTTAGGCAAAGTTGGATCCAGAGGCTTATACACTCTCATCAGGTCTCAGTTTCTTTTCATTTATCAGCTCTTCCTTTGTTGTGTTAGGTCCTTTCTCAAGGAGGTTCGGTCTCCTCTCCTGGTGGCAGGATCTCTACTGGCAGCTATAAGCTCCTACCCTGCTTTCATTAATATCCATTCAGAAAAGAAGCTCCCATTCCATTTCCAATTGCATTTCCAAAAAAGTACCCTGATTGTATCTTACAGGCTCTGATTGGAACATTTTCTATTCCAGCATGAATCTTTGTGTCCATGAAGAAGAAATATACTGATTGGCTAAGGCCTGAGTTACAGGCCAATCACAGTCAGTGGGCTGAGCCAGCTCTGCATCAGTTGCTAGATGGGCAGAGTGATTTCCCCAAGAGTACTTAGGGTGCTCAGATTGAAATAAGGCAAAGGGGTGCAAGGAAAGGCATAAGAGAATTAACAAAGAGGAGGCCATGTACTGGTTTCAGCAGAAGTATGATGGGATCATCCTTCCTGGAAAACAAATTTCCATTTCTAGCCAAAAGGCCAATAAAAAAGATTTTATTTAAAAAGTTTTTTAAATAAAAGGAGTCACAAGATTCCTTTATACTCGGCTTTTGGAAAAGATGATGACACTGGCCAAAAAGGAGAGAGATGCAATAGCTATAGGATCAGGGATGCATTTCTTGCTGGAAGCTGTAAAAAACAAAACAAAAGTTAGAGATATTTTAGGTAGCAGAGTTTTTTTTTTTTTAAACCACCTCATTTCTCCATTGATCCACTTTCTTAACTTAGAAAATTCCTAATAAAAACATTTGAAGTTAGCTACTTAAAACACATTCTTTTAGATTTTTCGAACATAACTTGCTTATTTTGTAGATGATGAAACAGACACCAAGAGGTTAAAAGATGTACTCCCAGGTAACCCAGCCAGCTGGTGGTAGAGATCTGATTTTCCATCTTTATCATCACCAGCAGCATAATCACTGTTATCATTATCTCCATCTTAATTATCATCATCTTCATCACCATTATGAAAGTTAACGCAAACTGAATGCTGATTTTTTGTGCTAGTATCTATTTTGAGCCCTTGCTATATATTAACTTACTTAAGCCTCACAACAAACCTATGACATTTTTATTGTCATTATCCTTGGTTTTTAGTTGATGAGATTGTGACACAGAGATGTGAAAAAACTTGCCAGTGTCACACATCTCGTAAGTAGTGTAGGCACCATTCAAATTTGGCCAGTTTGTCTCAATTCTGCATTCTTAACCACTAAACTGTTTGTCTGTGTATTACATGTCCATCCATAGAATTTTTCATTACAAGGTGAGCAACAAATATTCACATAGTCCTGTTTCGAGTGTGTGTGTGTATGTGTGTGTGTGTGTGTGTGTACTACACATATACACCTTTCACAGGAAATGTGGGACAGGTTAGCAGTCAGTTCGGTGTGGAAGCAAAACTGGAAAATAAAAAAAAAAATTGTCAGATATAACTAATAATTGACCATACAATGGGATGGGGACTGAAATGAGATGGGAGATGGAAACCCCGTAAAGAATAGTCTAAATAAAGACTGGAATCTCTTTTCAGCCAGTCTTCACTGATTGTTTCAGGTAGAAAAGATGTTTCTGGGAGGAAGAGATTCAACTCTAATTGCCTCAATATTTGCTCATATTCTTTGATAGGATAACCAGATGAGGGAGAAATGCATTTCTACTATTTTCACACTCTGTCTGTCTGTCTGTCTGTCTGTCTGTCTGTCTGTCTATCTATCCATCTATCTATCTATCTATCTATCTATCTATCTATCTATCTATCTATGAGTTTTTTGGAATTTCTATATAGGAATGTGTGTGTGTGTGTGTATACAAGTAGAAATTCAAGACAGAAAAGACAGAAATTTACTCTGTGTGTGTGTGTGTATGTGTGTGTGTGTGTGTATATATATACACACACAATAATTAGTAATTTCTGTCTTATTTTTTTGAGATGGAGGTCTCACTCTGTCACCCAGGCTGGAGTAGATACAGTAATTTTCAACACCTCAATTTTCACCAATAAGAGTTGGCAAGGAAAATTAAGAGCATACATCTTTCTAAACTTTTGTCAAAGTTTGTGTTAAAATCAAATTATGTGAATCCCTATAGAGACCTAGGAAGCATTAATACTGCTTTAGCAGATCAGTCATTAGAATGGTTCTCAAACGATTTTTTTTCCTCTTTATTGAGGCTAAAGATCAGAAGGATTTTCAGTCCCACCCTTTCCCAGTATTTAGAGAGCTTAAGGGTCTCTCTTAGGCCACACAGTCAGCGACAGAACCAGTATTTAACCTAGAGCGTCTGATTCAAGAGATTATATGTTGAGCTTCCTGGAATGTAAATGGCAGTTCTGAATCCTCACTGTATTTGACCTATCAACCATATTTATGATAGTGAATCACTCCATCTTCCTTGCTACTTACTCTTCACTTTGCTCTTAGGACACCAACTCTATCGGTTTTCTCCTTCCTCACTGGCCATTCCTTCTCCATCTTTTTTTTTGAGATGGGTCTTGATCTGTCACCCAGGCTAGAGTATAGCAGTGCGATCTCTGCTAACTGCAACATTGGCCTCCCTGGCTCAAGTGATTCTTCCACCTCAGGCTCCCAAGTAGCTGGGACTACAGGCGCACGCCACCATGCCTGGCTATTTTTTTGTATTTTTGGTAGAGACAGGGTTTTACCATCTTGCCCAGGCTGGTCTCGAACTCCTGAGTTCAAGCAATCTACCTACCTCAGACTCCCAGAGTGCTGGGATTACAGGTGTGAGCCAACACACCCAGCCTCTCCATCTTCTTTGTACTTGACCTTTTAAAATGGCAGTGTACTGAGGTTTGGTCCTTGGACATTTTCTCTCCTTTATTTACACACTTTTGTGGGGAGTTCATCCAGTCTCATGGCTTTAAATAGCACCGATCACCCACTGACCTCAAATTTATCTTTCCATCCTGGGTCACTCCTCGGAATTCTACACTCATGCATCCAACTATCCACTCAACACTTCTGCTTGGGTTACTATTGCACAGCTCAGATATAACGTGTCAAATACCAAACTCCTGCTCTTAAATCTACTCCATCCCCAGGCTTCTCCGTCTCAGTGAGTGCCACCTGCATCCTTTCAGTTACTCTAGCCAAACCTTGGAGTCATCCTTCACTCTTCTTTTTCCCTCACTCTTCACTTCCAGTGTGTCAGGACCTCCTCTTGGCTCTGAATCTGGTCAAACCTTACTGCCTCCACTCTACCACCTTCATCTGTCATGTGAATGATCGAAATAGCCCCCTATTTGGTTTCTCTGCTGACCTCATTACAGTTTATTCTCTACTGGGCTGCTAGATCAGTTTTGACACAATCTTCTATGTTCTCTGCCCAAAACCTCTCAGTGGTATCCTGTCTAAGAGGAAAAGTCAAAGTCCTTACAACTGCCTTCAAGGTCCTATGTGATCAAATCTACATCATCTTCTGTCTTCACTTTCTACTACTTTTCTCTCATTCATTCCCATACACTGGCGTCCTTGGTGTTGCTTCTAACTTGGGGCATTTGCACTTGCTGTGATCTCTTCCTGGAATGCTCTTTCCTCAGATATTCATGGGACTGGCTCTCTCATCTCCTTTCAACCTTGGCTCAAATGTCATCCTCTCAGTGAAGTTTTCCCTGATCACCCAGTTTAATATTACCACTCCCTCCCATGGTGTTCCCTATCTCCTTACTCTGCTTTATTTTTCACCTTAGTACCTAACGCCTACCAGCTACGACATAATTTACTTCTTTATTTTGTTTTTCTGCCTCACATCAATAGAATGTAAATCCCCAAAGGGCAGAGATTTTCACCTATTTCCTTCCCTACACCTAGGATAGTGCCTAGAACATAGCCAGTGCCCAATAAATAATGATTTGTTGAATGAATGAATGATAGCTGCTATTAGGAAGATGCCCAAATAAGAGACAAACATAGAGGCACTACTGTCTTGTAATCATACTCATTCTTCAACAAAATTCATAAGCCCTCTTTATAATAATTAGGATGTTAAAAGTAGCTTCCTTTTAATTTTATGTCAGGTTAAAGTAACTAACTCTGTTGATACTTTTTCTTTATCTCTTGTATGGCCATTATCATTTCTACCCGGCATTGTTATCATTATTATTGTTAGATGGACCATATATTTAGGAAAATAAATGAAAGACAGCTGTGCATTAAATTAATTACAAACTGAAAAGTGTTTTATTTGAGGATACCTCACATTTTTTTTTACTTTTGTAGTTGTCTTTAGTTTTGTATTTGACTGTCTCTTCAAAGCTTTTAATTTTCTCTTTACCTTTTTACAGTATTTTTTTAAAATTGGAGAACGTGATCCATTGACGGGTTGTGACATCAGCTTAGGAGGTCGTAGTCGTCATTGTTGAATAATGTAATAAAATAGGTTAGAATGGAAAACACTAGCATTACACTGCCTGTGAAAAGGATAAATGTTGTATTTTATGAATATGTGTGTATTTGCATATTTATGTGTGTGTGAACTGACTTATAATGTAAATAGTCACAGTCAAGAAGCTTAAAAGTAATGGCAGTTTCTCAGTTATATTTGCTGAAGAATGAATGAATCCCCTGAAACCAGTCTGTGGAGAATACCGTCCTGGAATTCTCATTAGAAAACATGGGGAAGGATCCTATTTTTGTCATTTGTAAACTGTGAATAATTTTACGCAAATCACTTAAGCTCTCTGAATCTCAGCATTCACATCAGCACAGCGGAGTCAATAACCTGACTTACAGGGTGGTTGTAAAACCTAAACAGATAACGGGTGTCAAAGCATTTTGTAAACTAAACTGCTAAACAAATATCATTTTATCAGCGTATTATAACCTGATTTTGGTCATCTCTGCCTTAGGGTAGAAAGTCTGGAAGAAATACAGATTATAATGATTATAACTTCTATTGCATGGAATCTGAATCTGAATTTTATCAGACTGTTCAGAAGTAAATAGTCTCTTAAAAAACAGAAAAAGGCAAAACTGATGTGCACTATATCAAGTTAATCTAGTGTTTGAGGCAAATGCTATCTATAGCCTCTTTCTGTCAAAATGCAAGGAGCATGACTGTTAATATTTTAGAATATTACCTAGCAAAAACTTAGCACCCGAAAATGAAAAGCATTATTCCTTCTGCCTCTTCCTTTGTTTCTCTTCTTACTATCAATTTCACTGAAGCACATGTTTGTGCCATTAAGCCATTATCCCACTTCCATGTGCAAAGTACTTTCCCAGAGTTTCTCAGTTGTGTTTGAGAGGATGCAGAGACACCAATGCTATCACAGCATTCCCACAAGGTGAGTATCACTTCCATTTTATAAATGAAGAAACAGGCTCAGAGGTTAAGTCATTTGCACAAGGCCGCCTAGCTGCTAACATATGCCCAAATCTTTCTGGCTCCAAAGTTTATTCACTTTCCACCATGCCGTGTGGTCTCCCAAATTCATTCAATGACTCATTCTTTCATCCATTTATCTGAGACAGGCACTCTACTTCAAGGTCATTGTGATGCCACAAATAGGGTAAACTAATTTTAGATAATTGAAGCCCAGAGTAAAAGAAAACGGGAAGAAATAGAAATCTAATAAAATAAACAATAATAATGGTAATAGTAATAGTATCTCAAAAGTTTTGAGTACTTACATTTGTCAGATACTGTTCTAAGAGATTTTACATGCATTCATTCATTTTCTCCCCACCAGAATCGTACAGGTTTTTAAAAAGTGAAGTTTACATGTAAAACCAGGCTGACTGCAAACAATTGCCTATATTTTTCTAGAAACATGTTAAGAATTTTGATTATGTGAAACATTTTAACAAATAAATCCCTGTTCTTTGTGAATCCAACGATATAGAACAGAGCATGTATTTGTGTGTCTACAGATTTTTGGCGTAGGTTATTTTGCTGAAGGAAGCAAGATTAAGGGCAAATAACTAACATTCTGTTAACATATTCTGAGTCTTCCAATGGGCATGAAAACACCTGTTTCTATGGCAACGAGTATAGGTCATGTGAGGGATGATAGAATAATTAGAGGGGAAAGTGAAAGCTGTTAGTTTAGAATGACAATTTTTTTCTTTTGCAAATTTACTTCCTAAAATTGTATAATGCTATTAATTTGATCTCTTGTCTCTCTAAAAGCAACCGATTCCTGGAAACTCTTTAAACTTGAGTCACGAGTTAACAGGACTGATTTTAGCATAAATTGAAGGACTGGGGAAGCTATGCTCTTTAATATACTGTCTCTTCTTTGGGAGAATTACGGTATGCTGGCTGGGTAATTTTAAAGGTCTTCATGTGGTCTTTCCAGTATCATGTCTGTCAGATCGAGAGGGAACAGGAGAGAAAACATAATTCACTTGGCTTATAGGGACTTCTGGGGACACAGAATAGCCTGTGGCTCCTGCTCATGAAACAAAACAAGGCTGAAAGAATGAGAAACAGCGTCCAGAGAAGATTTCAGTTTCATGAGGAGTTAGGTATCAGTGCTCCAGAACACCATCTGTGAATTCCCTAGGCTGGGATTAGTGGAGCAGTGAAGTGGGAAATAGCAGCTATCTAGAAAGTCAGGTTTGGGGAGAGTCTGCTGACCTCACTTCCTCCCTGTTAAGGACCCCAGATAAGACAAACACACTACCTCCTTCCTCTTATTGTTCATGTATGGATCAGTCCGATACTGCTCCACAATGTTGGGGTAAGTACTACTTATCAAGAAATGACTTTCTGGCCGGGCGCGGTGGCTCAAGCCTGTAATCCCAGCACTTTGGGAGGCCGAGACGGGCGGATCACGAGGTCAGGAGATCGAGACCATCCTGGCTAACACGGTGAAACCCCGTCTCTACTAAAAAAATACAAAAACTAGCCGGGCGAGGTGGCGGGCGCCTGTAGTCCCAGCTACTCTGGAGGCTGAGGCAGGAGAATGGCGTGAACCCGGGAGGCGGAGCTTGCAGTGAGCTGAGATCCGGCCACTGCACTCCAGCCCGGGCGACAGAGCGAGACTCCGTCTCAAAAAAAAAAAAAAAAAAAAAAAAAAAAAAAAAAAAAAAAAAAAAAAATGAAATGACTTTCTGATGTTCCTTAGCTTATGGATTGAGAGAAAAACAAAGAAACAAACAACAATCAACACTGTAGCGAATCACTGAAAACATTCTGAAGGCAATCAAACTTTTTTTTTTTTTTTTTTTTTTTGAGACGGAGGCTCACTCTGTTGCCCAGGCTGGAGTGCAGTGGCGCAGTCTCGGCTCACTGCAACCTGTGGTCCTGGGTTCAATCGATTCTCCTGCCTCAGCCTCCTGAGTAGCTGGGATTACAGGTGTGTGCCACCATGCCTGGCTAATTTTTGTATTTTTAGTAGAGATGGGGTTTCACTATGTTGGTCAGGATGGCCTCGATCTCCTAACCTTGTGATCCACCTGCCTCGGCCTCCCAAAGTGCTGAGATTATAGGCTTGAGCCACTGCACCTGGCCGGCAATCAAACATTTTTTAAATCAGAAGAGGTAGATATTGTGTACTGTCCAAGACCGTATTCAGTAGTGCCCCCTTATCCTTAGTGCATACATTCCAAGACATTCAGTGGATGCCTGAAACTACAGGTAGTACTGAACCCTATGTTATTTTCCTGTACATATACCACCAATGATAAAGTTTGAAGTGTGGCAGCAAAACTAGCATGAATTTCTTTTTCCTTCTTCACAATTCCACAGGTAGAAGATTCATTTTTACTGTAGATCTTAGCAGCCTCAGCATACAATTTTTTCTTTTTTTCTATTAAGTCGAGAACTTTAAACTTTTCATTCAAAGGAGGCACTTCCTCTTGGGCATATCTGAATCGCCAAGATCACTATTCTTGCACTTTGGGGCCATTATGAAACAAAATGAAGGTCACTTGAAAACAGACACTGCAATACTGAAACAGCAGATCTTATAACCGAGAAGGCTACTAAGTGACTCACAGTGTAGACTGTGGATCCCCCAAACAAATGGATGATTCACATCCCGAGAGGGAAGGCACAAGATTTCATCACACCACTCAGAATGGCATACAATTTAAAACTTAGGAATTATTTATCTTTGGAATTGTCCATTTAATATGTTCTATGGGTAACTGAAACCACAGAAAGCAAAACCATAGGTAAGGGGGCACTACTGCAATTTTTTGCCCTCAACTAAATGACTGTGATGCCAACTAGCCAATGGCAGATGAGGCTTAAGTAGGTCAGGTGGAACCAGAGGATGGAGCAGCCTTCTCTGCAACCCTTAGTCAGAGTCTGGGGTCAAAGGAAGAAAGGCATCCCTGCAATGTGAGCTTATTCCTTTCCCTCTTTTACCTTCTCAGATAGTTTCATAGCTGTGGAGGGTGAGAAGATGCTCCAATTCCAGCTCTTGGCTGATTATATGATGCCTCTGACCTATCTCTTCCCTCTTCACTTCAATTTATAAAGAAAATATTATCCTCCATGATCAGTGGTATTTTTTATTCTGCCATTTACAAGCTTTGCCGCATGGCCACACAAGCTTCTAATTGATAAATTTCTGAGAAAAATTTAGTTATGGTAACTCACAGTGCAAGTGACCATGTCGATCATTTACATTGTGACAACAGCTTACTTTTGACTAGCAGTTGAAGCTTCTAGAATATTTTCCCTTCTTCAAATATTGGAACTGTTTTTAATTAATTGTGTTATATGGTAATGTGGTCTAAGGCTTAGATTGCTTAGAGATGTAAAAGGGAATGCTTCATTCATTCACCATTCAACAAAATAGGCTGGGCACTTCTATGTGCCAGAGGACTGAAGTTAGTAATAGCTAACACTAATTTACTATTACTATATGCTATATAATATAATAATAATTTTATTTATTTATTTTTCTTTTAAGATGGAGTCTCTCTCTATCACCCAGGCTGGAGTGCAGTGGCATGATCTCAGCTCACTGAAACTTCTGCCTCCTGGGGTCAAGTGATTCCACTACCTCAGCCTCCCTAGTAGCTGGGACTACAGGTGTGCACCATGATATCCAGCTACTTTTTGCATCTTTTTTGTAGAGATGAGGTTTCACCATGTTGGCCAGACTTGTCTCAAACTCCTGGCCTCAATTGATCCACCTGCCTCGGGCTCCCAAAATGCTGGGATTATGGGTGTGAGCCACCACACTTGGCCAATAATTTTACATTTTTTTTTCATTTTCACAAAAGTCTTCTGAGGTTCTGTTATGATGATTATTAGGTAGATGAAAAAACTTGGAGTTTAAGCAACTTGACCAAGAACACATAGCTATTAAGTGGTACAGTGGGATATAAATTCAAACAGAGTGGGTCTGGGCTCAAACTGCCTGCCTGCCTAGCTCTCAAATATTCTGTGGTCAAGTTCCTGACCACAGGGAGCTTACAGAGCAATACAAGATTATTGATTCCCTTAAGTGTGATTTGTGATTCCAAATATTTCATTAAGACCAACCCAACTTTCAGAATTTAGTGATATATGTGGCTATCCCAGCTAAACCTTAACTCAAAACTAAGTTAAAGTTACATTTGAGTAGTTTCGCCATAGGAAAGCAAAGATTGATTTGGGTGGGGGTGTCCTGAAATATTTTTCTTTGAGGTTTATAGAGCGGCAGAATGTGAGTAATAGTTTATATTATATACTCCTCTCCCATAGTTTCCCACTCAATGCTTGATATAAGTCTTCTGTAATTTTTCTTTGAATATATTTTACTGTGCTTACTATCCTAGTGAAGAATTATATGCCCTAAATTCATGATGAGAATGAAGTAATCATATCGTAGTCAGGTGTAGTTCTAAAGAATCCTGGAACCTGGCTATGAATGTTTTGGTTTATTATCAAAATCTCACTGTTTTCTTCATATTCTACTATAGTTTTTCATCCTCTACAAACACTAATCTCCTGTGTCTGTGGGGCAGATACTCATTTCACTCGTTTTGCTGCCATGCTTCCAAGGGGAAATGTGAGGAGATGACAGTATTAATAGGTCTCCTCTCCCTGTTCTGTATTTATAGCTAGGACAGAGTAAGCAGATTCTAGACCTCAGTCTAGATGCCAGTTTGAACACCTTTGCAACACTACCACTCCGAAATGTTGAGAAATGCTGAGAGCCTGAATTATAAATCATAGCAATAATGATAGAGCGAAGACAAATTTGGGGATATATTGAAGGTAGACCCTGCAACTGGGTTGCAGCTAACTGTGAGTGTGAATAAATTTATATATTAATAAAGACAGTCTTTTTTTTTTTCCTGAATCTAACAGAGCACAGGATTTGCTACACAACTACCCCTCCATGAAATGACTAGGTGGCAACATAAAATTCGATCAGCCATGTTTTTCTTAAAAAAAGTTTAACGTTTTTTTTTGTATTTTGATATTTCTAATGTTTCCTACTTCAGTTCATTTTTCACAATATCATCAGAGCCCTTTCTAAGATGTTGATCAAATTGATTTCTACTCCTTAAAACTTCTAATGACTTCTTATTACCTACAGCATAAAATTAAAAGGTCCTTAGCACAAAATACAAGACCTTTTATAATAATGCCCTGTCAGAATTCTCCCACCTGGATAAATCCCCTCCTCCCTTCCTACTCCTATTCTTTTCCCATATCCTACACATCCTACATACCAGCCACCCAGAATTTCAGAAGACACCAGGCTGTTTGAAATCCTTGTGATTAACATATGCTGTGTCTTAGTCTGTTTTCTGTTACAATAACAGAGTATCACAGACTGGGTAATCTGTAAAGAAAATAAATATACTTCTCATAGTTCTGGAGGATGGGAAGTCCAAGAGCATGGCTCCAGCATCTAGTGAGGGCCTTTGTGTTATACCATAACATGGTGGAAGAGAAGGGGGCACACAAGACAGAGAGACGCACCAGTGATCAGACTGTCTTTACAATAACATACTCTCACAATAACTAACCTGCTCACATGATAACAACATTAATCCATTTATCCAATCATCTCTTATTAGGAAAGATCCAATCATCTCTTATTAGAGCCCATTTCATGACACTGTTGCATTGGAGATTAAGCTTCCAACACAGGAACTTATTGGGAGACACATTCAAACCACAGCAAGCTATTCTCTGCTTAAAATGACTTTTCTTTCATTGAAAACTGCCATTCTCATGACAAGTCTCCTGTGGCTCTCTATTATGAAGCCTTCCTCACTGTTCCTGGAGAGAATGAGTAGCTTCCTGCACTGAGCAGCCACAGCTATTGCTTAAATATTTGGTATATTAGTACTTCTGAGTGTATACATTTGTTCATATTTCCATTTCTCATTAGACTAAAAATCCTCCTAGGTTATTATTTTGCTTTATTCATTCTGTATTTCCAGGGCCCCCATCACAATAGAAGATGGTTAATGAACAGAAAATTAATGAATAAATATCTTGCCTCTTGCTTTGCTTTTAGAACTCCTATCCATGTAATGACGATGACAAAAACAATGAGTTTGAGGGAGAAGTTAAAAGTGCTATCTTTATGCTCCACCTTCCAGTCAAGCTTTACTCTGTCTGTCTGCAATTTTCTACACAATAATTTCATTGCAAAACTTATTGTCCTAGAGGTAATGGAGCAGGAAGAAAAGAGAAGAAGCCAATAAAGTGGCTTTCTCTAATCTGTCAGTTCCATCATTACTGAAGGCCAGTTTTCATGTTTTTGGTCTTTCCCCTCAAGCCCACTGAGAAAAAATAACTTTTATAAAAGAGCAGTGGTCTGTAAATGGCCTCAATTTAGATAAAGAATACCTTTTAGCAGCTGACAGTTGTACGTGCTCAGGTTTCCAGTTGACCTCAACTGCAACCAGTTTCCTCTTGGGTGGGAGCTCATATTTATAACTTTGAACAACTCATAGGGAGGGATCAAGACTTCCTTCTTGAGGGAGAAGTATTGTACAGGTGCACCCAGGCATGTGAATATGGTAAATAGTGTCTGGTTCCCAAACTCCTGTGCCTCTTCTTTTAGGAGGGATGTGGAGAGGAATTGGCCAAATCGAATGGTGGCACCTGTGTAGGCACTGAAGTGGACATCCTTCGTCCTATAATGCACCTCATAGCACAGAGGAGTGCCATTCTTCATGACGCTGTCTTTCCTCAGCAGCTGGACTGCTGTGGTGAGGTAGTAGTGTAAATATTTGAATTGGAATGAACGTTCATACTGCTGTGGAGCCCTGGCAACATAGGCCACGGCTCTAGTAAAGTTAGAACGAACATTGCTGTTCAATGTATAAAACAAAATAGCCACAGCATGCGTGGTAGTCATGTTCTGGGGTAGAACTTTTCCTTGGTTAAGCCAGGTTAAGTGAGCTTTTTGCCACATCCCAAAGTAATTCTTCTGGGCTTCTATGTCTTTTGTGAAATAATCCCCTTGAGTTAGTTTCTCCATAACCTCTTTGCTACAGCCTTGGTACTGATCATCAAAGGAACCTGGCGCGAAGTCAAAGTCGATTTTCATCGCAACCTATAAAAAAATAAAAATCTTGAGTTTAATTTTTCAAATGAGATGGTGAATGTGGTTGCAGATTTGCTGTACTCTATAAGGCCAAGTCTTCTCCTGGAAACCAATATTTGCTGAAGTAAGTTTCACTGAAAATCATTACACTGTTCCAATCCTTCCTGTGTCAATGACCTGTGCTAGAGATTGAATTTGGTTTGATAAATAAATTACTGAAAACTTGAAAAACTCATCTCCCCAGAGAGGGAGTAACTCTTTTAACATCAATAAAATCACAGCATGTTTGCATATTAAGTACTTTGAAGAAAAAATTCATAATCTTATAGTTTAATTATACTTTCTGTTTCCTCTGCTTTCCCCCCTTTCTATTCTCTCAGTAGTGTTTTCAAAAATATCACTTTTATGAATGCCCAAAACCTATATTAAATCCTTGAACTTTATCCTTAAGCTATGAATAGTACTGGGGGGGCTCTCGTAAATAACAACCTTCTTGTCTACCCAGGTTCTGAAAACACTGATAATAAAAATAGCAAAATACGAAAGCCAAAATGTCTGTTTTCTTACTGAATAAGGGCACGCTACAGTAGTCACATCGTTAGGTCTGATGGCAAGTGGCTTGTTAAGAACAAATTCCAGAATGGGACTGACTCATTTGCAGGCAGTACTGAACTGGGACCTGCCCAGGTAAGATTCTTGTCATGGGGAAACAGAGAACTGATGCCCTTTGCCATCAGGCTAACTCGCAGGAGGAAGAAGAGCAGAGCCAAACTCAGCACACCCAGTTGTTTTTTCCCATGCTGCCAGTGGAGTACATTTGTCCACCTCGGGGAGAGCAGAGTGAGTCAAGGGTTGGACAGTGGCCAGGAATGTGCCCAGGCAAGTCCCTCCCCTTCTGGCAAAGGACATTCCTTTCTAATGGGTGGCCAACAGAATGTTATTTATTGACATCTGGTGCATGTTAAACTGAAGTGACAGATTTGAATAGAAGTCCACAGAATATCATCGGTCTATCATTTAGAGCCATATGTAAATTATATAAATTCTAAAACATTTCTTTCTTGGCAAAGAAATGGTGTTTTCCTAATAAACAGTGCTCATTAAGGGACATGTTAAAGGATCACATTCCATCCAGTCAATATTAAGCATGTTGGAACTGGAACTTAAAGAACATCCCATTTGGTATTTTTACTGTGTTATTTATAAAGAGACATCAGCTAGTTTGTAAACTAGAACACATTTTTAAGACTGATTAAACGATTTTAACCAATTACTCTTCACAACAGGTATTAAAATAGGTCTACGGTATCTGTTTAAGCCAAGCCAAGCCAAACCAAACCAAACCAATAACATAATGTTCTGTCAACTGTCATGAGGAACTCCGAAACTTTGTTAATATGTTACTAGATCTCAAATATGCACTCTGTCATCTCTTGACATTAGGTTGTTTTTTTGTTACACAGATCTTTATTAGAATACTTAAAACTTAAGTCAATCTGTATGATAGAGTTTAAAGCCAAATAGACTTGGTTTATTTTGCATTGTTTTGTACTATGGAAGCAATATTTTACTTAATTTTTACAGTGGATCAAGAAAATAACTTTATGCCACTAGCATCCATAATGTCACGTGTACAAACAATGAAGGATTCTACAATTTTAATAATTGTTTTCAACACTCTTTACTAACATGATTTGTTAAAATGTCGGAATGAAACTAGAAACTGAATGCCTAAGGTCTGGGCCATCTAAAGGCTGTGGCCAGGTGAATGCTCTGTTGAAGCACTGATCATAAAGAGATCACCTCCTCAATTGTCCCCCTACCTCAGAACCGTCTGTGGGTCTCTGCAGGCCAGAGAGGAGCAGCAGGAATGGCAGCAGGCCTCCAAGGAGCCAGATTCTTATCACTGTAGGAGCTGCAGTAGTTGGGAGAAGAATCTTCTTGCATCTGTTCATCAATGGACCCCATTTGCTTGTATCACAAGTGCTTCTCCTTTGCCCTTGCATCTTCATCCTGAGATGAATTCTCAGCGTTCTCTCTTGAGGTTTTCGTTCGGTCTCAGCAGGAACCTTTTTTGCTTTTGTCTATGCTGAGCAACTTCTGTTGCCCACCAACAACTAATAGCTTGTCTGAGGGAAGAAATCAACTCCAACTTCTTTGCAAAACTGAAATCTCTGTGAAATAGCCAGATGTGTGCACCAAATAAGGGTTTCTAAAGAGAACCCAAGTTACTTTTCAATTAAAAAAAAAAATCTCTGATCTAGTCTGTTTTCAGGGGAATGCCAAAGTCCTGTTAAGTGTCAGACTCAGCAGTTCAGCCTTCCCTTTCCCAGCCAAACAGGAAAAAGCATGCTCTGTCCAGTGTCTGGGGCCAAGTAGCTTTATCTGGAGCCCCAGGCTTCCATCAAAGCTGATAAGATTGGCATGCGCAGGGCAGCTGGGAACGCGCCACCTCAAGGTGGGTGTCTATAGGCTCATCTGGCACTGCTGATAGGCCCTGCCCAGGACGGGCTGTCACAGAGCTAACTGTGTTTTAGGGTAATTGTCAAAAAGAAGGCGCTCTGTACTGCTTTTCCCTGGCACCTTTGAAATTCTCCAATCCAGAGATTGTACCTCTGGGTTCAAAGCTCTTCCCCCATTTTCACTTCTGAAGATATCAGGCTGTCTGTCCACACAATCCCAGTCTCCAGCGAATCTTAATGATGACTGTCAGGGGACCGTTTATGTAGAGCTGACATAAGTAAAAATAGGGTCCACTGTGCAAACTTAATCCAGCAGAGTTCTATTAAGCACTCTCTTTTAGGTACTACCCTTTCTAGTCTGAACATCCTTCCTCTCTTCCCAACCCTTGATAAAATTATATTTTCTTGCAGATATTTTGTATTTATACTCTGGATTCATTATTTAAGAAACTAAAAGTTAGCAATCCTTGATAATTGTTTTTCTTGCAAATATTTACTTCTGGATTCAATTTTTAACTTTTAAGGTAAACTAAATGCTGTTCTTAAGTATTCTAGTATTTTTTGGCAACCTAAATCTTTTTTAATCTAAATTTTCTGATGATCATAGCAGTTCTGCCTCATTAACAAATATTCAGAATATTTAGAAAGCACAAAGGAGAAAAAATTACACATAACTCATCAGTTGGAGAAAGCCACTAATTAGGGTCTGGGTTTTGATGTATACACCCTTAGACATACACACACACACGTTTCTAGAACTAATATAGTATGCAGTTTTGCATACTGTTTATTCCCCTTAATATTTTTTTGTAAGCATGTCCCTATATAATTTAATACCATTGAAACATATTTTTCAAAAAAGGTTCACTGTATTCCATTATATAGGTGCTGCCACATAATGGAATAGCATGGGTGGATCCACAGACTGTACAGTCTCAGAAAAAGATTGATAAGTGACTAGAACATGGACTCTTGAATAAGACATCTCAGTTCAATTCCTGGTACTCCCTCTTCCTAAATGTATGATCTTGGACAAGCTACTTAACCTCTCTGTCTCTCTGTTTCCTCATGTGTTGAATGGAGATAACAATAGTATCAACTTCATTTTAGTGTTGATACATTCTTAACCCTTAGAACAGCATCTGGCATCTAGAACTTTTCCAATAAATAAAACCAATTGTTATTATTTGCACCAAAGTTTATTTAATAAATATCTTATATTTAGCTTGTTTTCAACTACATAAATCTTTGTGTGTTTCTCACAATTTTTAAGATGTAGCTCTAGAGATGTGACTACTGATCAATGGAATGCATGTTTTTCAGATTTAATGGTAACCACTAGCAGTGTGTGAAAATATCCCTTTAAGACTTCAAAAATTCTTAAGATTCCTTATTAGCAATTGTTACTTTGGAATATTGAGATGTCATGACGAGAACTAGAATTAGAATATAAAAATTTGAATTATAGGTCTAGTTCTACCCACAATGTTGGCTGAAGTAACTTTAAAAAACAAGTAATTTATGCTTAGCGTCAGTTTCCTTAACCTTATATAAAGTTGTCAGGCTTAAATAAGGTAAAACTTTTCTTTTTTTTTTTTTTTTAAATTTATTTATTATTATTATACTTTAAGTTGTAGGGTACATGTGCATAACGTGCAGGTTTGTTACATATGTATACTTGTGCCATGTTGGTGTGCTGCACCCATCAACTCGTCATTTACATCAGGTATAACTCCCAATGCAATCCCTCCCCCCTCCCCCCCCTCCCCATGATAGGCCCCGGTGTGTGATGTTCCCCTTCTTGAGTCCAAGTGATCTCATTGTTCAGTTCCCACCTATGAGTGAGAACATGCGGTGTTTGGTTTTCTGTTCTTGTGATAGTTTGCTAAGAATGATGGTTTCCAGCTGCATCCATGTCCTTACAAAGGACACAAACTCATCCTTTTTGATGGCTGCATAGTATTCCATGGTGTATATGTGCCACATTTTCTTAATCCAATCTGTCACTGATGGACATTTGGGTTGATTCCAAGTCTTTGCTATTGTGAATACTGCTGCAATAAACATACGTGTGCATGTGTCCTTATAGCAGCATAATTTATAATCCTTTGGGTATATCCCCAGTAATGGGATGGCTGGGTCATATGGTACATCTAGTTCTAGATCCTTGAGGAATCGCCATACTGTTTTCCATAATGGTTGAACTAGTTTACAATCCCACCAACAGTGTAAAAGTGTTCCTATTTCTCCACATCCTCTCCAGCACCTGTTGTTTCCTGACTTTTTAATGATCGCCATTCTAACTGGTGTGAGATGGTATCTCATTGTGGTTTTGATTTGCATTTCTCTGATGGCCAGTGATGATGAGCATTTTTTCATGTGTCTGTTGGCTGTATGAATGTCTTCTTTTGAGAAATGTCTGTTCATATCCTTTGCCCACTTTTTGATGGGGTTGTTTGTTTTTTTCTTGTAAATTTGTTTGAGTTCTCTGTAGGTTCTGGATATTAGCCCTTTGTCAGATGAGTAGACTGCAAAAATTTTCTCCCATTCTGTAGGTTGCCTGTTCACTCTGATGGTAGTTTCTTTTGCTGTGCAGAAGCTCTTTAGTTTAATTAGATCCCATTTGTCAATTTTGGCTTTTGCTGCCGTTGCTTTTGGTGTTTTAGACATGAAGTCTTTGCCCATGCCTATGTCCTGAATGGTACTACCTAGGTTTTCCTCTAGGATTTTTATGGTATTAGGTCTAACATTTAAGTCTCTAATCCATCTTGAATTAATTTTCGTATAAGGAGTAAGGAAAGGATCCAGTTTCAGCTTTCTACTTATGGCTAGCCAATTTTCCCAACACCATTTATTAAATAGGGAATCCTTTCGCCATTTCTTGTTTCTCTCAGGTTTGTCAAAGATCAGATGGCTGTAGATGTGTGGT
Source organism: Macaca thibetana thibetana (assembly GCF_024542745.1). Taxonomy (NCBI): domain Eukaryota; kingdom Metazoa; phylum Chordata; class Mammalia; order Primates; family Cercopithecidae; genus Macaca; species Macaca thibetana. The sequence continues at coordinate 15,028,986 of NC_065588.1, forward strand.
ATTATTTCTGAGGACTCTGTTCTGTTCCATTGGTCTATATCTCTGTTTTGGTACCAGTACCATGCTGTTTTGGTTACTGTAGCCTTGTAGTATAGTTTGAAGTCAGGTAGCATGATGCCTCCAGCTTTGTTCTTTTGACTTAGGATTGTCTTGGAGATGCGGGCTCTTTTTTGGTTCCATATGAACTTTAAAGCAGTTTTTTTTCCAATTCTGTGAAGAAAGTCATTGGTAGCTTGATGGGGATGGCATTGAATCTATAAATAACCTTGGGCAGTATGGCCATTTTCACAGTATTGATTCTTCCTATCCATGAGCATGGTATGTTCTTCCATTTGTTTGTGTCCTCTTTTATTTCACTGAACAGTGGTTTGTAGTTCTCCTTGAAGAGGTCCTTTACATCCCTTGTAAGTTGGATTCCTAGGTATTTTATTCTCTTTGAAGCAATTGTGAATGGAAGTTCATTCCTGATTTGGCTCTCTGTTTGTCTGTTACTGGTGTATAAGAATGCTTGTGATTTTTGCACATTAATTTTGTATCCTGAGACTTTGCTGAAGTTGCTTATCAGCTTAAGGAGATTTTGGGCTGAGACAATGGGGTTTTCTAAATATACAATCATGTCATCTGCAAACAGGGACAATTTGACTTCTTCTTTTCCTAACTGAATACCCTTGATTTCCTTCTCTTGCCTAACTTCCCTAGCCAGAACTTCCAACACTATGTTGAATAGGAGTGGTGAGAGAGGGCATCCCTGTCTTGTGCCAGTTTTCAAAGGGAATTTTTCCAGTTTTTGCCCATTCAGTATGATATTGGCTGTGGGTTTGTCATAAATAGCTCTTATTATTTTGAGGTACGTTCCATCAATACCGAATTTATTGAGCGTTTTTAGCATGAAGGGCTGTTGCATTTTGTCAAAAGCCTTTTCTGCATCTATTGAGATAATCATGTGGTTCTTGTCTTTGGTTCTGTTTATATGCTGGATTATGTTTATTGATTTGCGAACGTTGAACCAGCCTTGCATCCCAGGGATGAAGCCCACTTGATCATGGTGGATAAGCTTTTTGATGTGTTGCTGAATCCGGTTTGCCAGTATTTTATTGAGGATTTTTGCATCGATGTTCATCAGGGATATTGGTCTAAAATTCTCTTTTTTTGTTGTGTCTCTGCCAGGTTTTGGTGTCAGGATGATGTTGGCCTCATAAAATGAGTTAGGGAGGATTCCCTCTTTTTCTATTGATTGGAATAGTTTCAGAAGGAATGGTACCAGCTCTTCCTTGTACCTCTGGTAGAATTCAGCTGTGAATCCATCTGGTCCTGGACTTTTTTTGGTTGGTAGGCTATTAATTATTGCCTCAATTTCAGAGCCTGCTATTGGTCTATTCAGGGATTCAACTTCTTCCTGGTTTAGTCTTGGAAGAGTGTAAGTGTCCAGGAAATTATCCATTTCTTCTAGATTTTCCAGTTTATTTGCATAGAGGTGTTTATAGTATTTTCTGATGGTAGTTTGTATTTCTGTGCGGTCGGTGGTGATATCCCCTTTATCATTTTTAATTGCGTCGATTTGATTCTTCTCTCTTTTCTTCTTTATTAGTCTTGCTAGTGGTCTTTCAATTTTGTTGATCTTTTCAAAAAACCAACTCCTGGATTCATTGATTTTTTGGAGGGTTTTTTGTGTCTCTATCTCCTTCAGTTCTGCTCTGATCTTAGTTATTTCTTGCCTTCTGCTAGCTTTCGAATGTGTTTGCTTTTGCTTCTCTAGTTCTTTTAATTGCGATGTTAGAGTGTCAATTTTAGATCTTTCCTGCTTTCTCTTGTGGGCATTTAGTGCTATAAATTTCCCTCTACACACTGCTTTAAATGTGTCCCAGAGATTCTGGTATGTTGTATCTTTGTTCTCATTGGTTTCAAAGAACATCTTTATTTCTGCCTTCATTTCGTTATGTACCCAGTAGTCATTCAGGAGCAGGTTGTTCAGTTTCCATGTAGTTGAGTGGTTTTGATTGAGTTTCTTAGTCCTGAGTTCTAGTTTGATTGCACTGTGGTCTGAGAGACAGTTTGTTATAATTTCTGTTCTTGTACATTTGCTGAGGAGTGCTTTACTTCCAATTACGTGGTCAATTTTGGAGTAAGTACAATGTGGTGCTGAGAAGAATGTATATTCTGTTGATTTGGGGTGGAGAGTTCTATAGATGTCTATTAGGTCTGCTTGCTGCAGAGATGAGTTCAATTCCTGGATATCCTTGTTAACTTTCTGTCTCGTTGATCTGTCTAATGTTGACAGTGGAGTGTTGAAGTCTCCCATTATTATTGTATGGGAGTCTATGTCTCTTTGTAAGTCTCTAAGGACTTGCTTTATGAATCTGGGTGCTCCTGTATTGGGTGCATATATATTTAGGATAGTTAGCTCTTCCTGTTGAATTGATCCCTTTACCATTATGTAATGGCCTTCTTTGTCTCTTTTGATCTTTGATGGTTTAAAGTCTGTTTTATCAGAGACTAGTATTGCAACCCCCGCTTTTTTTTGTTCTCCATTTGCTTGGTAAATCTTCCTCCATCCCTTTATTTTGAGCCTATGTATGTCTCTGCATGTGAGATGGGTCTCCTGAATACAGCAGACTGATGGGTCTTGACTCTTTATCCAGTTTGCCAGTCTGTGTCTTTTAATTGGAGCATTTAGTCCATTTACATTTAAGGTTAATATTGTTATGTGTGAACTTGATCCTGCCATTATGATATTAACTGGTTATTTTGCTCGTTAGTTGATGCAGTTTCTTCCTAGCCTCGATGGTCTTTACATTTTGGCATGTTTTTGCAATGGCTGGTACCGGTTGCCTTTCCATGTTTAGTGCTTCCTTCAGGGTCTCTTGTAAGGCAGGCCTAGTGGTGACAAAATCTCTAAGCATTTGCTTATCTGTAAAGGATTTTATTTCTCCTTCACTTATGAAACTTAGTTTGGCTGGATATGAAATTCTGGGTTGAAAATTCTTTTCTTTTTTTTTTTTTTTTTTTTTGAGAGGGAGTCTCGCGCTGTCGCCCGGGCTGGAGTGTAGTGGCCGGATCTCAGATCACTGCAAGCTCCGCCTCCCGGGTTTACGCCATTCTCCTGCCTCAGCCTCCCGAGTAGCTGGGACTACAGGCGCCCGCCACCTCGCCCGGGTATTTTTTTGTATTTTTTAGTAGAGATGGGGTTTTTCTTTAAGAATGTTGAATATTGGCCCCCACTGTCTTCTGGCTTGTAGAGTTTCTGCCGAGAGATCTGCTGTTAGTCTGATGGGCTTCCCTTTGTGGGTAACCCGACCTTTCTCTCTGGCTGCCCTTAAGATTTTTTCCTTCATTTCAACTTTGGTGAATCTGGCAATTATGTGTCTTGGAGTTGCTCTTCTCGAGGAGTATCTTTGTGGCGTTCTCTGTATTTCCTGGATTTGAATGTTGGCCTGCCCTACTAGGTTGGGGAAGTTCTCCTGGATGATATCCTGAAGAGTGTTTTCCAACTTGGTTCCATTTTCCCCCTCACTTTCAGGCACCCCAATCAGACGTAGATTTGGTCTTTTTACATAATCCCATACTTCTTGCAGGCTTTGTTCATTTCTTTTTCTTCTTTTTTCTTTTGGTTTCTCTTCTCACTTCATTTCATTCATTTGATCCTCAATCGCTGATACTCTTTCTTCCAGTTGATCGAGTCAGTTACTGAAGCTTGTGCATTTGTCACGTATTTCTCGTGTCATGGTTTTCATCTCTTTCATTTCGTTTATGACCTTCTCTGCATTAATTACTCTAGCCATCAATTCTTCCACTTTTTTTTCAAGATTTTTAGTTTCTTTGCGCTGGGTACGTAATTCCTCCTTTAGCTCTGAGAAGTTTGATGGACTGAAGCCTTCTTCTCTCATCTCGTCAAAGTCATTCTCCGTCCAGCTTTGATCCGTTGCTGGCGATGAGCTGCGCTCCTTTGCCGGGGGAGATGCGCTCTTATTTTTTGAATTTCCAGCTTTTCTGCCCTGCTTTTTCCCCATCTTTGTGGTTTTATCTGCCTCTGGTCTTTGATGATGGTGATGTACTGATGGGGTTTTGGTGTAGGTGTCCTACCTGTTTGATAGTTTTCCTTCTAACAGTCAGGACCCTCAGCTGTGGGTCTGTTGGAGTTTGCTTGAGGTCCACTCCAGACCCTGTTTGCCTGGGTATCAGCAGCAGAGGCTGCGGAAGATAGAATATTTCTGAACAGCGAGTGTACCTGTCTGATTCTTGCTTTGGAAGCTTCCTCTCAGGGGTGTACTCCACCCTGTGAGGTGTGGGGTGTCAGACTGCCCCTAGTGTGGGATGTCTCCCAGTTAGGCTACTCAGGGGTCAGGGACCCACTTGAGCAGGGAGTCTGTCCCTTCTCAGATCTCAACCTCCGTGTTGGGAGATCCACTGCTCTCTTCAAAGCTGTCAGACAGAGTCGTTTGTGTCTGCAGAGGTCTCTGCTGCGTTTGTTATTGTTTACTGTGCCCTGTCCCCAGAGGTGGAGTCTACAGACACAGGCAGGTTTCCTTGAGCTGCTGTGAGCTCCACCCAGTTCGAGCTTCCCAGCAGCTTTGTTTACCTACTTAAGCCTCAGCAATGGCGGGCGCCCCTCCCCCAGCCTCGCTGGTGCCTTGCCGGTAGATCACAGACTGCTGTGCTAGCAATGAGGGAGGCTCCGTGGGTGTGGGACCCTCCCGGCCAGGTGTGGGATATGATCTCCTGGTGTGCCTGTTTGCTTAAAGCGCAGTATTGGGGTGGGAGTTACCCGATTTTCCAGGTGTTGTGTGTCTCAGTTCCCCTGGCTAGGAAAAGGGATTCCCTTCCCCCTTGCGCTTCCCAGGTGAGGCAATGCCTCACCCTGCTTCAGCTCTCGCTGGTCGGGCTGCAGCAGCTGACCAGCACCCATCGTCCGGCACTCCCCAGTGAGATGAACCCAGTACCTCAGTTGAAAATGCAGAAATCACCGGTCTTCTGTGTCCCTTGCGCTGGGAGTTGGAGACTGGAGCTGTTCCTATTCGGCCATCTTGCTCCGCCCCCAAAAGTTTTCTTTTATTGAGCAAGTACTGTACTTCAAAACCTTTTTGCGTGTTATCTCAACCCACGGGACAACCATGAGGAGATATTTTAACTTTTCCTTTATAAATGTGGTTGTTGAGGCCCTGTGAAGTTAAATAACTTTTCAGTAACCACAGGTGCTGTCCCCTGAAGCCCACGATCTTAAAACACTAAAAGAGTATAAGTGTCATTTTATTATTATCTTCTATAAAGGTTTTGCTATTTTTCCTATCGTGACTGCCACTTCCAGGATAAGACCACTGGAGGGCAGCAGAAAACTTTGTAACTCTTTATACCACTCAGTCTAAAAGAGGGAGAAAAGACAAGGGAATGGGACAGGGAGCAGGGAGGGGGAGAGAAAGAGAGAGAGAGAGAGAAAGAGAGCGAGAGAGGGAGAAAGATGGGGGTGGGAGAGTGAGGGAGGGACAGAGGGAGGGAGAGAGAGAAGCGGGAGAGAGAGATAGAGAGATTGAGAGAGACAGAAAGAGAGAGAGAGAGAACCATCAGTGAAAACAACTGGCGTAGGGAAAAGCCCAAGGTCTGGTGTATATGTGAACATATTTGAATTAAAATGAAAAGAAAAGTTTTCTGACAATGTTTGGAGTCAATAAAAAGTCATCTTTTGCCTTAAGGGCTGTCTTATTAAGATTCTCATGTAATAATTTAATATTAGTTAATTTAGAGTTTGGGGTGCATTCAGTTATCATTTAATGAAACTTGATTCTTCAAAATGCAGTTTATTTGTGCTGTCTTGATGGGTTGGGTTTTGAAGTAGCACAGACCTTGTGTTGGAATTTTACTTCCATCACTTCCTACCTTTGCGAGTTAGAACGAATTACACTAATTCTCAAGTTGCATTTTCTTCATATGTAAAAGTAGAGACGGTAACACCAGTCTTGCAGGGCTCTGTTGACAATGAAATGAAAGACCAACAACTCATAGGGTGTCCAATACAGTGAAAGTTAATTTTAATTTTTTTAAAGCAACTGTTTAAGAAGAGGTTTTGCTAATTTTCCAGATCTGTTTTCTGGAATAAATTCTAGACGTTCTAGCTTGGTTTTCTAAACCTTCTATCAGAGAGTGGGTTGCAGTACTCACTAGACGGCCTTGCCCAGGGAAGAAACTTACCTTCTGCTACCAACCTTAAGGTTTGACAATGACCTTTAGTAGTTCCTGTTTGGATCTTGTTGAACTCCTTCAGGTCTGTGTCTAAATTTCATAGGAGTGTTTTGTTGCCAGAAGTACTTGTTATTCACAGGACAGTTGTTTGAATAGTGACCCCATAATTTGGTAGGCAAAATGGGTTTGTGGAGTTATCTACGTTTTAACTTATCAGTCCTTCCTTAACTCTTAACACTCTTACAGAAGTGAGCAAAGCTCCCTGAGTGATTTCACACTTTTATAACTTTTTGTTTAGATAACATTTCATGCCTACACAAAAGGTGCAAGATTAGAAGGAATTCTGATACACCATCCAAATTAATCAGTTGTTAATATTTTACCCCAATTGCTCTATCATTCTCTCTTTATCTAAACAACTTGAGAATCAGTTGCAGACATCATGCTCTTTTACCCTTAAATACCTCAGCATTTATTTCATAAAACAAGGACATTCTCCTATATAACCACAGTTAATTACAAATATCATTTATATAATATTGTTGTCTAATCGATAGTTCGTAGTCAAATTTATTAACTGTTCCTATAACGTCCTTTATGGCTCTTCCCAGGATCACAATTTGCACTTAGTTGTCGAGTCTCTGTAGTCTCTTTAAGCGGCAATACTTCCTCAGTGTTTATTTTGCCTTTTGACCTTGGCAGATTTGAAAAACATCGGTCAGTTATTTTGTGGAATGTCTGCTAATTGGGGCTTGCACATTATTTCCTGGTAATTAGATTCAGATTATGCAGTTCTGGCAGGGAAATCACAGGGAGATGTTTTACCATTCTCAGGAGACTTTTGCATCTATTGTTTTCATACATTTTGCAATAATAATTATGAAAGCAATTGCTTTATGATAGTATCTGGTTGCTTCGTTTTATATTGATTATCAGATCATGTTATTTACCCTTCCTTTTTCTCACTTTTTTCTTTAAAAGCACAGGATCTTAGCATCAGGAAAGAGCTTTGTTTTCCTTATCGTCCCCCCCCATCACTCCTCTGTGAATCTCCTCCTCAACATTGTTGACAGAGCAACTTCTGCTGCATGTGCCCTCACAACAGCTAGCATTCTGTAAGTGTTTGTTGAATGAATGAGTGAATGGATAAATGCTTCCAAATTTCAGTAGCTTGGGTACCATCGCCAAGAAGGCCATTTATTCTGGGAGAGATACAGCAGAATTTCTAGTGGTGCATAAGAGATTCTGAGGCCCAGGCTCACAGAAAAGACATTTGCCCAAGGACTATGCCGGAGTCTGTCCAAATCCTGGGGACACAATGGGCAGCAGAAGATCTTACTTAACTCAGGGACCGTCTCAGCACTTGGGTAGAACAGAGTGATTGGGAATACAAGGCAAGGGAGTAGCCATCCTTTCACGCATTTGAAAACAATATATTCGCTGAGCATGAGCTGTGCATGAGGCTCTGGGGATTCAGCTATAACCAACCAGATATGGTCCTAGCTCTCTAGGAACTTAGATTTGTGCAATTTAGAAGGTCAGCTCATGGTAACAGGGGCCTAGCAGTTAGGAGGAGATTCTGGCAAAAAGCTCCATTTCCCAAAGGGAATTTAAAAAAAGAGAGTACTAGGCACATTAATTTGCTGGAGAATGGGGATTAGAAATGGGGTCTTAATTTCCAAATCATCCATTTTTCGTGGAGAGTAGAAGCTCTAAGCTTTTCGAGGCATAGTCAGGACTAAGAGAACTGGAAGTTACTTACATTTCTAGGGAGGAGCTGTGATCCCAAATAAGTCTGGGATCATGTTCCTCAATGAAAAGCGTAGTGACTGAGAGGACCCAGCATGCAATGCCCAGGCACTGGGCCCAGCTCCTGCTGAGGCTTGAGGGCATGTGAGGCTTCACGTGAGGCCGTCTGCACACAGGGCAGGGCTGAGCTTTTAGAGGTGGAATGAGTGGGTCCGTCTTTGGGAAACAAGATGGCAGAAACGGGAGATTAAGCGAGGGAAGAGTAGCATGATGACATGAGCACCCCTGCAATCTCCTTCTAGTTAATTTTCCTACATTTCTATGTTTTAAAAAAAGAATTTTGTGTGTGTATGGGTGTGCGCGTGCACATGTATGTGTGACAATATAGTCTTTGGGGGGCAAGTATTGCTTCAAAATCTGGAGTTTCTATTGCATTGTGTTTTTCTATTTTCAGCATCTCCTCCACTTTGGCATTCGTTTTGGTGGAATCCTTGGTTGTTTCTCATGTATGTTGAACTTGCTGAGCAGACCAAGGTTTCCCACCAGCAGCAGCGGCAGCAGCAGCAGCAGCAATTCTCTATGTTCCATGGATTAGTGGTTGTAAATTTACTTCTACACTTATGTTAGCACCCAGACTTAATTAGAATTCAGCTACCTCTCTTCGGGTATGATGGCTTTATATTAAATAATCCTTTGTTTATACATTTCTATTTTGTTCACTAAGAGGCAATGAACTGAAGGCCTTTTTACCAGATTTTTTATCTGCACCCTGTGTAGTCAAACTCCTTCTTTTATTTCCATGTGTCTCTACTATACTGGACAGAGGGGCACAATTCAGTGAGGATGGACCTCGCTTTTCTCTGGATAGATCATGGCAAGTAAATGCTTCGTGTGGCTCAGAAGTCTGCCTTTTGAAGGTTTTCTAACTTATTATCCCGCCAAACTTAATAGCTCTTGCCCCATTCCCTATTTTCCTGGGATCACAAGCTACTCCCTAGAAATAAAGTTAATTTTTAGCATCTTTGTCCTGACTGTATCTTGAACAATTTGTAGCTTCTGTTCACTACCAGAAATTGATGGCTTTTCTCTTCCACCCAGCTGTAGCTTCTTTGTGAAGGAAGACACAGCGTGGCTTCAATGTCTGTTACTGTTCCTGGGGAGGTGGGAAGAGTGAGCTACCTTTTTATGGATACAGTGGGTTTTAAATTTGTACTATAGCTGTTTTCCTCCTAGGTTCCATGAGTATCTGAAGTTAAATCCATTCTACCAGTTTAAAGATTGATTTTCTTTAAAAAAAACTCTTGTCTACTTGAGAAATTAATATTACATTCATAAACATAAAATTGATCACATTCTTATAAAATTCATAACCCTGGCTTCCTGCTAACAGAGATTTTGCTCCTACCTTGCTCCGACACATGTCACAATCTTCTTGCATTCACTAATAATGAATGGTACAAACATAAATCACATTTCTCTAATCACTACTTTTTTGTTTTCACTGACTGGAGGGGAAAATGTTTCAGTCCACCTTACCCCAGAAGTAATAACATATCAAATAACACTTACTACATCAGTTTCATTGAATCCAAATTCATTCACTGTTATTTAGAATGTTTCTGGTCTGCGGGGGCCAAGTCTCTCTCGTTGCTCTTTTCTAACGTTTGAAGATGCTATTCTGTTCTTCCAAGTTTTCCCTTTCCAGACTCAACATTCTGACTCAACTTTTCCTCAGAGGGCACAGTTTCCAGACTATCATCCTGGCCATCTTTCTCTTTCTGAATTCCAGTAAGCCAATGACCCTTGTAAAATACAGCAACAAGACACTCCACATGTGTCTCATCTGTGGGACTAAAGGCTTCCTTTGTTCTGAACACTTTGCTTCCACTGATGTTATTATAACCTAAGGCAGAGCAGCTTATTTGGGGGCAATTATGTCATCATTTGACTCACTAAATTTGCACCTGATAAAAATCATCAGTCATTACCATATGAACTTCTATTAGTAAGTCAGCTCTCACCAATTCTATGCACCTGTAAATTTGAAGTAGATTTGTTAAGCCCAATTTTAGAACCTTACATTTATGCATATTAAGTCTCTTTATTTTAACCTGTCAAGCACCTCATGAATCTTAATATGAAGTATATTAGCAATAACTCTTGATTTAGTTTCATGAAAGAAAACCAGAATACTCTTCTTTTTATATCTTCATTCCAAACCTTAAAATATTAAAATCAGCACAGGACTAAGTAGAGATTTCTGGCCATGACAATAAGAATTTCCTTTTAGGTCGAAAATGATGCATTTTAAAGCTCTTTTTAGTTATCGATCAACCAGTTCTGCTTAACCAGGTTTGAACACATAATTCTGCTAATATCTTAATTAGGAAATTCAACTTGTCAGTTGAATTCTAAAGACATTTTTGGTTTAGCATGCATAATTTTAAAAATATTTGTATGCCCTCAGATAGTCAAGCATTCTTCATTTACTCATAATTCACACCTTTCACCCTTAGACTATTTTGATCACGTATATTCTCCACCTGAACTTTGTAGGCATTTGAGTTTGCCAGCGCTATCCGAATTATTCCATTTAGGATATAGAAACCTTTAAAGCATGTCACCCCTAGCCTAAAAATGAGAGGAAAACCCATATAACTTATAAAATCACAAATTTTCTTGAATCTGTGAAAAAGCTGAGATCACAAGACAACCAGGTTAACTGAATTTCAAAGGGCAACAGGCCCTTTGAGGAGAGATGGGGCACATGAATTGCTACATCTTTGTGGAAGTAGAGAAAGAGGCAGCTGTCTTAAGAGTGGGTAAAAAATAAGCAGCTAAAATTTTAACAAATTCTTAAAGGTCCAGTGTTAGGCTAGTGAGACAGTTCAGAATCTTCTAGAGATCTAGACTCAAGAAGAATAGACACTCATTCTCAAATCCTTTTCCATAAGGCTCCATGAGGAATTCACAAGAAAGATTGGAGACAGGCCGGAGACCTGAGAAATTCGTTTTCTGAGATGAAAGCAGGTACAAAGCCTTCACTATTCTCTGTTTCTGCTGTTATTCGAAGCAAAAGCCATGTGCCCTGGGGGAGGGCCAAGGGCACTTGTCTGGTTCAGCAACCTGCAATCAAACAAAGCAGAGAGGTCAGCTGCCACCAGGGCAGAGCAGAAACTCTCCACGCAAGACCTTTCTTAGACACAAGGCGGAGTTTGCTGTGGGGGTGAGAAGGGAAGATGGAGGAGGGGGAGGAGTACTGAGAAAGCCCCAGGCCATGGCCCAGGCACAAGAGTCCTTCCTTAGTTTGAGGCTATACCAGGGAAACCCCTTGCCCTGTCTTATAACGAGCCTGGCAGCAAGTAACAAGCAGGCAACACTAGACTACTGCAGAGGGACGCGTATGCCTGTGGAGAGGCATGCTGGGCCTGCTGCAAGCTGAACACAGAACCGAAACAGAAGAAAGCCCTCAGGTGTCTCAGACTCCACAATAGACACAAGGTAAAAGCAACCCGCAGCTGGAGGAGTTTGAAGCTGTGGTGCACTGAAGGCAAATAGAGCCAAACAAAACCGAAACCCAGCCCAACTACTGACTAGATCGACTCAACTCCCATACTAATTGCCTGAAAGAAGAAGATATGTGTCTGTTTCAGGGTATAGATACTATTTACCTCAGTCTTTATTGTTTTTCTACCCACAGCATGCAACATTTAATTATGAATTATGGGCCGGGAGTTACAGCTCATGCCTATAATCCCAGCACTTTTGAAGGCTGAGACAGGAGGATGGCTTGAGGTCAGGAGTTTGAGATCAGCTTGAATAACATAGTGAGATTCCATCTTTGCAGTAAAATTAAAAATTATTCAGGCTTGGTGGCATACACCTGTGGTCTCAGCTACTTGAGAGGCCAAGACAGGAGGATCCCTTGAGCTCAAGAAGTCAAGGCTGCAGTGAGCTATGATCACACCACTGCACTCCAACCTGAGTGACAGAGTAAGACCCTATCTCAAAAAAAGAAAAAATTATGACACTCATACAAAAACGAGACAAACAATCCATTGTCAAGAGATAAAGCAATCCACAGAACCATACTCAGAGACTGTCCAGACTGGAGACGTTAGACAGGGATTTTAAAATGACTATGATTGATGGGTTAAAGTCATCATGAAAGTTTGTCAAATGCTTTCCTAAAATCTAGACTTAACATATCCTAATTTTCCTAAAGCAGTTGACATTTTAAGAATTGGTATCTGTAGTTCTGGCCATTTTTTTTTTAACTTCTTGGAGTTTATTTCATTAGAAACTGGTCTATAATATCTATTAACTTAAATTTCTTCATGCTAAATCATCATGTTTGCTTAATGCTCCAGGTAACACAAAGCAAACAAAAGATTCAGACCAGGTCTTCTCCCCTTCTCCTCCTCCTTCTCCTTCTCCCACTCCCACTCCCCCTTCCCCTCCCCCACACACGCTCTCCCTCCCCTTCCCCCACACACTCCCTCTCCCCCTGCCCCCTCCCCACTCCCTCTCCTCCTCCTCCTCCTTCTTCTTTTTGAGATAGGGTCTTGTTTTGTCACCCAGGCTGGCGTGCAAAGATGTGCTCACAGCTCACTGCAGCCTCGAACTCTGGGGCTCAAGTAATCCCCTCACCTCAGCCTGGGAGTAGCTAGGACTACAGACACATGTCACTATGCCCAGCTGATTTTTAAAGTTTTTGTAGAGGTGGAGTCTCACTCTGTTGTCCAGCCTGGTCTTGAGCTCCTGGGCTCAAGTGATCCTCCAACCTCAGCCTTCCAAACTACTGGGATTACAGGGGTGAGCCACTGCATCGGGCCCAGACCGGCTCTTCTGACTGCAGTCAATGATTCTTTGCATGAAACTACACTATAGTTAGCTGTAGGTGATTCTCTAGAACAATACTAGCTGCAGCTGATATTTACTGCTATTGATATTTACGTCAGATATTGTGCTAAATACTGCACATGTTTTATCTCATTCAATTCCCCAACCACCCTTTTTAAATAGTGTAATCAATACTCTAACTGCTGATGAACTGAGGATTAAAGCAACTAAAATAACTTTCAGCCTTCTTACCCTGTCTCTGTTGTCTCTTGTTTTCCATATCCTTTGTTGGGGTGAGGTGAGTGGGGAGCTGTTTGTCCCTTTTGTCCTCACTCCCCTGACCTGCATTGATGAGCCCACATGCTCTGAAATTTATTTTCCGGAAGTGGTGGTACAGGCTTGTTTCTTTTCTAGCTGGCCGACTTTTCTGTGTTTGGTTCTTTTTCACATAAACTGTTGGACCTAGTGGCTCTTTTCTGATTAAGTTTACTTTTCTGAATTCGATAGCTCAAGTTATAGGCCCTCATGTGCATGTTTATGATTCTCTGCTCCAGTCTAGATGAATTCCAGACATGGTTTTAGCATCTCTTGGTGAGCGCTGTAGTCTTGATCCTCAATGAAATTGTATTTTTCAAGTCCCTGCATGATCAAAGGACACAGTTGTTTAGGAGATGGGCAGATTCAGGCTTCAATCCTGATTCTACTTTTTCTAGTCCAACTACTTTGAGCATATTATTTAACATCTCTAAGTCTCAGCTTACACTTTGGAAAATGGAGATAACATTATCTGTCTCAAATGGTCATTAGAACTGAATGAATAAAGTTCGTAAAGTGTTTAGGAACTTTGTCTGTTACTACCTAGGGAGTGCTCACTAAATATGGCAGTTATTATTATTGTTTTTAATACTATGATTATTATTCTTTAGAAGGAGGTTGGCTAGATCCAAATTGATACATTCGGTGTTCTTAGCCTTATAATCCAGTAAGTTAATCAAATCAGTCACAATCATCTAAATGCACAACAGTTTCTTGACAAATGTACCTCACTTTTCATATATCCATGTTTTCAGTTGAATTTAATTAGTTGAGTGGCTGCCTAGCAAAGACTTTGGGGAGTGGGTAGATGGGAAAGAGATTTAAGTATCAGATGAGAGGCCTTTAGGATTTTTTTTTTTCAAATTTAAATAAAGGTCCTTTTTTTAAAAAAAATTTAAATTATGTAATTCTTTTTAGTTGCAACAGCTCGTGTTTTGGATTTTTTTGTTTGTTTGTTTGTTTATTTTTAGAGACAGGGTCTCTGTTGCCCAGGCTTTAGTGTAGCAGCATGATTGTAGCTAACTGCAGCCCTGAATTCTCAAGACATCTTGCCTCCCCAGCTGTCAAAGTAGCTGTGACAACAGGCACACACCACGCCCAGCTAATTTTTCCATTACCTTGCAAAGATGGGGTCTTGCTGTGTTGCCTCAGCCTCCCAAAGTGCTGTGATTACAGGCATGAGCCCTGTACTGGGCTGCTTACCATTTTTTTATGTTCATTTTTCCTGTTTTAGGCAAGCATGGATATTGTTAAGAATTAATTTTTTAATAGAAGAAAATACCTATAAGAGCTTTTGTACATTTCTCAAGTTGGTGGTTTGTAAATCCAATGGATGTTTAACATATTTAATGATAAAAATGTTAGTTGAAAGGCAACATGTTACTGTCCAAATGTAGAGAAGAGTTAGAATGATATTTTAGCTGAAATATAATGTAAGTTTTCTGGACTCGGTGTAGGGTTTTACTGCATCATTTATATCTTTTTTTTCCTTAATTAAAAAAATACACCTTTAGATGTTGTTTCAGACTGGGAGATCTTTGGGTAAAACTTTAATTGCTGTCAAGGAAAACATAATTTGCTGGCCAACTTAATATAACCACACGGTTCTACATTCATGTGAGTTGTGTACAAAAGCAGAACTGTACTGTAATATTGAGAAAGGAAAATTTTGGTCAAGCTGCTGCTTGTGGATCTTGACCATAGTTACATAAACATTGACATTTTGTGACTAATGGCCAGGAAAACAGCATTGTTTACATATTGGCCTAGCAGAACAGTTTACTATCGTTCTGTCAATAATTTGAATTGCAAGTTTCCAGAGCCAGTAGGGGCAGAAGAGCTGGGCAGCTAAGCACACGATTTTCTCTACTTGCTCACTCATGCCTGACGTCCCCTAAACCAAACAGGGGCTAGGCTTTCAGGGTATAGCTAGAGAGGAATCTTACAAACCAATTATCTATGGAAAAAGTCATACATGGACTTTCATGATCAGGGTACACATGACTGCAGATTACTCCCGAAGGAGATTTTTTACTGGGGTATAAGTCAAAGGGGCTGACACAAGGTTACTTTATACCTGCAAGTAATGGATGGTGGTGAAAGGAAGAGCAAAGAAAAGGGAAATGAGAGACACTAGGAAAACAAATGTATTTTAGTATTTTACCTTAAATTACTTTTTTGTATAATGAAAAGTTTCCCATTCTCACATTTAGTTTAAAAGTGTTGAATTTAAAAAAAAAAAAAAAAAGTGTTGAATTTTTAGAAAATATGGAGATACAGAAATTAATACAGTTTTCACATTTCTGTGTATTACATATAAGAAACTTCTATTTTAAAGACTGGTGTTAGAAGTTAAAACAACAAAAAAAGGAAATGATTTATATTCTGCTAACAAGTGGTGGATGTGTATATTTTTATAAGTTCTATAACAAGAAGTATGTAATAGTGTAGATAAAAATATCTAACCTAGCTCCTTTTTATACATATTTCCTTTTTTCATGTACTAAATACACACTTCGCAGTTTAAAAATTCTCATTTTTCAATTTAATCTTCATAGTAACCTAAAAAGTAGTTAGAATAGACAGTATTTGCCCTATTTCCCAGGTAAGGAAATTGAGGGCAAATAGGCTAAGTGACCTTGTTTTGTTTTTGTTTTTGTTTTGAGGCAGGGTCTCTCTCCGTCACCTAGGATGGAGAGCAATGGCACGATCATAGCTCACTGCACCCTCCTCCCAGGCTCAAGCAATCCCTCCACCTCAGCTTCCTGAGTAGCTGGGACTACAGGCGTGTGCCACCATGTCCAGCTATTTTTTATTTTTTGTAGAGTTGGGATTTCACCATGTTGCCCAGACGGGTCTCAAACTCCTGGGCTCAAGCAATCCTCCTGCCTTGGCCTCCCAAAGGCCTGGGATTACAGGCGTGAGCTGTGCCTGGCCAGCTAAGTGACTTTGTTAAGAAACACTTGACTAGTATGTGTTAGGACTATGTGTAAGACTTACATCTACTGTCTAGTGTCTTTAAGCCCGGTTTCTTTCTTTCTTTCTTTCTTTTTTTAAATTTCCAACTTTTATTTTAAGTTCAGGGGTACCTGTGCAGGATGTGCAGGTTTATTACATAGGTAAACATGTGCCATGGTGGTCTGTGGCACAGATCATCCCATCTTAATACCTGGGCTTAACACCCAGCTATTAAGTCCAGCATCTATTAGCTGTTCTTCCTGATCCTCTCCCTTCTTCCATCCCCCGCCCTTCGACAGGCTCTATTGTGTGTTGTTCCTTCCATGTGTCTACATGTTCTCATTATTTGGCTCCCACTTATAAGTGAGAACATGTGGTGTTTGCTTTTCTGTTCCTGTGTTAGTTTGCTAAGGATAAAGGCCTCTAACTCCATCCAGGACATCCAAAAGACACGATGTCATTCCTTTTTATGGCTGCATAGTATTCCATGTTGTATGCATACCACATTTTCTTTATCCGGTCTATTATTGATGAGCATTTAAGTTGATTCCATGTTTTTGCTATTGTGAATAGAGCTGCAATGAACATATGCATGCAAGTGTCTTTATAGTCGAATGGTTTATATTCCTTTGGGACTATACCTGGCAACAGGATTGCTGGGTGGAATGGTGTTTCTGCCTCTAGGTCTTTAACAAATCACCACACTGTCTTCCACAATGGTTGAACTAATTTTTTTTTTTTTTGAGACAGAGTCTTGCTTTGTCGCTCAGGCTGGAGTGCAGTGGTGCAATTTGGGTTCACTACAATCTTCACCTCCCAGGTTCAAGCGATTCCTATGCCTCAGCTGGGCACCACCATGCCTGACTAATTTTTATGTTTTTAGTAGAGACATGGTTTTGCCATATTGGCCAGGCTGGTCTCCAACTCCTGACCTCAAGTGATCTGCCCACCTTGGCCTCCCAAAGTGCTGGGATTACAGGCGTGAGCCACTGTGCCCAGCCTGGTTGAACTAATTTACACTCACATCAACAGTGAGTGTTCCTTTTTCTCTACAAACTTGCCAGCATCTGCTGCTTTTTGACTTTTCAATAAGAGCCATTCTGACTGGTGTGAGATGATGTCTTGTGGTTTTGATTTGCATTTCTCTAGTGATCAGTGATGTTGAGCTTTTATTCATATATTTGTTGGCTGCATGTATGTCTTCCTTTGAGATGTGTCTGTTCATGTCCTTTGCCCACTTTTTATGGGGTTGTCTTTTTTATGTAAGTTTGTTTAAGTTCCTTATAGATCCTGGATATTAGACCTTTGTTAGATGGATAGATTGCAAAATGTTTTCCCCATTCTGTAGGTTGTCTGTTTACTCTATTGATAGTCTGTCAATTTTTGCAAAAAAATTGCAATTTGCTTTTGCAAAAATTTGTCAATTTTTGCTTTTGTTGCAATTGCTTTTGGCATCTTCATCATGAAATCTTAGCCCATCCCTATGTCCTGAATGTTATTGCCTAGGTTTTCTTCTAGGGTTTTTATAGTTTTGGGTTTTACATTTAAGTCTAATCCATCTTGAGTTGGTTTTTGTATATGGTGTAAGGAAGGGGTCCAGTTTCAATTTTCTGCATATAGCTAGCCAGTTCTCCCAGCATCATTTATTAAATAGGGAATCCTTTCCCCATTGCTTGCTTTTTTTGGGTTTGTCAAAGATTAGATGGTTGTAGGTGTGTGGTCCTATTTCTGGGTTCTCTATTCTGTTCCATTGGTCCCTGTGTCTGTTCTTGTACCAGAACCATACTATTTTGATTACTGTAGCCCTGTAATATAGTTTGAAGTCATGTAGTGTGATGCCTCCAGGTTTGTTCTTTTTGCTTAGGATTGCCTTGGCAATTCGGGCTTTTTTTTGGGTTCCATATGAATTTTAAAATAGTTTTTTTTTCTAATTCTGAGAAGAATGTCAATGGTAGTTTAATGGGAATAGCATTGAATCTATAAATGGCTTTGAGCAATATGGCCATTTTCACGCTATTGATTCTTCTTGTCTGTGAGCATGGAATATGTTTTCATTTGTGTCATCTCAGATTTCTCTGAGCAGTGGTTTGTAGTTCTCCTTGAAGAAGTCCTTCACTTCCCTTTTTAGCTGTATTCCTAGGTATTTTATTCTTTTTGTGGCAATTGTGAATGAGAGTTCATTCGCTATTTGGGACTGAGCTTACCTGTTTTTGGTGTCTAGAAATGCTATCAATTTTTGCACATTGATTTTTTATCCTGAGACTTTGCTCAAGTTGCTTTTTAGCTTTAAAAGCTTTTGGGCTGAGATGATAGGGTTTTCTAGATATAGAATCATGCCATCTACACACAAAGGTAGTTTGACTTCCTGTCTTGCTATTTAAATGCCTTTGTTTATTTCTCTTGCCTGGTTGCCCTGGCCAGAACTTCCAATACTGTGTTGAATAGGAGTTGTGAGAGAGGGCAACCTTATCTTATGCTTGTTTTCAAGGGGAATGTTTCCAGCTTTTGCCCATTCCCGTATGTTATTGGCTATGGGTTTGTTATATATGGCTCCTATTATTTTGAGGTATGTTCCTTCAATACCTACTTTATTGAGAGTTTTTGACATGAAGGGATGTTGAATTTTATTGAATGCCTTTTTTTCATCTATTGCGATAATCATGTGATTTTTGTCTTTAGTTCTGTTTATGTGATGAATCACATTTATTGATTTGCGTATGTTGAACCAGCCTTGCATATCAGGCATAAAGCCTACTTGATTGTGTTGGGTAAGCTTTTTGATGTTCTGCTGAATTTGGTTTGCCAGTATTTTATTGAGGATTTTTGCACTGATGTTCATCAAGGATATTTGTCTGAATTTTTTTTTTTTTTAACTCTGCTATGTTTTGGTATCATGTTTTGGATGATGCTGGCCTCAAAGAATGAGTTAGGAAGGAGTTCCTTCTTTTCATTTTTTTTTTTGTAATAGTTTTGATAGGAATGGTATCAGCTCTTCTTTGTACCTCTGGTCGAATTTAGCTGTGAATCTTTCTTGTCCTGGACTTTTTTTGATTGGTAGGCTATTTATTACTGCCTCAATTACAGAACTCATTATTGGTCTATTCAGGGATTCAATTTCTTCCTGGTTAAGTCTTGGGAGGGTGTATGTGTCCAGGAATTTATCTATTTGTTCTAGATTTTCTAGTTTATGTGCATAGAGGTGTTTATAGTATTCTCTGATAGTTTGTATTTCTATGGGGTCAGTGGCAGTATCCTCCTTACAATTTCTAATTGTGTTTATTTGAATCTTCTCCATTTTCTTCTTCATTAATCTACGGAGCAGTCTATGGCTTTTATTACTTTTTTCAAAAAACTACCTCCTGGATTCATTGATTTTTTGAAGGATTTTTCATGTCTCTATCTCCTTCAGTTCCACTCTGATCTTGGTTATTTCCTATTTCTTGTCTTCTGCTAACTTTGGTGTTTGTTTGCTCTTGGTTCTCTAATTATTTTAGTTGTGATGTTAGTTTTTTAACTTGAGATCTTTCTAGCTTTTGGATGAGGGCATTTAGTGCTATAAATTTCCCTCTTAACACTGCTTTAGCTGCATCACAGAGGTTCTGGTATGTTGTATCTTTGTTCTCATTAATGTCACAGAACTTCTTGATTTCTGCCTGAATTTCATTATTTACCCAAAAGTCATTCAGGAGCAGTTTGTTCAATTTCCACATAGTTGTATGGTTTCGAGTGAATTTCTTAATCTTGAGTTGTAATTTTATTGCAAACAGTTTAAGAGACTGTTTGTTATTATTTCAGTTCTTTGCATTTGCTGAGGAGTGTTTTACTTCCAGTTATGTGATCAATTTCAGAGTAAGTGCCCTATGGCACTGAGAAGAATGTATATTCTGTTGTTTTTAGATGGTGAGTTCTGTAGATATCTCTATCGGGTCCACTTAATCCAGAGCTGAGTTCTGGTCCTGAATGTCTTTGATAATTTTCTGTCTCAATGATCTAATATTGTCAGTGGGGTGTTAAAGTCTCCCATTATTATTGAGTGGGAGTCTATGTCTCTTTGAAAGTCTCTAATAACTTGCTTTATAAATCTGCATGCTCCTATATTGAGTGCATATATATTTAGGAGAGTTAGCTCTTCTTGTTGAATTGAACCCTTTACCACTATATAATGCCCTTCTTTATTGTCTTTTTTGATCCTTTTTTTTTTTTTTTTTTTTTTTTTTGGTGATTGTTGTTGTTGTTTGTTCATTTTGTTCTGAGACAGTCTCGCCCTGTCGTCCAGGCTGGAGTTCATTGGCATGATCTTGGCTCACTGTAATCGTTGCCTCCTGGGTTCTAGCGATTCACCTGCCTCAGCCTTCTGAGTAGATGGGACTACAAGCACATACCAGCACACCCGGCTAATTTTTATATTTTTAGTAGAAACAGGGTTTCACCATGTTGGCCAGGTTAGTCTCAACCTCCTGGCCTCAAGTGATCCACCAACCATGGCCTCTCAAAGTGCAGGGATTACAGGCATGAGCTACTGTGCTCAGCCCTGGTCTTTGGTGGTTTGAAGTCTGCTTTATCAGAAACTAGGTTTGTAACCCTTGCTTTTTTCTGTTTTCCATTTTCTTGGTAAATTTTTCTCTATCCCTTTATTTTGAGCCTATGTGTGTCTTTGCCTGTGAGATGGGTCTCTTGAAGACAGAATATCAATGGGTCCTGGTTCTTTATCCAGCTTGTCATTCTGTGTCTTTTAACTGGGCATTTAGCCTGTTTACTTTTAGTATTGTTATGTATGTATTTGATCCACACATAACATGATGCTAGCTGGCTATTTAGCAGAATTGTTTATGTGGTTGCTTTATATTGTCACTGGTCTGTGTACTTCAGTGTTTTTGTAGTGGCTGATAACAGTTTTTGTTTTCCATATTCAGTGCTTCCTTTAGGAGCTCTTGTAAAGTAGGTCTGGTGTTAATGAATTTCCTCAGTATTTGCTTGTCTGAAAAGGATCTTATTTCTCCTTTGCTTAGGAAGCTTAGATTCACCTGATATGAAATTCTGGGTTGGAAATTCTTTTCTTTTTTTTTTTTTCTCATTTATTTTATTTATTTTCTGTTTTCTTTTTTTTTTTTTTTTAATTATACTTTAAGTTTTAGGGTACATGTGCACAACATGCAGGTTTGTTACATAGGTATACATGTGCCATGTTGGTATGCTGCACCCATTAACTCATTAATTACATTAAGTATTTCTCCTAATGCTATCCCTCCCCCTGTCCCCCACCCCACAACAGGCCCTGGAGTGTGATGTTCCTTGCCCTGTGTCCAAGTGTTCTCATTGTTCAATTCCCATCTATGAGTGAGAACATGTAGTGTTTGGTTTTCTGTCCTTGTGATAGTTTGCTCAGAATGATGGTTTCCAGCTGCATCCATGTCCCTGCAAAGGACATGAATTCATCCTTTTTTTTTTTTTTTCCTAAAGACAGAAACTTGCTCTGTCGCCCAGGCCAGAGTGCAGCGGTGCCATCTTGGCTCACTGCAAGCTCTGCCTCCTGGGTTCACACCATTGTCCGGCCTCAGCCTCCCGAGTAGCTGGGACTACAGGTGTCTGCCACCATGCCTGGCTAAGTTTTTGTATCTTTAGTAGAGACGGGGTTTCACCATGTTAGCCAGGAAGGTCTCGATCTCCTGACCTCATGATTCACCCGCCTTGGCCTCCCAAAATGCTGGGATTACAGGCATGAGGCATCGCACCTGGTCAAACTCATCCTTTTTTATGGCTGCATAGTATTCTGTGGTGTATATGTACCACATTTTCTTAATCCAGTCTATCATTGATGGACATTTGCGTTAGTTCCAAGTCTTTGCTATTGTGAATAGTGCCACAATAAACATATGTGTGCATGTGTCTTTATAGTAGCATGATTTATAATCCTTTGGGTATATACCTAGTAATGGGATTGCTGGGTCAAATGGTATTTCTAGTTCTAGATCCTTAAGGAATCGCCACACTGTCTTCCACAATGGTTGAACTAGTTTACACTCCCACCAACAGTGCAAAAGCGTTCCTATTTCTCCACATCCTCTCCAGCATCTGTTGTTCCCTGGCTTTTTAATAATCACAATTCTAACTGGTGTGAGATGATATCTCATTGTGGTTTTGATTTGCATTTCTCTGATGACCAGTGATGATGAGCATTTTTTCATGTGTCTGTTGGCTGCATAAATGTCTTCTTTTGAGAAGTGTCTGTTCATATCCATTTCCCACTTTTTGATGGGGTTGCTTATTTTTGTCTTCTAAATTTGTTTAAGTGCTTTGTAGATTCTGGATATTAGCCCTTTGTCAGATGAATAGATTGCAAAAGTTTTCTTCCATTCTGTAGGTTGCCTGTTCACTCTGATGGTAGTTTCTTTTGTTGTGCAGAAGTTCTTTAGTTTAATTACATCCCATTGGTCTATTTTGGCTTTTGTTACCATTGCCTTTGGTGTTTTAGTCATGAAGTCTTTGCCCATGACTATGTCCCGAATGGTATTGCCTAGGTTTTCTTTTAGGGCTTTTATGCTTTTAGGCCTAACATTTAAGTCTTTAATCCATCTTGAATTAATTTTTCCTTAAGGTGTAAGGAAGGGATTCAGTTTCAGCTTTCTACTTATGGCTAGCCAGTTTTCCCAGCACCATTTATTAAATAGGGAATCCTTTCCCCATTTCTTGTTTTTGTCAGGTTTGTCAAAGATCAGATGGTTGTAGAGGTGTGGTATTATTTCTGAGGCCTCTGTTCTGTTCCATTGGTCTATATATCTGTTTTGGTATCAGTACCATGCTGTTTTGGTTACTGTAGCCTTGTAGTGTGGTTTGAAGTCAGGTAGCATGATGCCTACAGCTTTGTTCTTTTTGCTTAGAATTGTCTTGCAATGTTGGCTCTTTTTTGGTCCCATATGAACTTTAAAGTAGTTTTTTCCAGTTCTGTGAAGAAAGTCATTGGTAGCTTGATGCAGATGGCATTGAATCTATCAATTACCTTGGGAAGTGTGGCCATTTTCACGATGTTGATTCTTCCTATTCATGAGCATAGAATGTTCTTCCATTTGTTTGTGTCCTCTTTTATTTCATTGAGCAGTGGTTTGTAGTTCTCCTTGAAGAGGTTCTTCACATCCCTTGTAAGTTGGATTCCTAGGTATTTTATTCTCTTTGAAGCAATTGTGAATGGGAGTTCACTCATGATTTGGCTCTCTGTCTATTATTGGTGTATAGGAATGCTTGTAATTTTTGCACATTGATTTTGTATCCTGAGACTTTGCTGAAGTTGCTTATCAGCTTAAGGAGATTTTGGGCTGATACGATGGGGTTTTCTAAATATTCAATCATGTCATCTGCAAACAGGGACAATTTGACTTCCTCTTTTCCTAATTGAATACCTTTTATTTCTTTCTCTTGCCTGATGGCTCTGGCCAGAACTTCCAACACTATGTTGAATAGGAGTGGTGAGAGAGGACATCCCTGTCTTGTGCTGGTTTTCAAAGGGAATGCTTCCAGTTTTTGCCCATTCAGTATGATACTGGCTGTGGGTTTGTCATAAATAGCTCTTATTGTTTTGAGAGACGTTCCATCAATTCCTAGTTTATTGAGAGTTTTTAGTATGAAGGGCTGTTGAATTTTGTCAAAGGCCTTTTCTACATCTATTGAGATAATCGTGGTTTTTGTCATTGGTTCTGTTTATGTGATGGATTATGTTTATTGATTTGCGTATGTTGAACCAGCCTTGCATCCCAGGGATGAAACTGATTTGATCATGGTGGTTTTGATGTGCTGCTGTATTCAGTTTGCCAGTATTTTATTGAAGACTTTCGCCATCAATGTTCATCAGGGATATTGGTCTAAAATTCTCTTTTTTTTGTTGTGTCTCTGTGAGGCTTTGGTATCAGGATGATGCTGGCCTCATAAAGTGAGTTGGGGAGGATTCCCTCTTTTTCTATTGATTGGAATAGTTTCAGAAGGCATGGTACCAGCTCCTCTTTGTACCTCTGGTAGAATTCGGCTGTAAATCCATCTGGTCCTGGACTTGTTTTGGTTGGTAGGCTATTAATTATTGCCTGAATTTCACAGCCTGTTATTGGTCTATTCAGAGATTCAACTTCTTCCTGGTTTAGTCGTGGGAGGGCGTATGTGTCCAGGAGTTTATCCGTTTCTTCCAGATTTTCTAGTTTATTTGCATAGAGGTGTTCAAAGTGTTCTCTGACGGTAGTTTGTATTTCTGTGGGATTGGTGGTGATATCCCCTTTATCCTTTTTTATTGCATCTATTTGATTCTTCTTTTCTTCTTTACTAGTTTTGCTAGTAGTCGATCAATTTTGTTGATCTTTTCAAAAAAAAAACAGTTCCTGGATTCACTGATTTTTTGGAAGGGTTTTTTGTGTCTCTATCTCCTTCAGTTCTGCTCTGATCTTAGTTATTTCTTGCCTTCTGCTAGCTTTTGAATTTCTTTGCTCTTGCTTCTCTAATTCTTTTAATTGTGATGTTAGGGTGTCAATTTTAGATTTTTCCTGCTTACTCTTGTGGTCATTTAGTGCAATAAATTTCCCTCTACACACGGCTTTCAATGTATCCCAGAGATTCTGGTATGTTGTGTCTTTATTCTCATTGGTTTCAAAGAACATCTTTATTTCTGCCTTCATTTTGTTATTTACCCAGTAGTCATTCAGGAGCAGGTTGTTCAGTTTCCATATAGTTATGCAGTTTTGAGTGAGTTTCTTAATCCTGAGTTCTAATTTCATTGCTCTGTGGTCTGAGAGACAGTTTGTTGTGATTTCTGTTCTTTTACATTTGCTGTAGAGGGCTTTACTTCCAACTATGTGGTCAATTTTGGAATAAGTGTGATGTGGTGCTGAGAAGAATGCATTTTCTGTTGATTTGGGATGGAGAGTTCTGTAGATGTCTGTTAGGTCCACTTGGTGCAGAGCTGAGTTCAAGTCCTGGACCTGGATATCCTTGTTAACCTTCTGTCTCATTGATCTGTCTAATATTGACAGTGAGGTGTTAAAGACTCCCATTATTATTGTGTGGGAGTCTAAATCTCTTTGTAGGACTCTAAGGACTTGCTTTATGAATATGGATGCTCCTCTATTGGATGCATATACATTTAGGATAGTTAGTTCTTCTTGTTGAGCTCATCCCTTTACCATTATGTAATGACCTTGTCTCTTTTGATCTTTGTTAGTATAAAGTCTGTTTTATCAGAGACTAGGATTGCAACCTCTGCTTTTTTTTTGCTTTCCATTTGTTTGGTAGATCTTCCTCCATCCCTTTATTTTGAGCCTATGTGTGTCTCTGCACATGAGATGGGTTTCCTGAATACAGCACACTGATGGGCCTTGACTCTTCATCCAATTTGCCAGTCTGTGTCTTTTAATTGGGGCATTTAGCCCATTTACATTTAAGGTTAATATTGTTATGTGTGAATTTGATCCTGTCATTATGACGTTAGCTGGTTATTTTGCCCATTAGTTGATGCAGTTCCTTCCTATCATTGATGGTCTTTAAAATTTGGCTTGTTTTTGCAGTGGCTGGTACCAGTTGTTCCTTTCCATGTTTAGTGCTTCCTTCAGGAGCTCTTGTAGGGCAGGCCTAGTGATGACAAAATCTCTCAGCATTTGCTTGTCTGTAAGGAATGTTATTTCTCCTTCACTTATGAAACTTAGTTTGGCTGGATATGAAATTCTGGGTTTAAAATTCTTTTCTTTAAGAATGTTGAATATTGGCACCCCCTCTCTTCTGGTTTGTAGATATTCTGCCAAGAGATCCGCTATTAGTCTGATGGGCTTCCCTCTGTGGGTAACCCAACCTTTCTCTCTGACTGCCCTTAACATTTTTTCCTTCATTTCAACCTTGGTGAATCTGACAATTATGTGTCTTGGGGTTGCTCTTCTCGAGGAGTGTCTTTGTGGTGTTCTCTGTATTTCCTGAATTTGAATGTTGGCCTTCCTTGCTAGGTTGAGGAAATTCTCCTGAATAATATCCTGAAGAGTCTTTTCCAACTTGGTTCCATTCTGCCCGTCACATTCAGGTACACCAGTCAAACGTAGATTTGGTCTTTCCACATAGTCCCATATTTCTTGGAGACTTTGTTTATTTCTTTTTACTCTTTTTTCTCTAAACTTCTCTTCTTGCTTTGTTTCATTAATTTGATCTTCAGTCACTGATACCCTTTCTTCCACTTGATCGAATTGGCTATTGAAGCTTGTGCATGTGTCGCGTAGTTCTTGTGCCATGGTTTTCAGTTCCATCTCATCATTTAAGGTCTTCTCTGCACTGTTAATTCTAGCTAGCCATTCATCTAATCTTTTTTCAAGATTTTTAGCTTCCTTGTGATGGGATCCTCCTTTAACTTGGAGAAGTTTTTATTACCAACCTTCTGAAGCCTACTTCTGTCAGCTCATCAAACTCATTCTCCATCCAGCTTTGTTCCATTGGTGGTTAGGAGCTGCAATCCTTTGGAGGAGAAGAGGCACTCCAGTTTTTAGAATTTTCAGCTTTTCTGCTCTGGTTTCTCCCCATCTTTGTGATTTTATCCACCTTTGGTCTTTGATGTTTGTGACCTACAGATGGGGTTTTGGTGTGGATGTCCTTTTTGTTGATGTTGATGCTGTTCCTTTATATTTGTTAATTTTCCTTCTAACAGTCAGGCCCCTCAGCTGCAGGTCTGTTGGAGTTTGCTGGAGGTCCACTCCAGACCCTGTTTGCCTGGGAATCACCAGTGGAGGCTGCAGAACAGCAAATATTGCAGAACAGCAAATACTGCTGCCTGATCCTTCCTCTGGAAGCTTCATCTCAGAGGGGCACCTGCCTGTATGAGGTGTCAATTGGCCCCTACTGGGAGGTGTCTCCTAGTTAGGCTACACGGGGGTCAGGGACCCACTTGAGGAGGCAGCCTGTCCATTCTCCGAGCTCAAACACTATGCTGGGAGAACCACTGCTCTCTTCAGAGCTGTCAAGACAGGGATGTTTAATTCTGCAGAAGTTTCTGCTGCCTTTTGTTAAGCTATGCCCTGCCCCCATGGTGGAGTCTACCTTGCTGAGCTGCAGAGGTCTCCACCCAGTTCGAGCTTTCCCTGGCCACTTTGTTTATCTACTCAAGCCTCAGCAATGGCAGACACCTCTCCCCCTGCCAGGCTCCTGCCTCGCAGGTCAATCTCAGACTGCTGCACTAGCAGTGAGCAAGGCTCCATGGGTGTGGGACCCTCTGAGCCAGGCATGGGATATAATCTCCTGGTGTGCCATTTGCTAAGACCATTAGAAAAGCACAGTATTTGGGCAGAAGTGTCCCGTTTTTCCAGGTACCATCTGTCATGGCTTCCCTTGGCTAGGAAAGGGAAATCCCCCAACCCCTTGCACTTCCCAGGTGAGTTGATGCCCCACCCTGCTTCATCTCACCCTCCATGGGCTGCATCCACTGTCCAACAAGTCCCAATGAGATGAACCAGATACCTCAGTTGGAAATGCAGGAATCACCCATCTTCTGCACTGAGCATGCTGGGAGCTGCAGACTGGAGCTGTTCCTATTCAGCCATCTTGGAATGGAATCCGGAAATTCTTTTCTTTAAGAATGTTGAATATTGGCCTCTAATCTCTTCTGGCTTGTAGGGTTTCTATTGAGAGGTCTGCTGTTAGTCTGATGGGCTTCCTTTTGTTAGGTGACCTAGCCATTCTGTCTGGCTGCCCTTAACATTTTTTTCTTTCATTTTGACTTAGGAGAATCTGATGATTATGTGTCTTGGGGATTATCTTGTAAAGTATCTTACTGGGGTTATCTGCATTTCCTGAATTTGAATGTTGGCCTGTGTAGCTAGATTGCAGAAGTTCTCTGGGATGATACCCTGAAGTATGTTTTCCTAATTGATTCCAGCCTCTCCATCTCTTTTCAGTACCCAAATCAGTCATAGATTTAGTCTCTTTACATAATCCCATATTGGAGGTTTTGTTCATTCCTTTTTCTCTATTCTTGTCTGTCTGTAATTTCAGAAAGACAGTCTTTAAGCTCTGAGATTCTTTCCTCTGCTTGGTCTATTCTGCTATTAACACTTGGAATTGCATTGTGAAGTTCTTGTAGTGTGTTTTTCAGCTCTGTAATGTCGATTATGTTCCTCTCTGTACTGGTTATTTTGACTGTCTACTCCTGCATTGTTTTATCACGTTTCTTAGCTTCTTTGCATTGGGTTACAACATGCTCCTTTAGTTCAGCGAAGTTTGTTTGCTTGTTTTCCTCCACATTCTGAAGACTACTTTTGTCATTTCAGCCATCTCAGCCTCAGCCCAGTTCTGAACCCTTGCTGGAGAGGCGTTGCAGTCATTTGGAGGAAAGGGGGCACTCTGGCTTTTTGAGTTTTCAGTGTTTTTGCACTGATACTTTCTCATCTTTGTGGGCTTATGTACTTTTGATCTTTAAGGTTGCTCGCCTTTGGATGGGTTCTTTTGTGTTTTCTGTTGTTGTTGTTGTTATTGTTGTTTTTTCTTTTTCTTTTAACAGCCTGGCCACTGTTCTGTAGGGCTGTTGTGTTTGGCTGGGGTCCATTCCAGACCCTAGTCACCTCGGTTTTTCTAGTACCTGAAGGTATCATCAGTGAATACTGCAAAACAGCAAAGATGGCAGCCTGCCCCTCTTTCTGGGAGCTCTGTCCTGGGGGCTACTAATCTGTTGCTTGCCTGAATGTGCCTATACAAGGTGGTTGGAGACCCTGGTTGGGGTCACTAGGAATGAGATCAGGGACCTGCTTAAAGAATCAGTCTGGCTGCTTTTTGGTAGAGCAGCTGTGCTGTGCTGAGGATCCCTTCTGCCCCCAGTCCAAGGCCTACAGGGTAGACTAGCTGAGATGCCCAAACAGCAAAGGTGGCAGCCTGCCCCATCTCATGGGCACTCCCATTCTGGGGAGAAATTAGAACTCTGTTGGTCATAGAACATGGGCAAGCGTGGCCAGGGGCCCCAGCTGGGAGGCCCCGCCCAGCAAGGAGGAATGGATCCTGCTCCCTTTTACAGAAGCAGTCTGGCCACACCTTAACAAGACAAGCCATGGAGTCCTCGGAACCATCTCTGGTCCTGTCAGCTTGGACTCACCAAAGCCCGCAGGCTGGAATGGCTGAGTCACTCAAACAGCAAAGATGGTGACCTGCTCCTCCCCCTGAGCACCCCATCCCAGGGAGAAATCACACCTCTGTCCACAGAATATAAGCAGGGTAGCCAGAGACCCTGACTGGGAGGATCTGCCCTGCAAGGAGGAGTGGATTGGGTTCCTGTTTGAAGAAGCAGTCTGGCTACACCTTGACAAAACAGCTCTGCTGTGCTGGGGTGCTGCCTCTGTGCTGGTCAACTTGTACTCTCCACAGCCTGCAGGCTGGAATGGCTTAGTTGTCCAAACAACCAAGGTGGTGGCCCATATGTCTCCCCCAGGGAGAGATCAGAATTCTGTCCATAGAAAATGGGCAGAAGTGGTCAAAGGTTCCAGATGGAAGGTCCTGCCCAGTTAGGAGGAATGTTTTGGGACACTGCTTAAAGAGGCAATCTGACCACATTCTGGCAAAGCAACTATGCTGTGTTGTGGGGATCTTTCCTTGTCTGGACCATTTGGATTCTCCAAAGCTCATAGGCTGGAATGGCTGAATTGACCAAATAGCAGAGATGGTGGCCGGCCTCTGTCCCCTGGGGCTCTGACCCATCTCAGGCAGGTTCCACCCTGTTGCTAGTAGCTGGCTGGAATCCAAGCCAGTAGATCTTATCTTGTGAGGTGCCGTGGAAATGGGGCCCACAGACTGACACTGTTTGGCCCCCCGGATTCAGCTCCCTTCCTAGGGGTATATATGGGTCTCCTGCCTTGCCGAGGATCCCAAAGGCAGAGTAGGTAAAGCTCCTGGGTCGCTGTGTGTGCCTGAGCAGCTGCTCTGCTGAGACTCCACACAGTTCTGTGTGTCGGACCGAAGGCCCTATGGTGTGGGCTCACAAGGGAATCTCTTGATTCAAGAGTTGCAAAGATCTGTGGGAGAAGTCTGGTTTCCTGGGATCACACATTCACTCACTGCTTCCTGTGGCTGGGGTTGGAGGTTCTGTTGGCTCTGTGTTGCTCTCAGGTAGGCTATCACCCCACCCTGCTTTTCTACGTTCTCCGTGGGTCGAGCTGTTCTCCTGATCAGCCTCATTGCGCGTACCTGGATATTTCAGTCGAAGGTGCGGTATTCACTTGCTCCTTTCATTCTTTGTGAGAGTGAGGTACTGCAGCTGCTTCTAATTGGCTATCTTTGCCCCGTCCCCATCAGTTTCCTTTCTAGTACATCACACAAACCATAGCAAAATAAAATGTGTAATACGTGCTTGTATTAGTTTAATTACACTTAAGATTATGAGTCACAGAGATGCTTAGAAAATAATAGAAACTCCTTCTTTCTTTCCTTTATTGTCAAGCTCTTAGTTACCTACCTGCTTCTGACCACATTTAATTCACAACTCAGGGCTATGGTTTCGATAAGACCTAAAGAATTAAATCAGTTATCCAAAAAAGAAAAGCCAAGCCCTAAATATGCCTACCTCAAATATGTGTTATCTGTGCAAATTAAGGAAGAGTAAGGATGGACGCTTAAAATGCTAGACAGTTGCTCCTTACTTAATGTTACTTCTATGTCTACTCACCCATCTAACATAGTTACAATCATCTTATTTGCCTACTCTCACGTGCTCATTCTATCTTTCCTGGAATGCCTAAATTCCTTCAGCCTGTTTCTGTATCTTAACATACTGTCTAACCCTCTCCCTGTCCTGGGTGGAAGGGACTAACAGCTGTTTTTATGAACAGAAGTATCCTCTCTGTGTGTTTCTCCTATTTAGGCATAGATAAGAATCACAGGATTCTAAGGTTTGACGTTTCATTTGGCCTGACCATCCTCTCCAGGAATTCCCTTTTCTTTTCTTTGTCCCTGTCAGGTGGTGTTTCCCCTTCTTTAAACATGTCCTGTGATGATAAGCTTACTCCAGTAGGCATTTTCAAATTGAACTTCTCTCTTAGATTTTTCATTCGTTGAACCAAAATCCTTCTCTGTAATTTTTATCCTTTGTTCTTAGTTCTACTCTTAGGGTAGTATATCTTTTTCCTTTCCACATGTTAGACCTTTGTAGGTTTGTACCTTGAGGCACACATATCTTCTCTGCTCCAGATCAAATAGTATTCATTTCTTTCACCATTGGTCATGGAGCTTAGTTTTAAGCCCCTTTCCTTTTTGTATTTATTCTCCTCTAGATACAGTCAGTGCCCCTGGTCTCCAGGGTCCATCTCCGTTCTGTAAAATGGAGCCATGAAATGAGCAGGATGTGTATATATACACACACATACATATATATATATATGTCCATACTAACTTAAGAGACACATGCACCTAAGCTTTCTAAAGGGGAGAAGTAGGTTACATGAGATCGTGGTGTGAGAAAGTGTTAAACAAATGAAAGGGTCTACTCTTCCAATTTTGGCCCTCTTTGGTTCCAGTGACTGGGGCACAAGGAGAAGACATGAAAAGAGATACTAAAAATCAGTCCCGATTAGGTTTAGAGAAGCATAAGTGGAGATGAAGGTGACTTACATTTCATGCCCGTTCAGGAAAGAGTAACCATTCTAATACCTCCTTCTCAAAGAGTGCATGTTTAATGGAACATCAGCCAATGATTTGTGGAAAAAAAGCAGAGTGTCACCATCAAATGGGGAACATCGAGAAGCCTTCATTTTAGTGCATCCACCTTTCCTAACTTATTCTGCAGGTCATTTTGCAGTTGAAGCCATAAGGAAGGCAGTTTGTCACTTCTTTTTGAAAGTCCAGGTTTGTGTGTACCAGCATTAGCAAAGCCAGGAAAGCATCTTTGATAGATACACTAACTGTGCTACGGGGTGGCCTCTCATGAAAGATCCTGGAAACCTAGAGGCTTATGAATATGGATACTAGAAAAACACTGTAGACTGTGTAGGGCCAATTCTAGAGTTTGAATACCTAAAAATTCACTTTATTATATCAAGATCTTTTTTAGCCTCTACAAGTAATATCTGTTTTTAACATGAAGGAAATAAATCATGTCATTGTTTAAAATTGCAAGGTATGTGTATATCAAGCAGCACAGAGCTAAATTATGACTTTGAAGTTTTCTCACTGCAACATTTACAAACCCAGTCCAGCTTGTGGAAAACCATGGACATATTTTGGTTTGGCTCAGGGCCTTCTTTTCATCTTCCAGGTCACTGAGTGCAAAGGATAAAAAAAAACCCTGTAAATATTTTTGAAGCACAGGTTTATTTTTCCCTCTTGCAAAATTAAAATTGAATTATTTACTTTTATCCAAGGGAACTAATTTGTTCTAGACAAGAGGCTGACTCTCTACCACTCAAAAATGCTTTTTAGACCGATTTCATTCTAAAAAGAACTTAATGTTACTTCTATGACTTTTGACTTTGTGATTTCCAAGGAAGTCTTATTAGAAAATGAACAATGACTGCAAAGGAGATTTTCATTCTCAACACGTTTTCTAGCATTAGGGTTGGATCTTCTCTTTTCTATATGATTTCAAGTCTGATTAGTTTGCACACATTGCTGTGTGTCCCTGGTCTTCCTTTTGCAAAAAGACTTTCCAAGCTTCTTACCTTTAAAAGTAGCAAAGGGTGTGTTTAGGTGTTGACATTTGAGTTCCAGTGCTTGTTTTGCTTTTAGTTACTTTAACCTACCTGACTTTGTTCCCACACCTCTTGACTACAGACAATATTGTTCCTGCTCCCCATAGATGCAGTTAGAACCAGTGGAAATAAAGTGTCTATGTGACAGCACTAAAAATAAATACGTTTTTAAAAATAAGAAATTAACAGTATACATCTGGGGCTGCTAGAGCAGAATTAAGAGTAGAGTCTGTGTGAAGAATTGGGTGTTTACTGATCTGGGTCAGAGGAGGGTTATACTGCACTGACATTGTGTCTCCTCTTTCTCTCATTGCAAACACACATGTACACTTCATCTCTATTCTAGTTCCAAGTCTGCTGCTGACATTCTAGTGGTTAGGCCTAGCGTGCTTCTCCTTCAATCCAGTCCTGGACAAACGCAGGTTCTTCAGGAACTAGCAATTCTGAGGGGTCCACATAAACTTCAAGCTTCTCTTCATTTGGGGAATCTCTCAGAAACCACGTTGGTCTGGGTGTATTTTTCTCTTACATTTGATTGACAGGTTGAGAAACCTGGATTGCTGTTCAGCCAGCAAAGAACCTCTTTATGAGTTGTGGCCTAGGTTGCTACTTTATAATATGATTTGAAAGGTACTTGAAGGCCCATGCTCCAAAGAATATCGTTCCAGAGCTTGTTGGGCTCGCTTTAGGTTCACTATTTGACACCAACTTCTTTGTGTCAACATGGTTCTCTCCAAATTCCATTTTTACAAAGCAGACATTTCCTTGGGAAGACTAAGGCAGCTTGTTTTGGTCTGTAGGTGGGGAGGGAGTAGATAGAAAAAGAGACACTAGTGTTAAATGAAATTTGGCCTAAAGCTGCCTCCATATGTAACAAACTGTAACCTAACTTAATATGTAAATACACTACAACGTAACTTGCAGTTAGTATATTCTTGGCATGACTAATTGAGTTTTGGCCAATCATAGCAGCTGAGCTTTCAGCCAAGCAGGGTCTGTAAACTACTTAGACATGTCCAAATAAGGCAAATGCAGAGCTGTCACCAGTCAGGCTATTTCTACACGTCACTTCCTTTTTCTGTCTATAAATACTGCTTGCTCATATTGCTGGATGGAGCTTTCTTAACCTTTACTGCTTCCGAATGCTGCCTGATTCATGAACTGTTGCTTTGCTCAAATAAACTCTGCTAAATTTAATGTATCTATGTTGTTTTTGTTTGTTTGTTTGTTTTTGGTTTGTTGTTGTTTTTTTTTTAACTAGAATGAGGAAGTCTGGATGATTAGACAAGATTTTTTATTTTTATTTTTTGGTTGTCATAAGTCTATATCCAACTGACCTGATGTCAGGCCCCCTATGCCAAAGCTCATGATAGAACCTGCCTAACACAGACTCAAAGCTCTGGAGTGGGAAAGAGTGAGGAAGCCTGGTCTGGGAAGTCCTATAAGTAGCATTGCATACAGGACACTGCATCTGATTCACTGTAAGCTTTTAATGAGTTTTCTTCTACCTTCTGTCTTTTTGGTCCAGTTAGATGCTTTTATACTGGGTAATATATTAACTAATCATTTTGCATCACCTGGAAAGTTGTTAGGCATTTTGAATAAGGAAACAGAGCTAGTAGGGTCAATTGACTGACCATACATAGCGCATGTGACAAATTTATTGACTTCCTAAATCTGCAATGGGATTTCTGATATAGCAGACTAATGAGGATGCATGTGAAAGAGCAGTGAATACAACTAACTTTGAAGTGAATTTTAGTGCCAAGCACTTCTCCCTGGCACTACCTTCCCAGGCCTTACCTCACCCTGCCCTTTCGGCTCTTTTGTTGATATATCTGTTTCTAATCCCTATTGGTCAACATATTTTATTCAAAGGCGCATAGACAAAGGTATTGTCATCAAATTTTCAGGAGATTCATATCTCTAACAGATAGCTAATAAAATGAATGATGAAATTATCTCAACTATTGACTTTAACAAGATGACATTTAGATAGTGATAAAATACACTTTGCATTTAGATGACAAAATGTGCTCACGAGTACAGCATGGGGAAAGATGTGACTTGCTAGTGCTTTATGTTAAAAACACCTGAAGGTTTTAACAAAGCCATTGGTGAGAAGCAACTATGAGAAAAGCAAATACAGTCTTAGATGCAACAAGATTTGGATCATGAACAGTCACAATTAATTGCACTCTAGAAAATGTGTTGTGCTTCACATTGGGTCCTGCAGGACAGACGCTGATAAATTAGGATATAATCAGAAAAAGATGCATGGGTGTGTGAAGATGTCTGAGCAACATATCCAATGTGGAAGACTGAAAAGAAGAGCAGAGAAGTGAGTGAGTAGAATAGACTCGTTCTGTTTTGTTTGAGAGAGAAGAAGTAAGGCCAGAATGTTTAAATTGATTCAATATACAAAAACTAGGATATCATGTGGGCTAGAGTGCTTCATAACACATGTTTGCAAGTACAAACTGAATGACCATCTGCTACATTGGCCACATCATATGGCATAGAGTAGGCATATGATAAATATTTGTTAAATGTTACATGCATGTATGTGGAATGCTAGGAATGCTGTAGAAATAAATAGTGGGAGGCTGGGCTTGATTAATGGTTCTAAATAGTGTTCTGCAAGATTTTGGTCAATGCCCCCCTGAAAACAACATTATATTGTCAAAGTATCTTGCAAACCCCTATGCTCAACAGTCTCAAACAAATTCCTTTACTGATGGACCACACAGAAGGTTTGATATATTACATTTAGTATATTAAACATATATTATATATGTATTTCTAAGAGGAGCTGTATAAAGACAATAGAACTTGTCTGGGCATAGAACAATTTTGGCAGCACACTGACTGGAGTATTATCACTTAGAATACTTGTTTGTGGAACATTGAACTAAATTTGCTTTATATTTTTTCCAATTCTCTTTTATGTTTTCAAAGAGATGGGTGCAGATTGCCCATATGCTTCTAGTAAACTTTGTAGTTCTAGACCCATCTTTCTGGATCCTGTGGCTGTTCTATAGAAATGTATTAACCAGGATAGTGAAAAAATTATCTCCTCTTTTTCAGCTCTATAATTTCTTCTTTGGTATACTCTCATGTTTGAAGTCTAATTCACTCCTAGGAGTAAGTACCAACATTTATGATTTTCTTGGAATACTTTTATAATACAAAATTATTATCTTTTAGGCCTTTCCAAGACTCCTCATAAGGAGGAAAATTCTCTCTCAGAATGCTTAAAAACATCAATGTACACAAATTATTTTCCTACTTTATTTATTATAGGTTTGTGGTCACAAGGAGTAGTCATTATCCTTAGATGAAATGGGTAGGGACAAATTTCATGTATTGCTCTACCCAAAGTAAAGGAGTGAGAGGGTTTCTAGGCAAACAACATAAAAGCCTCCTGTATTAACCAAATGAGCAAAGAGCACATTTCTTGAACAGTATTTTTCAAAGCTTAACCTCATGTTTGAACAACCCCAGATGACTTACGTTTCTGGCTTTCTTAATTGTTGGTTAGCTTTCAATGCCTGAATTCAGAAAAATTAGAGATGGAAAAATCCCCCAACAGGTCACCCAGCTCATTTCTTTAAAGGAATTAATAGATGAATCTCATAATGTAGTCCCTGGTTTTAACATTCTGGAGGATGGACCAGGGGTTTCATTTTAAATTCAGAAATATTGGGGCCAATTTCAGTCCTAGGATGAATTCAGAGACCACCAAGAGAGGTTCCTATGTCCTACTTCTGCTTTCCCATTACTCAGAATGTGTACAGTCACAAACTGAGCAGTTAAGTCATGATAGATCCTGGCTTTTCAACATGGAGCTGGCAAGGGAAGGGGAGATAAGAAAGATGCAATCACAAGACTGAAAAATGTCAATGTCAGGGGAAGAGGGCTAGGTG
Source organism: Macaca thibetana thibetana (assembly GCF_024542745.1). Taxonomy (NCBI): domain Eukaryota; kingdom Metazoa; phylum Chordata; class Mammalia; order Primates; family Cercopithecidae; genus Macaca; species Macaca thibetana. Next base: position 15,065,611 of record NC_065588.1, read on the forward strand.
TTTATATCCCTGCATTGACCAGTTTTTGGATATGGGCTGCTTCTGGAGAGAGATGCAAACTGGGGCAAGATGACTTTCTTCAGCTAAGAGCAGTTTTAGGAAAGAGACTCAGGCAGCTGAGAAAATGAGTGCTTCAGTCCTGAAGGGATCTGGGCAATGCACCACATCATTCATTACACCCACCCATCATGCTTGAACTTGTTTCATGCAAACTGTTTTAGGAACAGCTTCTTCAAGATTCTGATTGGTCTAATAGAGAGGTTCTAGTCCTACTTTCCTGGATACTGTGGTTGTTTTATGCAAATATATTTCCCAGTTTTAGTGTGCTGACTATCTCATCTTTCCCAGCTGCATAATTGATCCTTTGGTATATTCTCCTGTTTGAGGTCTAATTCATTTGTAGGGTCAAGCCAGAACACGTATGAAGGTTAGTGGGATTAACTATAGCCTGTGTTGGTACAGATAGTTGCAAGGCCGCTGCTAATACTCATTGTTTCCCTCTTAAAAACTACCCATTCTAGATTTCGCTCACTCATAGCATATCTGGTGGTCTTGATGTCTAACTGGTAAGGGAGTTAGAGCTCCCTTCTTGAGAGTTGGAGCTCCTGCACTATGCTCTTCTAGATCATGGCTGATACATCTGTCCATTTAGTATCATGATTGGGCACAGGCATATCAAGAGATGTTTCAGTGATATCAGATTCACTTTCCCTCCTTAGATTGTGTAACAGAAGCCCTACCTTCTCCTGATGAAATGACCTTCTCCCGACATCAATTACCCCTGTTAGGAAGCCCTACCTTGTCCTGAAGTCCATTACCCCTGTTAGGAAGATGACTCCTTCATTTGCCGCCTTGCATGAAGAGCCTGAAGTTACTGTGAAGCTTTAGAACGTAAATGAGACTCTTCCTATGTTTCATGGTGAAAATATTTCCTCTTCCTAAACCACAATTTCCAGGCCTATAGGTTAGAATTATAGGAATTTAAAATATAAATTCCTCATGTGGTTTACAAATGATGACAAGTAAGGTCACTCCTGCTTCCACACATTATTGTTGGACACATATAGTCTACCTATTGGGGACACAGCCCTGTGCAATGCTTGGTAGTTTAGGGTATGTAACACATCCTGGATTACGGTGTCTCATTCTTGCCAGTGAAGCAGAGTAGATTAATCTGTTTTGTTGTGGACTGACATCCATGGCCAGGGATACTTACTGGTGGAAGGGACATGGCAGAAGGTATATCTAGGAATAATCAGATGGGTAGCAATGTCTGGGTTCCAGAGGAGGGCCACCTAGGATAAAATAGAACCCTAGTTCATAAACAGAGGCAAATAGAGGCAAAGCAGAGGCAATAGAGGCAAAGCTTCAGGGTTCCAAGTCAACATGAATTTAGGATAGAATTCACTCTCATTAGAGTTCTGTATTATGACAACGAAGCATTAAAATTGAAGAACTGATGGGAAGGCTACTAATGATGGATAATTAGGACATCAAGAACTTAAGGTACACATAGCAACAGATTACCTACAGATTCCCTCCATTGAAAGGGTAAGGGTACATGGTGCTTGCATATACTATTACTACTATTACTACTACTACTACTACTACTACTACTACTACTACTTCTTCCACTAGTACTACTATGTAAGAATGTAAGTTTAGCTCCTTTCTAGTATGAATTACTTTAGCTACAAAAATTTCAAACCCAGGTGAGTACAAAAATGAAGATAATTAATTTTCTAGTCTTTTTTGAAACTGCATGCTGCTCAACATAGGTAGCCATGGCCTTGTGGAGGACAGGAAGAGTGAAGTGAGTACAAACTAGCCAGTGCTCTTTACAGCGTTTGGCTATGAATCCTGCAGACTGCTCTTCATAGAGAATTATAGATACTTGAGGTATAAGTGTGAGTCTCCAAAGAGTCATTGTCTTGCCATTTTTAATATCCAGACCATAGTAATAATAGTACAATACAATAGAAATAGCTAACAACTATTGAGCACTTACTACATGCCAGGCAGTGTTTTGTGCACTTTACATATATTAACTTGTTTAATGTTCACAGCAACTCTAAGGTAGGTACTAGAATAATCTTATTTTACAGATAAGGGAATTGAGGCCCAGTGAGATTACTTTACTTGCCCAAGATTGACACATTCTCAGTGGTGGAGCTGGCATTGAAAACTGGGAGACCTAGCTACAAAGTACTTATTCTTAGACACTCTTCTACGATGCAAATTGCTTTTATGGGTGGTGGCAGAGTAATCTGCTTATGTTAAACACTTTGGTTCTCAGGCTAAATTAATCTACGGAAAAACCTTACCAAGATGAGAAAAGGGGAAGAGAGTAAGACCTGTAACATGCTATTTTGTGTGTCTTAATTCTGAAAGACAAGGATATATCAAAAAAAGAAATTATAGAGCTGAGATGGTAGATAGATAAAATTTTGACTAAGGTAGAAACTACATTAAAAACATCTTCATCAGATTGGAAAGTGTAACTATACAATGGGAGGCTGGTAAAAATATATGGGCTATTTGTACACAACTCTTTAAGAAACTGGCTTAAAGAATTAGATTTTATGAGGTCACTATAAGTAAATTGCTCAAGAAAATAGAATTACCTGCCCTTGGGACAGTCACTTAAGTCACTTAGATTTTAAGCTCTCAAATTCTTCAACTGAAAAATTAGGGGATTTAAATAGATTATTGCTGAACCTCTTGCCAACTCAAAAACTATAAAACTAGTGTTACATAATGAATAAAACAAGCTGGAGCAAGAAGATTCTGGAGCTAGAAGATGCTGGCTGACTATTCACTATTTACCACCTGAATGACTGTCACAGATTTGGTTCCCTAGGAAGCCGACTCTAAGATTTAGAGATTTGTGTGCGGGTGGTTTATTGGGGAACAATACATGAGAGGGGTGAGGAAAGTACGGCTAGCCAGAGTGAGCATTTGAACTGTGATGTAACTGCAGTATATGTCTGAGCCAATTTTACTGGTGAACTCTGAGGCTGGGATCACCATTTAAATAGTCCTGCCTGTTTTAATGGACTTTTGGCTAAGATGGAGTCTACGGAACTAAGGCTCCATCTGAGAAAGAGGGGGGATTTACCTTCTCTTCAGAAACAACTAAAGACACAGGCAATACATATGAAAAAATGGCTTTCAAGACCCTGGACATGAGGCAATTAAAGATGGCTATTGCTATGAGATGGAAAACAGAGTAAGTCCTATGACTTCTCCAGCCTATTGCTTTAAGGGAGTTTCTAGGCCATGGCTTAGGGAGAGGGAACCAAGGTGGAGTCCAGTGGACATTTTGAATTGAGATGGAGTTGAGAATTCTAGAAAAACATAGTGACTATATTTCACATGGCAAAATACAGCAAAGGAGAGAGTGAGAGGGATCCCTGGATATCAGTGGAGGGCACTCTCATGTACACATAGAGGACTGATTGGCATTTGTGTGTGGGGAGATTACCATTTAAGAGGAATAGAGGAAACAGTGGCTGCTGTTAACTCAGGGCTACGATTATTGTCATGGGACATTGGGCGCAGTACTCAGAAAGGTCTTGCCTCAGTGTAGGGAAATAATTAGCCTTAGATTAAATACTGATTAATTTTATCCATGATTTAACTGAATTTAACTGAAGCCTTAGATTAAATACTGATTAATTTTATCCATGATTTAACATGATTTAACTGAATCCCAAAGCAAAGCTCAGGAGCACATACAGAAATAGAAGAATATCCAGTACACAAAAAGGTAAAATTTACAATGTCTGGCATCAAATAAAATTAAGCAAGAATGCAGAAAAGTAGAAAATTGTGATTCATAAGTAGAATAATCAACCAATCAAACCAACCCATAACTGACATTATGTTAAAATAGCTATTGTAATAATTTAAATGTATCAAAGACATTTAAAAAGGTAAGCAGAGGTATGGAAGATATGAAAACATCCAGATCAAACTTCTGCTGATTAAAACCACAATGTCTGGGATGAAAAATACACTAGATGAAATTAATAGTAGATTAGATATTGCCAAAGAAAAGGTTAATGAACCTGATGACACGTTAATAGAAAGTGTCAAAAATAAAACACATAGAGAAAAGCATTTTGTAAAAATTGAAATAACATCAGAGAGTTGGATTACTTCAAGTGGTCAAATGTGCATGTCATTGGACCCTCTAAAGGAGAGGAGTGAGGGATGGAAGTATTTGAAAAAATAATGGCTGAAAATTTTTCTGATTTTATGCAATCCAAGAAGGTCAATAAGCCTCAAGAACAAGAAAAATAATAAAAATCAAGATAGGTGTGAATCAATTTGGTCGAAAGCACTAATAAAGAGAAAAATGTTAGAAGCTGCCAGAGATAAAAGACGCAGTATATACAGTGGAACAAAGATAAGAATTACAACGAATTTTATATCAAAAAACTGTGCAAGCTAGAATTTGGTGGAATATCTTAAAATAATTAAAAGAAACATGGCAACTTGGGATTCAATATACAGTGAAAATATCTTCCAAGAATAAAAACAAGCATACAAAACGTAAAGAATCCTGCAGACCTGAACTATAAGAAATGTTAAAGGAAGTTCTCAGGCAGAAAGGAAATGACACCAGATGGAAAGAAGAGTGAAGAAAACAGGAAATGAAAACTACATGGGTAAATATATGAGATCTTTTCTTTCTTTTTTTTTCTATTTTTCTGTAGAGACAGAGTCTCACTCTGTTTCCCAGGCTGGAGTGCATTGGTATGGTCATGGCTACTGAGATTACAGGTGTGGGCCACTGTGCCTGGCCTGGGATATTTTCTTATTATCTAAACTTTAAAAGAAATTATTAAAATTATTTAAAGCATGAATAATAAACATGTAGCGTGGAACCTATAGCAAATGTAGAAGTAAAAATATAACATATGTAGAAGTAAAAAATAATTGAATTGTTTAGACTATTTACATATAATGTGATTATTGATATAGTTAGGTCTATATTATTGACAGTTTTTGCCAATTGTTTTTTATTTGTCCCTTTTGTTTTCTCTTTTCCTTTCCCTCCTTTTTTCTCTTCTTCTAGATTATCTTGATTCAGAAACGTTTTTGACTTTGATGCATAAGAGATGAAAAAACAAATGAAGTGAGCCCTGTATTTGCCACAATTTGAAATTGTGAAATAGGAAACGGGAAAGTCCTGGAAAAAACATACCAGATTCCATTCACGGATTCCAAAGTAGAGAGGGTTTAGAGAATTTATGGCTGGGTGAGTGCTTTCCAAACTTCCGTCTTTTCATGTAGTTATTTTTCTAATCAATACTAGATATGAGATGAAAAGAATCTCCTATTTTGGGTAAGGTGGGCCATGATTTAAATATCTCAGTATTTTCCCAAAAGAAACCAGATTTACAAGTGAAAGTATCACAACAGAAGTTTATTATGGAACAATCACATATGTTGACTCTCCTTTGACCCTCACTGCAGTGCATTTTCATTACTTATCAATGTGGGGGTGGGAAAAAGGGGTGCAGCCAGACAAGAGAATATACAGGAAACAAGCATTGTATATGAGTCTATGTATTTCAGTAATGCTGCTACAAGGGGATACAAAATCAGGTGCCAGACTCCAGAAAAAGCGAGATTTTTTCTTCCCCCAATCTCATTTGGCCCCTCGGCGCTCCCTGAAGTAGCGATTATAGGCAGCGTTGTATCCATAAACCATGGCATAGCGTTCGCAAAGTCTGTAGTCATCACAGGCTTCCCTGTTGAGCTCGTGGACAGGCTTAGAGCGTTCTCGGATCCTAGAAAGTGGAAAAAGAGGCCAAAATTGAGAAACATAAAGTGGAAAAATAAGAAAATGGAAAAGTAGAAGAAAATATTGGAGAGACTTTCTCTCCATGCCCACCTATATTAAGAGATATTTAAGGAACAGGGAGAGGCCGGGTGTGGTGGCTCAGGCCTGTAATCCCAGCATTTTGGGAGGCTGAGGCGGGCGGATTGCTTGAGGTCAGAAGTTCAAGATCAGCCCTGCCAACATGACGAAACCCCGTCTTTACTAAAAATACAAAAAGAGCTGGACATGGTAGCACGTGCCTGTAATCCCAGCTACCTGGGAGGCTGAGGCACGAGATAGTGCCACTACAATCCAGCCTGGTCAACAGAGTGAGACTCTGTCTCAGAAAAACCAACCAACCAACCAACCAAAAAAACCAGGGAGGGAAGGCAGAACAGCGGATTTTTTTTTTTTTTTTTTAATGACAATAGAAGTTTTCTTTCTGTCCTCCTTTCTCTCCTCCTTCCCTCTCCTTTCCAGCTCTTTCCCCAAATAGTTTTCTAATAATTCAGTTGTTTTCTGTATATTGTTTTTAAGTTTTTGATTTTAAAGTACAATTAGGAATAATGTATATAATGAAAAACCTGTTTCCCACTCCAATTCAGATCTGTGATCTACACTGGGAAAAATGAGCGCTCCTCATGAAGTTTGTCACTGACCTTTCTTGGACTTTAGCTCTCCATCTCTGCTGAGGGGATATGAAGGTATTTGCATTTCTCCTGTTAATGAAGGGATCTTAGAACAGAAAATAAATAAATGCAGTTTTAGTGATACATAGCTGAAAATATTTCCATGAATATTCTTTGACCCAAATATATTTGTAAGTGCCTTAATTTCTGCAACTCATATAAACAGAGATTGACAAAAATGAAAGGAGGATATAAAGTAGATTTCATTAACTTCCTGATCAAATGAAATCAGTAATCAATCTATGTGTCTTAGAGACTTGTCATATGGACTTTGTTGGTTTTGCCTTTGGACGATCACTTTCCTTTTCTTAATTTCTGTATTTCTACTTGGTAGGTTTTAAATTCCTTTTGAGGAGAAATTCTCTGTCCTGAGGATTTATGAAGCATAACTCTAGATTGCCGGTACATGAACAGTTTAAACACTATAAAAATAATGAATAAATTAAAAACAAGAGTGATGTGCCATTTCCTCCTATGCTCAGTCTTTTATAAATCCAGCTATTCAATAGCATTCAGCTGGCTGGGTATGGTGGCTCACGCCTGTAATCCCAGCACTTTGGGAGGCTGTGGTGAGTGGATCACTTGAAGTCAGGAGTTCGAGACCAGCCTGGAAAACATGGTGAAACCCTGTCTCTACTAAAAATACAAAAATTAGCCAGGCATGTTGTCATGCACCAGCTACTCGGGAGGCTGAGGCATGATAATTGCCTGAACCTGGGAGGTGGAGCTTGCAGTGAGCCGAGATCACACCACTGCACTCCAGCCTGGGCGACAGAGTGCATCTCAAAAACAAAAACAAAAAAAGCAAAAAAGCCAAAAACCCAAAAAAACAAAACAGCACTCAGCTTAACGTGGCGCCTGTGGTCTCCCAGCTGACTTGGCGTCCAACTCTGTGCTTTACCATTTGTCATTACTCCTCGTTTTCCATCTGTGCAGTTGACATGGTGCCAATTTAAAATTTCCAAATGAGATTTTATGGCTTCTGAATATGTTGCCTGTAGCTTAAATCCCATATTGCACTACTTCAAGCTTAAAAAATTGCTCCTTTGGCAATTTTTATAGTCATTAGATTTAAAACTTTAGTTTTTCAAAAGAGGCCCCCTTTTCCCTCCCTGTTATATATCTTACCATCTTGTTTATTTAAAAATAGGGAGAGGTTCTTTAATGCAAGAGATTTAAATAAAGAATTTAAATATACACTTACAAAGTTCATAAGATTCCATGCTTTCATGCGATTCTGGAATTAAAAAAAAATTCGTTATATCACTGCTTAGCAATGATTCCTTATGTCATTATTTATCAGTTTAGACACTGTAATAGTTTAAATATAGGGATGGAAGGAGAGGAAAGAGTGTAAAAATGTGAAGAATATATTTGGCAGTGTGGTTATTACAAATTTCAGGAATTTGGGATTTGTGAGGTTTTTCTCTAGCTCTGGCCTTGCTGTGGATATCTCTGTATTTTAGTTTCTCTGATGTTGAAGGAGGGAGTGGCCATTTTCAACTAAAATTTCCCAAGGGCTATGACGTCTTCAGACAAGCAAAATAAGACACTTTAAGTGCTGTACAGAAGTCTCCAGAGAACCTTCTTCTCTGGATTATTCAGAGGCTGTTTGAGAACAGGGTCAAAGAGGATTAAGAAGGATCCAGAAGACAGCCAGGTTTCTCCAGGCAAGAGAACTACAGGGCAGCTGCTCTGCTGGGCTTACCAGGACAGGTTTCTAAGAGGGTTCCGAAAGCCTCTTAAGAACCTGTGTAAAATTGGCAGCCACAGAAACCACTGGCTCCAGCTGACAGCTCACCCTGGGCATGATGCCAGTTCAGAGAGAGAACTGAAACAATATCAAAGTAGAAGTTTTCTTCTTTCTGCCACTCTCCTGAGCACGGCAGGTACATTTTGGAATAAGAGGCTTCTATTAATATTTGCCAGCAAGTGAATTTTTTTCAAAAGTTAAAAAGAAGGTGAAGAAATCAAATCCTCTGATATAGAAAATTTGTGAGTATAAGAGTGAGAAGCATAATCTTTGTTTGTTAATGTGATTTAAATTTAAAAACTGAAAATATTCACATAATTGAAGCAAAAGACTGAAATAAGTAAATAACTTTGCTTCAGATTTCCTTTTATAAGCTTTGAACAAATGTAGGTATATTTAACAACATATAGGAAACAGGCAAAATTTATTTTCTGACAACAGAAGTTACGAAAATGATTATTTTCTAAAATTGTTTTGATGTAAAACTTTATTTTAAAATTCATTAACTGAACAAACATCATAAGTTCATGATATTGTCCAGTCCCTAGAAAGGGCTATACTTAATACTTCACATGAAAATTGATTTTCTCAAAGGCAAGTGGTTTAAACAATGCCCTTAACCCGTTGATACCAAAGTCTAAATAAATATCCTTAAAAACGAGGATGCAGGGGGCTGGGAATTTGATATCTTCTTTCTGAAAGATCTGAGTTTCTAGATATATAGAGACTTACCACTGAACGGGTTTGCCTGTTAAGTTGCAGAAGACTCTGGATATTTAGGATATAAAAAAGACTTAATAGAACAGATCAGTTTCCGTGGAGACTGGGAAATGTGAAAGTAATGGTACTTTAAGATTATAACAGAGAAAGGGGGAAGAAGAGGAGGAGGGAGAGGAAAAATAGAAGTAAGCCAAAGTCAGAGGCAGAAAAGTAAATACAGAGAAACGGTAGAAACGTTTCTCACCATAACACGAAGTTACCACCACTAAGGCGGCCAGGATGGCGAGAAGGACCAGGCTCTTCATGGTCTCGTCCTGCAGGTCAGTCTCAGGGTCTTGTGTAGCAGCAGTAGGGAGAGAGGCTCCTACAGGATGTTAGTGGAAGGCTGTGAGGTTTTTATAAGAACCAGAGCAGTTGGGAGGGGAAGAACCAGTGGGAGAGGGCTGGAGAAGGTGGGGAAGGGTTGGCACTGAACTAGCATTGGAACTTTTCCCGAACAGTCATTCCTTCCAGATATTATCTACTCTGAGTGGGCAGTTTTCCCTCACTCCTGGACCTGACTGTGCTACAGCAGGATGCTGCTCTGGTGCAGAAGTTGTGGCCATCGTATGCTTGGGGACAGACCTGGACAAAAGCCCACAGAGGGAGTTGCCACGAACACATGATCTACCCTCCTGGCCAGGCCTTTTGGGTTTGGTCCACACACAGAGCCCTAGTGTTCTATTTGTTACCCTGATTGATTGATGAGAGGTTTTGGTGGGGAGAAAGGACTTCACTTTCTTTTCTTTTCTTCTTTTTAACCTTTGCCTCTTCTTCAAGGAGGACTTCACTTTCTATGCTGATTATGATTTAGACATCTTCCCAGTAAATCCTAGACAAATCTATCAATCCCAGACTAATCAGGCATTTGACTGGGCATATGCATCTTTGGCATTTTTCCAAGGGTTCAGCAGGGTGGAGATATCCAATGGCCCATGAGTTCTGTTTCCTTAATCGACACCGTTGTAACTTGCCCATTCAGTTTTGTGACGTTCGTTCAAGCCTGTGACCTAGTCCTCTCTTAGGCAGCGAATCAGTGGTGGAAAGTGCAACAAGGATAAGCGGACACTGTTCTCTTATTCCCGAGGGCATTATCTCGATAATTAAGTAACTCGATAGACTTTTTAGTGAGTGGCAGATGTGCTAGGTGTTGTGGGGGATGTACAGACAAACAAGGCACCTCCCTAAGGAAGTAAGTAATAGCTACTCACTATTCACTTTGCTCTTTCACTGTAATGTATCCTCAAGCATAAGTTTTCACTGCACCATCAGGCCCAGAAGTACTAGCTTAGTTTCCCACAGGAGGATTTCAGTTTGATGCCGCTGGTTATCTTGTATAGAGAGCTCTCTTTTTTTTAATTCCTTTTTTTCCCCTTCTTTTGCAATCACAAAATCTGTCCTACCAGATGTGCCTCTGTTGCTTGGGAACCCAATAGTTTTCTTTGCAGACGACAGACTTGAGTCACAGAGCAGCAGATTGTAGAAGAGCTACAGCTTCGGGACCTCTGACTCTTGAACTGCAACAGCAATAGGGCTGGGTTGGGGGTGCGGTGGATGTTATCTTTCAATACTGATTATTTCAAGGAGCAGTGATGAACTTGATGGAGCCTCACGCTTCATTTTTTTTGTCTTATTGGGATGGAGTTTCCCTCCCACCCTCCGTCCTGTGAAGAGCTTTTATAAATATTAATAGAGTCCCCATTAAAAGAAATAGCTACTTTGAAATCTGAAAGATTGAGTTCTGAGGGATCAATAAAATTCAAGTTTTCCCTCCAAAACCTAAGAAATAGATTCTCTGTGAGAAAATCTTAAAGAAAATCTCAGAAAGAAGACCATATATGTTCATACTTGATAAATTCAACCTTCACAATTTCCACTAACGAGATTGGCAGTTGTTCCGCTCTTTAAACCACAACCTACTCTGAGTGTTAGTTTCAATGTCAATCTTGCAAGATGAATCACCTGAATCATTATACGATCAATGAATAATTTAAAGTGCGAAAGCCAGTTCACTACATTGCATGATTTTTGGGGAACAAACTAGCCATAGATAAAAGTTTTGCATGTACTTAGCTTAGTAATTAATCCCCAATTAATATAACATCAAACAAGCTGAGTTCCAATGTTTCACCCTTAAAATGAGTAGTCTACTCTTCCCGTCCCCACTCCATCTCCAGAATTAAAGAGAAATCTTCCCATTTTCCTGCTATAAGTATGTGCTTTGCAATGTAAATTAGCTCTGTCTTTTCCAGCCAAGTTATAGATGTTTCCTCTATCCCCAAGGTCAAATGACAACTATAATCTTTCAGCCTCTGACATCACAATTGTTAGGTTATTTTTACACTCCCAGAAACTAAACTTGAAAATCCTACACTTCTCATTTCAACTTAAGCTTCACTTTTTGTTCACCTTAAATCACTGCTTCCACTGGATTCCCTAAACTTAAGCATTTCTTTTTATCGTCTTGGTTTTTGTAAGGCTAACTTTCTTTTGGGAGCTGTGTCTCTTCGTTCCTTCATCTGCCTTTCCTGTCTATTTCTCTCCATTTCTTTCTAGGTTCTTCTCTGCAAAATCCCATTTATATATGATCTGCAAAAATTATTAACATGTGTGAGAATCCAGAGCCCTTCTTTTTCTCTTCTGTCACCTTACTCCCCATTTCAAAGACAACTTTGTGAATGCCAACTCCAGTCATATGTTTTTATGATGAGGACTTGGACTAACTCATAAAGCAGGGATGGCAGCTTTGCATTAGAAAGGACCAAGATTGACTAATCTGAGAGAAGACAGAAGAAAAGAATGGAGGTAGGAAAAAAAAAAAACGGAGACGGGGAAATGAGAAGAGGCTTACCAATTTGGTTTGCTGGGTGAGTTTTAGGTAGAGACTGAGTGACAGAGAAAAACGGAGGCAGTTGGAGAAGGTGAGACATATTAAAAGCAAGACATGGGAACAGAGACATAAAAGCTGCTTTGGTTAGGAATAGCATTGTTTGAGATTGCAGAACACTGTCTGAAAATTTTCAGAAAATATTGAAATTTAAACAAATTAATTTTGCCAGCTAGTTTGCATTTTCTTAATTGGGATATCTTGTCAAGACGAGACCACATGAAACTCTAAATTCTAGTTAGATTTTAGATAATTATGAAAGACATTTATATAGACATTTTCCCTTAACAAAAGAGAAGTGTTATTCAGAGGAGAGAATATTTTAAGATACTCCCAGAAGTGATAACAGAAATATGAGACAGTGATATGATTGCCAGTTTTTAAAAATGTATAGGAATCTCCTCATGCGAGGTTGGCAACGTGGGAACTGAAGCAAGAGAAGCCATGGAGTAATACAGATCTCCTATTCCACCTACTCTCAGGCAGAAAAGAGAAGAATGACCATGCCTGTCAGGGCCAGAAGGAGCTTCATGATTTCATAATTCTCCCATCCATCCATCCATCCATCCATCCAGTTATCTATCTAGCCAACAAGTGTACTGAGCATCTACTGCGTGTCAACTCTAGGCTGGAAATGCAGTAGAGAAAAATACAGATATGGGCTCTATCCTCATGCATCAAGTATGCTCTTTGAACACAAATTTAATAGTGGCTCCTTTTATTTAAAAAATTGGTAGGCAGCCAGCTGGCCTTAAAGGAGACTAAGTGATGAGCTTTCTCACTGGGTTGACCTTTCTTATGGGCACTCAGGAGTATCTCTGTTTCCAAAGCATCAAGAAAGGTGCTAATGACCAGCTCAGATAATTCTGAATTTAGTCAGGGAATGCAGGAGAGGAACATTGGCAGAGCTGCTGAGAATTACTGTGGGGAGAAGCTTCTCAGAAAAGTGTATTTGCCAGAGAATATACCAAAATAGTTATCCCCATCACATGGTATTTCTGTGACTAAAATAACGGCACAGAGGTAGTAAGTGTAATATATTTCCCTATCAATTCTACCTCCGTCTCTTTCTGTCCTTGCTTATCCTTTAACTAACTCTTTTTCAGATGGCTAGGCATTTTGTCTCTTTGAGGAATTTTCCTGGCTCCAGTCAGATTTCTTTTTCTTTTTTGCTGTTCCATGAAATTCAGCTTTATTTACTGAATTTTGATTTTATAATTTTTTTTTTTGAACTGGCAACACTAAAGTCCTTGCCTTTGCCATTAAAGGAAAAACACAAATGAAAGAAGAGTTAGGAAGAAGCAGCCCTGAAGACAAAAACAGAAATCACTCTCTAGGACATCAAAGGACAATGAACTGGGAGACAGAAGCCCGGCCAATGTCGTGGGACAGTGCCATGCTCTTAGTTCTTTTCTTTTAAGGGAAGCCCCTTGAGAGGATTCTATGTGTCAGATTCCTTAACTGACGTAACTTCCTAGGCACAGACAGAATCCTTCTTTCCTTTCCATAATTTGTCTTAGTTAAACTAAGTGAGAATAAATGTTTGTCAAACTCAGGCATGGGAGGAGCATCTGGGGACTCATGGGCTGAAACTTCCAGGGAAAGCTGGAGATGCCTGATTATTAAACAAAATAAAGGTGGAGAAGTCTGAGAGGTGGAGAGCTTTTGGCTTGGAATGGCTGGGATTTTTCTCCTGATTATTAAACAAAATAAAGGTGGAGAAGTCTGAGAGGTGGAGAGCTTTTGGCTTGGAATGGCTGGGATTTTTCTCCTGATTATTAAACAAAATAAAGGTGGAGAAGTCTGAGAGGTGGAGAGCTTTTGGCTTGGAATGGCTGGGATTTTTTTTTCCCTCCCATATCGATTATTTCCTCCACATTTTCCTTCTTAAGAAAAGCTTCAATTTTTAAATAAGATAGCAAATATCAAATAAAAATTATACATCTATCCAAGTGCTATTATCATAGTCAAATGCTTGCTATATATTAGATGCTCTGATAATCACTTTTTATTTGTTATTTACTTCTCAAAATAATCCTATAACCTAAGTATAATGACCCACATCTCATATATAAGAAAATAGAAGCTCAAAGAGGTAAAATAGTTTATCCAAGGTCACACAACAACTAAATGTCAAAGACAGGATCAAAACACAGGACTATTTGATGTCAAATCATATGTTTTTAATAATGATACAACCATGCAAGATCCCTCCAGGTTCTGACACCTGCTTAAATAATTTTGTGATTGCATCTTACAGGGTCCCTTGAGTTTCCAATTTCATAGCTAGAGACAAAATTACACAAAATTAAGATATACGCATTTAAAATGATAATTTTGTCAATATCCTTTAAAATAGTGCAATACGAATTAAAGATCTACATACACTTAAGCCCAGTAAGTTAAATGACTTATAAAAATGGAGACAGGGATAGGTTTAGTATTGGATCCTAAGTCCCCTGTTTCTCGCTCCAGTATACTGCACACTAAACATCTGCCCAAACAAGCTCCAACTCAAATATGGTACTTTCCAAAACCTTTCAGCTTCCTTCAGGAATCCCCAAGTCTCATGCAGTCTGTGAACACCGATGTTTGCTGTCATCTGGTTTGGTGTATTTGACATATTAAGAATGTCATCTTTCAGTACCCACAAGGCCAATTTCTACAGTTACTTAGACCACCCCCCCACCCCAGAAAAGTGGAAATCTCGGCTTAATTTATAAAATGCTCTGTCAACTCAAAGCAAAATAGAGAACAGGTTCTACGTCTCCTGTCTTGACTAAAGATGAAGATGTCTTGACTAAAGGCTGGCTATTTACTCATCAGACTCTTGCTCCCTTTTCTGGATGAGGTGTGATCAAGACAAAGTCCGAGGAATTTCTCCTGCAGTACCATAGTCTCAGCTGGAAAGGAAGGCGCCCTTTTATATCTATTCTACTGTCATCCCACACTTTGGGATATCCTCATAATCTCCTTCCATTATTTCAAATCGCCAAAATAAAAATACTCCTTTTTATATTCAGGACATTTACAGCCCCAAGAAATGGAGTCAAGTAACTTGCAGGAATTGCAGGGGATATTGGTGATTGGCAGAAACAGGATCCCAAAGGTAGGATTGGTGAGGAGAGGGGATACGAGAACAATGACATGATGTCTCTAGGAGTGAGATGGAAGCAGAGTGGGATTATGTTTACCACGTGTGAAGACATGAAGGGAGTAGAGAGAATGATAGCTTAATTCACCAAATCACAGTACCCGAGAACTTGATAGCACTGGTATGGGTTATAAGAAGTAGTTTTAGGGAAGCTAGAAGTAATGCTTTAAACAACAGAGAATAATTTTTAAAAGTTAAGTAAACATAACATTCGTTACCAAATGAAGTTAGAAAGAGTCGATGATAACTTTTAATGCTGACATGAGAAATGAAAATATGCTGTCTTTGAAATCCTTTAGTCAGAGGTACGTATCTGAATGGACCCCGTGTCTAACCTAAGGGTACTTCCTTGAAATGGAAATTTAAATCTTACTTAGGGTGACTTGAAGTTTAGGTAATAAATTAACTAGAAGAATATCTGGTAGCTGTATGAGTCACATCTGCCATGTTTCTTCCATATTCCAGCCTGCACCCAGTTCATCTGTTCTGTTGTTCTCTAAAAACAGTAACAACAACAAAAAAGCAGATGGTGGAGGGGAGTGAGTATTCCCCAGCTTCCCTTCATCTAGGTATTCTCTCCATACTTTTGGTAGCTACTCTAACAAATAATCATCACATAATCTTGATAGGACTCTAAAGACAGGCTCTGTAGAAGCTGGCCAAAGGATGTAGTTTTTAGGATAAGAAAGCCTGGATTTGACTTCAAGCTCTGTTGCCTTTTCTTTTCTTTTTTTTTTTTTCTTTTGAGATGGAGTCTTGCTCTGTCGCCAAGGCTGGAGTGCAGTGGCACAATCTCTACTCCTTGCAACCTCCACCTCCCAGGTTCAAGTGATCCTCCTGCTTCAGCCTGCCGAGTAGCTGGGACTATAGGCATGTGCCACCATGCCCAGCTAATTTTTTTTTTGTTTTAGTAGAGATGGGGTTTCACCATGTTGGCCAGGCTGGTCTCAAACTCCTGGCCTCAAGTGATCTGCCTGCCTTGGTCTCCCAAAGTGCTGGGATTACAGACGTGAGCCACTGTGCCTGGCCTCTGCTGCTTATTCTGCGTGTGGCATTTGATATGTTGTTTAAGCTCCTGAGCCTCGGTGACACAGGTAGGGATTATAAGTGTTTGCAACATAGTAGGTGTGCTCACTAAATGTTAGAGGACTCTAACTCAGAGGACTGTTAGATGAATTGAATAAGGAGATACCTGCAGAGCTCCTAGATTAATGGCCTACATACATGTAATGCCGTGGAGTACACGCACACACAATCGTACTTCAAAAACATGGGTTCAACTCCACTGGTCTAGTGTTACTTCCACTTTTCCCCAGTATCAAGGGAATAGATTGCTGAAAACCAAAGCAGAGGAGAGAATGCAAAATGTGGGAGGGATTGAATCAGCAAGGCCTTGTCCAGTGGGAACTGTGGAACTGGCTGAAGCTCAGCATAGTTCTGATACGGCCACCCAATGGCTGCGTCCCTGTTGAGTGAGCCATTTGCCTTTTTTTTTTTTTTTTTTTTTTTTTTGCCATTTGCCTTTTTAAACAGAAGAGCTGGAATAGACCTGTATAATTTTGTGCTTCTAAATTATTTTATCCTTGAAATGAATAAACCCGATAGAGAAATTATATAATTCAGCGTTTGAAGGAACGCTTTGTTCTTAATGCAATTTTGCAAGTGTTTCTAGGGCTGATTGGTGTTTGGATGTCCACCCCTCAGCCAACAAACCACTAGCAAGATGCCTTTTTAAAGCTGCACTCAAATAACTACCTGCCAAAAGGCCATGTCTGCTGTTGTTTCCCAGTTGTAGTCAAATAACTTCATTCATTCGAGTTGGATGCTGATATACTTTGAAGTCCTTAGGAGAAGAAAGTCAATCTTTTCAGCCAGGATTTGGTCAGTGAGAGAAAACTGTCCCCCTCGTGGAAGGGATCAGCAACTCAGCGACTCCTCTCCTTTGTCTCCTTGCCTAGTCGTAGCAAACCATGGAAATGAAATTCACAAAAGGATTTAGAGAGGACACAAAGGAAAAATGTCCAGATTAACATGAGAGAGAGAACAGCACAGGGAATGCCTTTCCTGATCAAGCTAAGAAGTGAACAGGCTGTGCAATAAGAGACTGTTTCCACATCTGATTTCTCCCTGATGGAAAAAAATGCAGTGAAATGTTGGCTGGGCTGACTGTGGAAATCTATTTCAGCCCCGCCTGCTGGCGTTTGTTTAAGCGGTCCTGTCACCAGAGTTCGTCTGAATCTCAGGAGCCTTGCTCTGACTCCAATTCTTCTAATCTATCAGTCTCTGTGTTTTCTGTTTTCTCATAATCCCATGTTAATTTTTTTCATGCCATTTATGGAATTTTGAAAGACATTTTTATTTTGTTGAGAGGATAAAGGGAGGTTTCACTGGGGTTCTTTGTCTTTTGGTCAGCCATAAACCAGTGGGAAAAAGAATAGAATCAAAAGGAAGAGACAATAAGCTGAAGGGAACAAGATGTAATTTTTGGTCTTATTCTGTTTTGGTATGGCAATAGGAGGGCAGGGGAATGGATATGGGCTGGGGTGAGGGATTAGGAAGGATGAGAATCTGATACGAACGCTTGTTTGTCTTGCTCCTCTACCAGACGGCACATTCTTTGAGCTTAGCCTCTGGCTCTTATTTGAGCTTTTATGAAGACACACAACAACTTCTCATTGCTTACAGAATTAAGCTGACATCCTTCTCAAATTCACAAGCATCCTAAATTCTCTGGTGCCATAATGAGAGAGTGGAAAAGAACGTGTGAATGCCACTCCATTTGTCACTGAATGGTCTCTGCTATCTCTCAAATCCTCATTTTCTTCATCTAATAAAATGTGGACAATAATGGAAAGTAGCTTACAGAGTTGTAATGAGGATTAAACGAGATAATTCATGTGAGAGCCTGGCTAGCCCAGTGGTGGCATGTAGTAAACATTCCATGAAAGTAGCTATTATTATTATTATTGCAGTGTCTAACTAATTACATGACCCTGAATAAGTCATTTTTTCCACTGTAACATGTGAGCGATAATTCTTTTGTAAATTGTTGTAAAGATTTAATGAGGAAGTCTTTGTAAAATACCCAGCAGGTGTCTGTGATGTAGTAGGTGCTCATTAATTGTTACTTCCCAGTTGTCTTTCCCATTCATTTCTTTCACGATTTCCCTTCATGTAACCCATCCTCTAGCCAAACTGAGCAACTTGTTCCTGCCACACCCTTCAGTGTTTGCTATCACACATTTGCTCATTTTCTGGTATCCTCTTTTTCTGCCTCCCTGTCTCTGTCTATAGGAACGTTGGGTGTCTTTTAAGGCTTAGCTCAAATACCACCTGCTACATGATGTCTTACATAAGCTTCTCAACCAGGTGTTATTTCTCCTTCCTTCAAAAAATCCCTTAGCACATTTTTTTTTTTTTAAATTTTATTTGACGGAGTTTTGCTCTGTTGCCCAGGCTGGAGTGCAATGGCGCGATCTCGGCTCACTGCAATCGCTACCTCCCCGGTTCAAGCGATTCTCCTGCCTCAGCCTCCTGAGTAGCTGGGATTACAGACATGTGCCACCACGCCCGACTAATTTTGTGTTTTTAGTAGAGATGGGGTTTCACCATGTTGGTCAGGCTGGTCCTGACCTCACATGATCTGCCCGCCTCGGCCTCTCAAAGTACTGGGATTACAGGCATGAGCCACCATGCCCGGCCTCCCTTAGCACTTTTATTTCTTTACTGGCACATACTTTGTTTTTTGAATTACAGGCATTTCTGTGCCCCATCTTGTGCACACACTCCTCCCAGCTATTCATGGTACAATCACCTGTCTCCTCTTCTTCCTCACCCCATACTCATTTACCCAAAAGATTCTGACTCATTATCTAGGAAACTGTCATCTCTAGAAAGACTTGAATTCTCTTGCTGAATTGCATTTTCAGTTAGATGCCTCAGTTTTCTCATACTAGTCATGATACTTTTTCATTGATCTTACTGGATTTCAATGCAGAATGTTAAGCTCCACGAGGGATGTCAGGGATTGTATCTTTTTCATCTTTGTATTCTTTATTTCTTACACATCATCTGGCACACAGTAAGTGCTTATTTATGTTTCTTGAACTGAGCTGATCCTACAAACCCAGTGCAGTGTTTAAACACCACAAAAGCTCAATGAAGTTACCCTTAACAACCCACTACAGCAGTCTAAGAACTTTAACTGAAACATCTCTGCCTTTTGTGAAGATAGGAAATTGCTGTAATTTGAAATGCTAAATCATTACATTGTATGTCAAATAAAAGAAAAATGCTATTTCACTATTATTTTTTACCCTTGACTTTTGCAGCAATCAAACTGCTAAATTAAATGATTATCGTTTTTATGAAATAGCAATATTCCTGAGAAGCTTCCAGATAATGTCATAAAATTAAATTATGACAAAATACCTGTAAAAATTCACTCTTTTTAAAGAAAAATCTTAGTGAAACGACTTGAATAGCAATAATTCCTCTGGAAGGGTAAAATAAGAAACACAGTCCCTTACTACGTGTGGATATAAAGTGTCCCCTTACATGTTTTTCTTTGCATCTGTATTTTCGCATATTGATTAGCAGGAGTAGACGTATGCATGCCATATAAAATTGTGTAAAGAAGCCGACCCCGAGGAGAGCGCTATGAATATTAGAAGTTCGATGAAAAGAAAACAAGAATATCTGAAAGACTGCCAAGGGATAGAATTACTTGATTTAATAACTTTTTCATGACAGTAATAGGAATAGCTAATATTTATTAAGTAGTGTTTTATTTCTTTGTTTTCTCCACTTTTTGTTCTGATCCATCAAAACAAGCCTCTTATCTATGCCAGACTGCTTAAAACAAAGCACAATTTTTAGTTGGAAAAAGAAAAGCATGCATGTATTCTTTATAAGTAATCAACAAAAAGTTAATTTGGGAAAAAGAGTATAGCTATCCCAAGACTGCTCTCTGCAAATTTTGCATGTTTGCAGAACATTTACCAAATAGCTGAAAGGAAGAGGATTTTGTATCACTTTTCCTTTTCCGAGAAGTTGTGCTGTATTTGTTGGAATACATTTCAGTACTTTCTTCTGATCCTCAGATGACGATGCCATATGATGGTTCTCACAGGGTCAGCGCGGGAGGTAGAAGATTTCTGGGGATATGTGTTTCCAAGCCAGTGGTTCTCGGGAAGGAGTACGAACTCCGATACAAATACTGGCTCATCTCTATGCCACGGACTCTTGAGAACAGCAGCGCTTCAACACTTAGCGTTTTGTTGCCAGAAATAAATCAAATGGACAATGGTGCAAAAATCAAAATGTTCCTGGAACAACTGGAGGTCAGTTTTGACCTTAGCTAATCTGGCAATTTTGTTTGGATTTCTCAGTGCCTACATTTGATCTCTAAATTATGCTTTGTGGCTGGACTCACCCTTTCTAGGGCCAGACACAGTTTATCTGGCTGGGATTTTTCCTGTGTAGGTTTAAAGATAAGTAAAATATCTGACTCACTGCTCATCTTGCCAGCGTGTCTTTCTGTTGCACAAAAAGATAGCAACAGCATAAGCTGCCATGAATAGGTCTGGCAAGGCTGACTGGTAGGAATGGTTTCCATATGGTGTAAGATTAGAATTAATTGCTCAAACACATGGCAGTTAAAGAACACTAAGGTGTTTCAAGTGTCCTGAAAGAAAAGACCAAGAAAGAAAAAGAAATTAAAACACTTCAGTGATTCTCTAAATAAATTTATATAGGCCATAGCATATTATTTTAAACTATCTAGGGCCTAAAAGATGTTTTAAGGCAAAAAATTATTACTAACAGCATGCACGGATATTTAAAAAATAAAATATATGCATAAAAGAAGGCAATTTCTATTACTTATATAGGCATCTTTGAAGAGGACCAGGAATAAAACATATGCAAACAACTGAGCAAATCTATAATAAAAATTCACACATGCACATGACTATAAAATATAGTTTAAAGTATTACCTTGATATAAATAATATAATTTATTTTTATAAAGTTCTTATGGGAAAATGGAGGCTTAGAGGTGTCAACTGATTTTGTCCAGAGGGACACTAGAGGCTTTCATGCCTTGGACTTTACTTGACTTAGACTAGTTCTCTGTGTGCATATTTTTATGTGTTTGTGTATATATTGTTTATATTAGATTATAGATATCTAAAGAGTGAAGATTATGTTCAACTCATAATTGTATTCCAATATAACACATGCTACATTGCCTGGCAAATAGTAAGCACTTAATAATTACTTGCTAAACTGAATTTATAAAAACAAGTTAACGTATCCATGATGGGAATTTCTGAGCATAATCATAATATTTCATTCATTTGCTCTATTCTACAAACACAAACTGTCTATTGTATGCCAAATACTGTTAGAGTTGATATCTTTCCTCAAGAAAATTATACTTGATAGAGGGATAAAAAGTCTTATAAACAAATAATTATAAGTACATGGGAAAATCTTTCATCAATGATGTAAAAAGTATTTTACTGCAGAAAGTAGTCCTAATATAGTGGCAATTCTAATTCATGTGAATGGGCCAAACTCACCATTTAGGTGGGGAGGTCTAATATGAGGTCTCTAAGAGAAACATTTAAGATACAAGATACAGGAAGGTTTGAAATACATTTTTTTAATAATACTATTCTTGGCCTATTTTGATAGAAAAATTATGCTAGCCTTATAATATCGGTTGTGAAGACTTTCTTCTTTTTTCTATTCTCTGGTACAGTTAATATAAAAGAGAAATCTTTAAATTTAAAAAATATATTAAATATTGTTTCTTTTATGACTTACAAATTATTTAGTAGTGTTTATAACTTGCTAAATGCATGGATTTTAAACTATTTTGATATTGATTCCTAGAATTATTGCATATTAGTTAGAGAATGTGATGATTATTAAATTTATTCTTTGATAGTTTTCAAGGCTTTTTATGGCCTAATACATGGTGAATTTTTATAAAGTTTTCATATTTGCATAAAAGTTTATTCTTTAATTATTGGATGCAAAAGTATACAAATGCTTATTTCAGCAAGCTTATTAATTAATTGTATTACTCAAAACTTCCTTGGTTTCTTAAATTATTTTTGTGTGCTTGATTAGCTCATTAATGATTAAAATCTGTAGTCCTAATTATAGATTTTTCAAATCTTCAATTTTTCCAATGTTGCTTTATATATTTTGAGGATATGCTTTTAGGTACTACATATAAGTTGAGAATTTTTATGGACTCCCAGTTAATTTTTCCTTCAGTTGTCATTCAATGTGTCTCGTCTATAACAGTGCTTTCTCTCTTAAAGTTTATAGTAACTTATATTAATTAAATTTCACTTTAACAATTTTCTTTAGCTAAGTATTTGGTTGCTGTTATTTTCTAACGCTTTTGTTTATATTTTTATAAATCCTTATATCTTATTTAACTGTCTTGTTAATGCTTATCAATAGAATTTTAAAATCAAGGTAATTTACATTTATTGTCATTATAATATTTTGGTTTATTTCTAAGATATTATTTTGTGCTTTTATTTGCTAAGCCTTTAATGCGTATTTTTTAAAAAGTAATTTCATATCTCTATTGGTTTATGTAAGACCTCTTTATTTAATTGTATCCCTTTATTAATTTGTAAATTTTACATATAATATCTACATTTTAATTTCTTTTTTTAATTATACTTTAAGTTCTAGGGTACATGTGCACAACGTGCAGGTTTGTTACATATGTATACATGTGTCATGTTGGTGTGCTGCACCCATTAACTCATTATTTACATTAGGTATATCTCCTAATGCTATCCCTTCCCCCCCTACAATAGGACCCGGTGTGTGATGATCCCCTTCCTGTGTCCAAGTGATCTCATTGTTCAATTCCCACCTATGAGTGAGAAGATGCAGTATTTGGTTTTCTGTTCTTGTGATAGTTTGGTGAGAATGATGGTTTCCAGCTGCATCAATGTCCCTACAAAGGACACGAACTCATCCTTTTTTATGGCTGCATAGTATTCCATGGTATATGTGTGCCACGTTTTCTTAATCCAATCTGTCACTGATGGACATTTGGGTTGATTCCAAGTCTATGCTATTTTGAATAGTGCCGCAATAAACATACGTGTGCATGTGTCTTTATAGCAGCATGACTTACAATCCTTTGGGTATATCCCCAGTAATGGGATGGCTGGATCAAGTGGTATTTCTAGTTCTAGATCCTTGAGGAATCGCTAAATTTTTATTTCTTTGTTTGTTTTGGAGACAAAGTTTTGCTCAGCTGTCTAGGCTGGAGTACAATGATATGATCATAGCTCACTGCAGCTTTGCACTCCTGGCCTCAAGGGATCCTCCCCTCAGCCTCCTGAGTATCTGGGATCACAGGTGAATGTCACCACACCCAGCTTATCAATTTTTTAAGAGAGTTTCTTTGAATTATTAACATCTATATTTTCTTAACACAATAAAAAATTAATCAATACTTCTATATACCCCTTGAGCAATACAAGAAAGTTTAAATGTTTTAATGACAATTAAAGCACTGCTGTAATTACTCACTATTATCCTTAATACTTTATACAGTCATCATGTGCTTTGATTTACATGCATGCTTACAATCTCTTTGCATTCAATTTTTTCTATCATTGTACAATTTTCTGAAGTAAAGCTTCTATCAACAGGGGTTTGTGAGTGGTAAGCAATCACGATAATTGTCTAAAAATAGACTTATTTTGTCTGTCCTCTGAAATGATAGTTTAGTTAGAAATACAATTTTAGTTTGAAACTTGGTTTCCCTCATACTTTGAAGTTTCTTTTTCACAATTTTCTGGTTTCTTCTAATGCTGTTTCAAAAAGCTGAAGTCAGCTTGATAGAGGAGACAAACACTAAAGTAGTAAAATAAGTAAATAATTTTATATGAGGTAGTGGCAGATGCTAAAACAGAAGCATCAGAGGAATTACTTTGGGGGTCTGCACCGATTCCACATAATCTTTAGTTCACTTATTATTAGGATATTTGTCTGGATTAGCTTACCCTACCCACCCCTAATAGATGTTCATCCATGTGCTGTACTGTGTTAATGAACAAGATGGGTAGATCACTACCCTGGTGGGACACACAGTTTTGTGGAATGAGATCATCATAAAAATGTGCAATTATGAAATTTGATAAAGTTAATGAAGGAAAAGTATAGAGAGTTAGGAAAGTACATGACAGAGGATCCAGACTTAGTCTAGGGAGTTAGAAAAAAAACTCTTAAAAAGCATGTTTGATTTGCAATTTGAAGTATAAATGAGAGTTGAATGGATAAAGGGGGAAGTAAGACAAGAAAGAGAGAGTCTTACAGGCTGAAGGAACAGTAATTATGTAAGCTGTAAGGTGGAACAAGGCTCAAAGTATTAAAAGACACATGATGAGGCAGGAGATTTAGGCAGGTCCATATAAAAATGCAAAAGAACTGATTTTTTAAACAGATCTTTAAGTGATTGGAAATGATTCAGAACTTTAAGAAGGACAAGAGAGACATAAACAGATTGCATTTTTTATAAATGAATCTGGAAGCACTGCGGAGAATAGATTAGAGAGTGGTAAGAGTTAATGTAGGGAGATCAGCTAGGGGTCGGGAATTGCAGCAGCTCAGGTAAGAAGTGATCATGACTTAAACCAAGATGAAGTGTAAGAGGAAGAAAGAAGAGGGATATGGAAATTTTCTAGAAGGTGGTGGTGAACCAGCGAATGCAGGGGTAAAGGTCTGGTGTCAAGCATGGGTACTTTGTTCTGGATTGCACAATTGATGCTAATCTAGAGCAGTTCACAGTTTGCAGGGAGACAGATAAGCCAGTATAGAGTTGAGATGTTTCTGTGATATCTAGATAGAAAGAAAAAGTAAGCAGTAGGAGTTCCGTGTTTAATCTTAGTTGAAAATACAAATTTGAGAGTCATCATCCCATGCAAATAAAACACTTCGATTTATTTTTTCAAAATTAATGGCAATACCCTTTTCCCTAAATGGGTCCCACCTATCTTCCACCATAGAACCAACCGTTTGGTATTCAGGGATAGATGAAAGAAATGAGGCTTTAGGAGGAAATGACCATTATTTCCCTTTGCTTATTCTTTTTTGACTTTTTCACGAGTAACGGTAATAAGACCAAACAATGCATTGCACAATATCAGTAAAATTGAGTGATATATATAGAGTTCAAACCACATAAGTCCATTCGGTTGATTTGCACAGAGTAGGCGATCAATACATATTTGTTGTTTGACCAAGACACACTAAAAGTATTGCTAAATCACTTCCTTAATGTTGGCTTATAATTGGGTTTGTTGTCAGAAACATGACTGTAGCCATAAATACTTTTGTACTCCTCTTTAAGCAGACAACAGAAAATCCTTCTCACCCTGGAGGCTGACTTTGGCTACACAGGCAGTTCAGCGACCTGACATAACCTCCGATCCACAGCTTCAGGCTGTCACTGTGCCTTTGGTGGGCCATGGGTCTTCTCAGCTAATATAATTTGGCAAACACGAAGCATTTTATGAGAGAGGCAATGTGGAAAGAACTCTGTAATTTTGCAAAAAATGTTGCCAATGTTTTTAACCACTCAACTTCCCAAATACTCTGCTTCGGGCAAATTAATTGACAAATATCTTGTATTTTCCATGTCTTTTTCCATTCTCTCTTTAGGGACCAAGGATTCAACACGAACTCTAGTCCTAATAGTCTCAAGGGATCAGGCTGAGTCCTCTGGAGGGAGCAGAAACAGATACAATGTAAGAGGTAAGTTAAAATTGTTATCAAGGAAGGGGACCAAGGAATAGAACCAGGGAAACTATATTGTATGTTGGATCTTAGAGTGTGAGACTGTAGATGGGAAATGGGGCAGGAAGTCGAGAGCTGAGATCAGCAATAGGCCTCTAGGCCTAGTGCAAGGTTATAAGAAAATGGAAAAAAGTCCGAAAGGTAGCTCCAAATAAACAAGAGTGTCAGGAGTTTCTTCCAGTGGGGCTGGGTAGCTGTGGGGGATGCGATTAAAAGCTCAGGATCATTTCAGACACC
The DNA here is from genome assembly GCF_024542745.1 of Macaca thibetana thibetana. Taxonomy (NCBI): domain Eukaryota; kingdom Metazoa; phylum Chordata; class Mammalia; order Primates; family Cercopithecidae; genus Macaca; species Macaca thibetana. Next base: position 15,091,768 of record NC_065588.1, read on the forward strand.
CGGGTCCTTTGTGTTACACCACTCCATTCTTTTGGAATGCCTTTTCCTGCCTTTGCCTGCCAGTATCAATTCTGTTTTCTGTGGACATGTGGCCACTGATACAGCATTTAATTAGCCTGAGAAATATTTGGGTAAAAATCTATTTTCTAACAAAATGCCAAGTCATTATAGCATGTTTGTTTTAGGAGGCAAATTTTGCAACCTTTTATACGCCTTAAGCATTTTGCCCCCTCCCCACAGAAAGTTTAAAGAATCTTTCTCTTCTTTTGCTTTTGAAAAATTTCTAATGGATTTTCAGGAAACAGTCACCTGAGGTGTTTTAGTCCTATTTTTAAATGCAATGCATCACAGGTTTATTGCCTGTGAATCTGGTTGAAGTTAGGAACCGTGTTTTATTTGCATTGCTTTATATACTTGGTTAGGCTAATAAAATGAGAATATCTATTATTTATTAAATGCCTAATTACCTATACTATTTCTAGTATTCACAGAAATCTTTCCAGGTATGGGTGTTACCTCCATTTTAGGCTTGGAAAGGCTAACCTGCTCAGAGGTAGAACCAATACATGCTGGGGTGATGATCAGAACTCAGATCTGAGCTCTCTTCATGACTCCACACTGCCTTAAATATTTGTTGATTTGATTAGTCTAAATTGTTGGTTACAAAGTTTATGTCCTTTACCTCCTAGGGCTTCTGTGATCATCCCCAGAGCCACACTAGCTAGGAGCCCGGAAGAGGAGAGGAAAGAGATACAGAGAGAGAGGGAGATATTGAAACCACATTTTGTGCCTTGTTACTTCACAAGGGAAAAAAGCTTTAGTTTCTCTCTTTACTTTTGTTTTTATCTGTCTTCTCTTTTGCCTTTTTAATTATTGGTCCTGTTCCTTATTCATTTCTTATTTATTATTGTATTCTTATTCATTATTAAAACATTCATTTATAAAAAACTTTTATTTTCTCATATTGTTTACTTATATGAGTAAATGCCTTGTTTTAACCTAAGCTTACAATTCCCAAAGGTTCTTTAGTTAACTAGCTAAATTCCAAAACGTTAATTGGCCCATAGGGGGCTAAGTTGTATGGTCTTCCTAGGGAAACACACGTACACACACACACACACACACGTACACACACACACACACACACTTTCTTAGGGGAGAAAACCAATAGGTTATGACAAATTCATTCATGAAGGTAAGTAAACTAAGTTTTGAAACTGAAAAGATAAACTCTGTGGAGTCTCTTGAATTGCTCAGTTCTGGTCCTGAGGCTCAGGTCCCCACTTGCTGTCCCCCAGCTCTGTGCTCAAAGACCTTCTTCATGCCCCAGACAGCTCTGTGCTTTCCGGCTGGTCACTGTCATGTGTTCACACATTTTCAGATTAGCATGAGCAGGGTAGCAGAAAGAAGCTATGGGGAACTAGTGTTTGGATGTACCCCAGAGATATTTAAACTATATATTGAGTTCCCAATATGTGTTATATGCTTTTTAAAAATAGACAAATATAGAAATTACTGGTAGTAATAAGATGTGATTAATTCTGTATTAGTCAGGTGTATCACCATGTGTTAGAGGAGCCCAGGAGCATGGGGAGTTTCCATGAGACCTATTTGATGACTGATGAGAGGCTGCCAGCAAGGGAAGGTGGGGAGTGTATTCTAGGTAGAATGAACAGCTAGTGACTTAGCACAGACCAGAAACAGAAAAAAACACAGAAAGCTTAAGACGTATGTGACTTCAGAGTGCTTTGGGATATTCCTCAAGTGTAATAATGGAGGCTTGCTCTGTGCCAAGTCACCTTCCACCTGCTTAACTTGTGCTGTTTATTTAAATCTTCACAATAAGCCTATAAGGTTAGTTCTGTTACTATTCGCACTTTACATTGCAGAAACTGGAGCACAGAGAAATGAGACTTGTGAAGGTTCACACGGTTGGTAAATACTCAGGTTCTCTATCCTAGAGCCTTTGCACCTAACTGCCACATTATGCTCTTCCAAGTGTTTGCTGAAGAACAATAAATATTTATTGATGTATTTCTTCTTGCAGGCCACTTGTGTCCTTCACTAATCAGAAGCTTTTGTATTTTAATGGCACTTCACAAAATCCCCTGAGGAGAAAAAAAGAGGCAGGCCCACCAAAAAAAGGAAAACCCCAAAGGCGAACAGACAAGGGCTGAAAACAAACTCAACCCTGAATTGAGTTATACCCTATTGGTGATATGGAAGTGCTGGGTAGAGGAGGGCGTGGTCCCTTCCTAGGGCTCCACGCCCACAGACCTAGGTGAGGACAGGCATTTCCTGCCCAACTGTTGCATTTCCCAAGATCACCCTGGCCTGCCACGCCCCCATCCTGTGCCTATAAAAAAATGCCCAGGACCCTAGCAGGCAGACCAGAGGCAGCTGGTCGTCGAGAGGAATGCACTGACTGGCACAGGCACACCTGCAGGTCACCAACTGGCAGAAGCAGAATGATACAAATTTGGCTCCGAGGGTTGGAGGAGAGTCCAGGCCACTGATCAGCCTGATTCCAGGGGAAAACCATCTCCCTTCTGGCTCCCCCATCTTCTGAGAGCTACTCCCATTCAGTAAAACCTTGCACTCGTTCTCCAAGCCTAAGTGTGATCTGATTCTTGTGGTACACCAAGGCAAGAACCCAGGATGCAGAAAGCCCTCTGTCTGCGAGAAGGTAGAGGGTCTAATTGAGCTAACGCAAGCTGACTACGGATGGCTAAACTAAAAGAGTACCCTGTAACACACACCCACCGGGGCTTCAGGAGCTGTAAACATTCACTCGTAGACACTGCCATGGGGCCGGACCCCCACAACCTGCCCGTCTTCACGCTCCCCTAGTGGTTTGAGCAGCGGGACAATGAAGAAGCGAGCCACACCTCCATCACACACCCTGCGAGGCGGACAAGGGAACTTTTCCTGTTTGGAAGGGACAGGAAGTGTTGCAGGCCGCCATGTTTAATTAGAAAGGCAGGGAGTGCCAAAACACAAGGAGATTCTGACTGAAAATGTGTCTTATTTGCTGGGATGATTGTGCCAAGTTTTATTATAGGAAGCCAAAAGATCCTATCAGGGTAGTTATCAGGTCATTAATTTTGTGTCACATACAACCTGTATTGTTGCCTTTGAGAACTTCCTGTGTTCTCGGCTTCAAATATTTCAGAAAGGGGTCAGGTGTAGTACAGAGATCTGGGGCAATCATTGCATGTTGGAGTCCCGGATTCCAAGGGCTTTTGGGAACAGATTTGTGAGAAAAGTGAAAAGGAAGCAAGCAGGAGGATGTTTATTTTTAATAAAGAGACCCTGCCCTAACTTCCTGAACTAAAACCAGTCTAGACTTGTTTTTTTCCATTTTACACAATGTCCGTAACAACAGAATAAATTTATTAAAACCAAACAAACTGGGGGTTGAGTTTTGGCACAGAAAGTCAGACAGAAATAGAATCAGCTGCTCTTGAGTTGGGGCGAGTGACGGATTTACAAACCAGCAGTAGATTAAGGCTGCATTGGCCTTAACTGAACTGAAGTTATTTTCATTATGAGGAGACAATAGAGAGGCAAAATGTCTGGTCTGGTGCCTGGGACGTGAACTAGTTAGTCCATCAGTTCTGAGCTCCTTTTCCTTCAGTTTTCAGAACTCAGGAGATTAGAGATAGGAAGGACCCTTATGGCATTTTCTCCATCACTTTGTGTGGAGAAAACTGAGTCTCAGAGAAGTTAGATGTTTTCACCTTCTGTTCACAGCCATAGATTAAAGCAATGTATCACTAAATTACCTAACAGCCCCGACAAATGGGGACATTTAGATTTGGCTCCTGTGTGTTGGGAACATAAATGTGGCAACAATTCAATTTGCACACAGTTGAGCATAGATTCACAATCATCTTTTTTTTTTTTTTTTGAGACGTCATCTCTGTCACCCAGGCTGGAGTGCAATGGCACGATCTTGGCTTACTGCAACCTCTGCCTCCTGGGTTCAAGTGATTCTCCTGCCTCAGCCTCCCAAATAGCTGGGACTACAGGTGCCTGCCACCACACCTGGCTAATTTTTGTACTTTTAGTCGAGACAGGGTTTCACCACATTGGCCAGGCCGGTCTCAAACTCCTGACCTTGTGATCCCCCTGCCTCGGCCTCCTAAAGTGCTGGGATTACAGGCCATGAGCCATGGTGCCCAGCCCACAGTCAACTCTTTAGTAATTGGTAGACTCTGTATTTGGAGATGATCCAGCTTCTCCCCTCTCCTCAGCCATTTTAGGGTGCCTTCAGTAGTGCTTCAGCATTTAGATGCAGGTAGGTGTTTTTTTGTTTGTTTGTTTGTTTTGAGATGGAGTCTCGCTCTGTCATCCAGGCTGGAGTGCAGTGGCGCCATCTCGGCTCACTGCAAGCTCCGCCTCCTGGGTTCACGCCATTCTCTTGCCTCAGCCTCCTGAGTAGCTGGGACTACAGATGCCCGCCACCAAGCCCGGCCTTTTTTTTTTTTTTTTTTTTTTTTTTTTTTTTTTGGTATTTTTAGTAGAAACGGTTTCACTGTGTTAGCCAGGATGCTCTCGATCTCCTGACCTCGTGATCCGCCCACCTCAGCCTCCCAAAGTGCTAGGATTACAGGCGTGAGCCACCGCGCCCAGCTGGTAGGTGTGTATTTAATCAGCGTTTAAGGAATGTCTGAGTCCAAGCCAAAGTCAACGTGTATTTTTACATTTCAGAATGCTTTCCATTCCTCATCTCGCTTAATCCCTACAGTATACTTTTAAGGAGACAAAAAATTAATTTGAGCTGGATCTGGTGGCAAGTGCCTGTTGTCCCAGCTACTCAGGAGGTTGAAGCAGGAGGATTGCTTGAGCCCAGGAGTTCAAGGTTACAGCTATGATCATACCACTGAACTCCACCTTGGGTGACAGAGTGAGACCCTATCTTGTGACAAAAATTGTTAAAAAAAAAAAAAAAAAGAAAAAAAGAAAAGAAAATTAATTTGAACTCTATTTCACCTGTGGAGAAAACAAGATATGGTGATATTCCCAAAATGGCATAGTGAGTTTCACAGGGAAGTCAGGATTAGCACCCAAATATCCCTCCTCTAATTTTCTTTAGAGTGGGCCATGATCTCCCACCAACCCCCTCCATTAATAGGAATTAGAGAAGTTGTAACAGTAAATGAATCCCGAAATGTACAATGGAAAGTTGCACAGTAAATGAATACTGAAATGTAGTGAAGTTGTACAGTAAATGAATACTAAATACTATGTTCATTTTCACAAAAGGTGCTTCTAGTTAATTTACTTCAACACGTTGGGCTAATTTTGGAGCTGTACAACGTTTGGAACCAGAACAGTCACTTCATTTCTAAGACTCATTGTTTTAAAATTTAACTCTTCACGCCTAAAGAGACAAATTCTTTCACGGGCCCCTTCACGATGAATGATACTCCTTCCTTGACTCTTCCAATGCACAATCATTTTCCAATGGCAGACGGCAAAAGACTAGACGTTTCAATTAAACCAAACACTAACAGTCCTTTCAGTGCTGAGCACCGTAATTGGTGAAGACAACGGCTGCTTAGAAAAGTGACTTTATCCTTAGGAGATTTCTCCATTCCCTTGAAATTTCCTCCCTTTCATACAACTGCGACCACTTTGTTCAGATCTTAGAGGCTCAATCTCTCTATAGTAAAAATAAAATAAAATAAAACCTACTATCTCAAAGGATGTTTTAGTATCTTTATTTAAGGGGTGTGTCTTTTACAGAACCATAGAAATTTATAGAGGAGGATGAGAAATTAATATTAGCTCTATGAACAAAATAGCCTTTGCTGTGGTTTGGGTTCTATTCTGTTTTTGATGACTAAGAATCATAACTAATAATGGCTCTTCCAAATACATTTCTTTTAAGAGCCTGCTTGATGGTTATCACAGCTGTCCTCATTCATTCGTTAGTTATCAAGTTACAGAGTCCTTTTAAGTTCTTTCCTAAAATTTCCATCTCTGCTTAGAATTTGATAACATTGAACTTAAAATCAGACATTTTGAGAGGCATGTAGAAATTGTGCTTTGTGACTGAGCTTTCCAGAAACAGCTAAGTTAAGATACAAAGTTGTAATTAGAATCACACAGACAGAAATGGTGAATCTTCTTGAGGAAACCCTGAGGAACCTGTATATTTTCAACTTAGAAAATTGAAAAATGAGAAAGTGGAGAACTAGAGGGTCATAAGACAGTTCTCAAACTATAAATAGCCTTTAGTAAATTGCCATTTTAACACTGTCTGGCTTGCAAAATTATCTCCAGCCTTAACTATATTGGCTACCATTCTTTCCTAAACATCAGCTGGCTTCAACAGAGCAGTGATTCTCTGACTGATCAGCACTCACCTTACAAGTCAACATCATATTATCGCCCACCACCATTCTTGTATTTCACAATCATGTAAATATCCTACCACAAACCACCCTGCCCTCCCATGAACACCTAACATTACCGCTTGTTGGCTGACTTAGCCTCTTCCCTTCTTCAGCCTTGGTATATTATTAGTGGTGTTATGGGAAAAAAGAGTGTGGAGTGAAGAGAATGAGTCAATCCAAGAGAGGCTGCAGGTCTGAGGAGTTAGATCACAAGTAGTCATTCTTTCCCATTTTCATTCCGTGACACATTTGCCAATGTGTGGTGGAGTAAATGGTATGTAGGTCTCAAAGGAGTGCCCTTTGGAACCAATACGATTCTGATGGTCATGGCATACAGGGTAGAGACTGCAGGACAGGGCCAGAACTTTCAGCATACTGTTCAATATGTATCCACCTCCTTCCAGAGACTTCCTTCCCTGATCATTCCCCTTTGTGTTCAGCCCTCATATTATCACTCAACCTGCCTGAACTTCTGTCCCATGTAGTGACCTAGAGCAACATTATTGGAAGAGATGGAGATGGAGGGCGAAGTAGAGATAGAGGCCATGAACTAACTGGTAGGAAAGTAGTAAAGGATGGACCACAGGGTGGGAAACTATTAGCAAAAAGGAGGATGTGGTAGGAGTGAGGAGCAGGAAATGAAGACAGGAAGGTAAGGCACTATCAACTCTGGACATAAAGGCAAGGGATATTTAACAACAAATAAGATCAAGATCACCTCCATGAAATTTAGCTGGCATAAATAAGCCTTAAGGTCAGAATTTGGAGTTAAATCTAACATCGTTTTTTGCTCGCTCCCAAATTACTTACAAGTTGCTACTCCCAAGTTACTATAACTCCCAAGTTACATATTATGTATACATCATCATCATCATTATTATGAAAATATTTGAGTATCTACTAAGTACATTAGAAATTCAGGCCATTCCTCAAGTTCCCAGTGAACTTCATCATTATCTTACACTAAGGAAGCAGATGGCTGGAGAGGAGAAGATATGAAGTCGACGTTATGCTTTGTGAGTCTGATCTATTTTCTTGACTTCCTAGGCTCAAGGAACCTTCCCACCTTAGCCTCCTGAGTAACTGGGACTACAGGTACATGCCACCACACCCTGGTCATTTTTTATTTTTTGTAGAGACAGGGTCTCACTATGTTTCTCAGGCTAGACTTGAACTCTTGGCCTGAAGTGATCCTTCCACCTAAGCCTCCCAAAATGTTAGGATTACTGTTGTGAACCACTGCACCTGGCCAGATCTATTTCCTGATAGATCTTTATCTCTTAGTAGGCACTCAATAAATGCTTGGTGAGGGAATGCATGAGTGAATGATTGTAAAGTGAATACTTTTTACTGCCCCTGGCAGGATTACCTTTTAGTGAAGACAACATAGACGTGTTCTCCCCCAGCACAAACTTAATGAGGGTGCTACATTTTTTATTTCATAAAATGAATCCATCCTTTCCTTATTCTTTATTTTTATTTATTTCTTTATTTATTTTTGACAGAGTCTTGCTCTGTCACCCAGGCTGGAGCGCAGTGGCGTAATCTTGGCTCACTGCAACCTCCGCCTCCTAGGTTCACGCCATTCTCTTGCCTCACCCTCCTGAGTAGCTGGGACTACAGGGACCCGCCACCACGCCCGGCTAATTTTTTGTACTTTTAGTAGAGACGGGGTTTCACCACGTTAGCCAGGATGGTCTCGATCTCCTGACCCCGTGATCCACCCGTCTCGGCCTCCCAAAGTGCTGGGATTACAGGCGTGAGCCACTGCGCCCGGCCCATGCCTTCCTTATTCTTTCGCATAGCATTGGTGCAGTAACTATGATGGTATAAAGGAAGATAACTGTTCTAGGCATGTGTAGTGGATGCTGTGGTGAGCTGCACAGATCACCCCAAAGTCATTAGCTTCTCCCAGCTCTGAATATGCTGACAGCTAAGAACTCTTAGCTGAATCCAACCCACCAAGCAGCCCAGAAATCTCCCTCTGCTCAAATGAGCCATCTTGCCCACCAGCATGCACCTTTCCTATGCACAGCTGGCCTCATCAAATGTTCAGTGTTGGGGTATAGAGGCCTGGGTCTCATTCTCCAATCTGGGGCACACTACAAGGAAACCTCAGCACCAACTATCCACGTGGGACAATCTAAGCCTTTGTTGTGACAGCATCACAGTCTAACATATTTCTGTGGAACCCTTACTTTCTTTACTTCTGCACAGATCCCCAGGAGCTCCCCAATAAAATCCTTGCAATGGAGTTTAGTTGCAGAGTCTTCTTGGAAAACATGACCTGTAATACAATGTTAATTTTAAAATTGTTACTTCACCACAGCTTGAATTATGTCAAACACGCTCTATATTTACTTCCTTAAGTGTAGGCTAACGCCATATTACCATTTTAAGACCAGTGGGCTAATGTAGAAATTAAATCCTGCTATTAAGATTCACTGCAATTGTTTGGATAATGAAACATTAAAGCCTGAATTCCACACAACTTTTCATAACCTATAGAAGTGGCTTAACACCCTCATCCTTTACTCATCCACATCCTTCCACCCCTAGTGTGACTCAGATATTTCATTGTCAAGCCTCCAAAAACAATGACTTCTTGTTCTAGAACAGAAAGAAAAGAGAGGCCTATCTTAGAAGTGATTTGAAGGAGGGTGAATCACCTTCAAATTTACATAGGTATGATTTTAAAATTCACTTGCTGCTTTGATTTCCAGAGTACCTTTTCTCCAAAGGTTCAACACTCAAAAGGTGTTTGTGTTTAAGTTCCTCCTTTTCCTATTCTCTAGGTCTCTCCATGTAAAGTTTCTGCAATTAGGAGCCATGGGTCAGATCCAGACCACTTCCAGTCTTACTTTTCTCTGTTTAGAAAACCAGATATTTTCAGAAAGGTGAAATAAATAGGACTGGTTCCAAATTCAATTGTGAAATAAAGTTTGCTAATGAAGCTTGTGGACTGTTTCCTTTGTGGCTCCTCCTCCCCCAGCTCTGGGGCCCCCTCAGCCCACGGCCAACCTCCTGCTGAGTTCCCTCCACAACATACTTTTTTCCCTGTGTATTGCTTTCCCTGTTTGGCTGCTTTCTGTCCATGACCCAGAACCATTCCGGTGGCTTCCATGTTTCCTGTTGTCACTACAACTGAAATGTCTCTGTCCTACAGCTCGTCATCCAGTCATCACCAACTGCTCTCTCTCTCTCTCTCAGAGGGCAGCTTTGCCTGGCACACTCATAGTTGTTTAATGAATATTTAAATGAATGAATGAGTATATAAATAAACTACTCTCTCTCAATATGCTACATAGTCCTCATTCTACCCCTGACTGCTCAAGGTATATGTGTATTAAGATGGTCCTGATGAAGGCAGCCTTCCCTTCTGGCATGACCCAAAAGGTGAGGTAGGAGAGGAACCCCCTGACAAGTGGAGGTTGGAGCTATTTTACTGTCTATGTATTTCTAATGTTTTGACATCTTGGGCTTTGTTTATCTTGGAGTGATTGCCCCTCCCTCCTAGAGATAGCCAGTTCCTAGAGATAGTAATAAACTCATCTGCTAGTATAGCTTTTATATGCAAACCAACCAGTCCAGAGTCCATACCCCAACTATCTCCTTACTGGACTCTCACGGGGCTCTCACATGCTGGGCTACCACCCAGCCACTCAACCCAGGGCCAGGTTCCAGGCAACAGGGGGAAGCTCCTATGCCCCAGAGCCTACTGAAATTATCAAAACCAGCCAATCCTAAGCCTCCTTACCCTCCTAACCCTTTCCCATTTCTTCCAATGGAAACCATAATAAAGGCCCTTGTCATATCCCCCTTACTCCTTCTGCCTTCTGACTGACCCTGATGCTTCCCCTTGTGGCCCTGCACAGCATGCCATGCTTCCTCCTCTTGAGAACTGTGAATAATAAACTATCTATCAAATGGCAATCTTTTTTGATCTGTTGGCCACCCCACACCTAGAAAACAATAAAACCTACATTTAAAATATGTTATCTCAAATACTTTTTCAGCCTCAAAGAGACAGCCTGAATGAAGTCTCCGCCTTCCCGTAAGTTCTGACAATTAGAGAAATTATTATTTCCCAGAGAAGGCAATGTAGTATTAACTTAAGAGAAAAGTAATAGTCAAACTTTACTTAATATGGATTATCACCCTGGGATCTCAAGCAATACTAAGAATTACTACATTACCCTTAATAAACTAAAGTTCAAAGATAAAAGTAGTTTTTCCAGTGTCACAGAGGCACATACATAGAAGAGGTGTGACTCAAACCCAAACTTTCCAGTCATTCCTTTGAGTCCTGTTTCAGTCCTGCTTCTTCCATCATAGTCTTCCAAATATGCTAACATCTTTTTCAAATTTATATTGTATGATATTATCACTTCCTTCGTACTCTAAAGAAAAAGAATGGCAGTCTTGTCAGTGAGGGCCATTGAATGATTCCACAATGAAAAATAGCTGAAATGTATCTAGACACCTCAACAATAACATAGCCCTGGGGAAATGGATGTAGACATGGCAAAAGATTCTCGAGACAGAGAAAAAATTGCAGGTGTTTATAAGATCTGGTTTTTTTGAGACAGAGTCTCGCTCTGTTGCCCAGGCTGGAGTGCAATGGCACGATCTTGGCTCACTGCAACCTCTGCCTCCCAGGTTTAATCAATTCTCCTGCCTCAGCCTCCTGAGTAGCTGGGATTACAAGTCCGTACCACTATGTCTGGCTAATTTTTTTTTTTTTTTAGGGGATACGGAGTTTCACCATGTGGGTCAGGCTGGTCTTGAACTCCTGACCTTGTGATCCACCCACCTCGACCTCCAAAGTGCTGGGATTAAAGGTGTGAGTCACCGCGCCCAGCTAAAGATCTGATCTTTAATAAATGGGTGAAAACCTTTAGAAATTTCTTTCTTCTGAAATCCCATTCTTTGGTTATGAGACCCCCGGAGCTACAAAGAACAGGACTGCCTATGAAGAAGACTGGCAAAAGTAACTGGCAGTTATGAAGAACCACAAGATGGGAAGGAATAATTCAATTCAATACTATGCACATCCAAACAAGCATATAAAATAACATAGTAAAATTGTTATTGAATGTCAGCAAGTAGAGAAATGCATTGTAAAGATGTTAAGACCCATGTGGTCAGTATTGATTATTGTTTTTGAGGCGAACACTTCGAGAAAAATAATTGAAAAATTAGCACAATATTAAACAAAATGTAGTTTATGGGTCCTACTACAGTTTGGGTTCCAACTAATTTAAGCAAGAAAGAGGAAAAGTTAGGAAAGAATGGGGAGAGAAAAACAATGAGGTAAATCAAATGATAAAAACCAAACGGTAAGAGTCAGATTGTGAGTGTGGGGGAAAGATGGCTGGATAAAGGGGCTTCAGTGCAGCCAGCAAGGGGTTAAAGGCGCGGTTTGAGGAGGGCATCTGGAAGCTGTTAAGAATTTCCACAAAGGGTGGGCAAGAAGAAATAGCTTGCATGACCAGAGGACCTCAGCTGGATATCAGGAAGAATTTCCTGACCGTGAATGTCAAGAGTTCTCGTTTACAGGATCAAAAGGAGCCTTCTGGGATATGCCTATCTTAGGAGTATTTTTCAGCCTCAGGCGAGAAGCTGTTTGGGTGGTTTTCTGTAGCTCTGGGATGGACTGGGTGACCGCCACAGAATCCCTTGGTCTTGTTGCTGAAGGGCACGCCTTACACTGGGGCTTTCACAGTGTGGTTGCCAGCAGCTGACTCCCACCCAGGGGCTGTGGAGTTTTCCCCACAGAAAGAACAACTGGGCCTTTCACTCCCTGTTCCTCACTTGGACCAGTCCTTAGGTACATCTGTGGTTTTTCAGCTCTTCAGCACTTAGGCACTTTCCTCCTGAGCCAAGGGCCTCCTGGGAACAATGCAGCATCTGTGTGTTGATAGTAACAGCCTGTGGGCCAGAGTCACTCAGCCAAGCTCTCCTTTTGCCCCACAGGAGCTGGATCGCATACCTTACCTGCAATAATCCAAGACTTAGTCAGCGTCAGCCTGTCCCACTGCCAGTGCCCTGCTTCTCCTATCTGCTCCTCAACCTTTCACCTAATTTGCTTCCTAGCTCCGTTGCCACATTTGTTCCAATCCTTATGCAGGATGGTCTCTCTTTTCCACCCATCCCACCCACAGCGTGAACAATATGTTAGTGGCTTATGGCCCGACACTAAACAGTGGGCACTGCAGAGTGAGGAACATGCTGCTTAGTTGGGCAGCTGGGTATTTACAAAAGGTTTGGCCTGCAAAGAGATGCCAGTCTTTTCCTAGAACATGATTGCCTTTTGTTTATTATGCAGGTTGTTGATTTACATGGGGAGTTGGAGATGCCAACCAAGCATGGAGTTTTCACATGGTCTATTTCTGCTGAGTTCAGAGACTTTGAGACAGCTTTTAACTTCTGGCAAAAAGACAATTTCAGAAAGGTGTTTAAAACCATCCTTTGGTTTTTGATCCTGAGTCAGAGACAGACATGTGCTTATGAAAGAAGGTAGAGTTTCAACCCTTAGGTAACCTTAAAAGAGCACGAACTATGTTGTGTGTAAGTCATGTGCAGTACACAAACTTGATGTTAAATGACAAATTGGAACAGTCTTTCTCTAGGAATGCCTCTCCTTCATAGAGGCATCACAGTGAGTCTCTTAAAGCCTTGATGTAGGTGTGTTATGGATGGGTTTACAGAGGATGAATGCACAATAGTAAGGAAATTGGGTAGGGAGTGAGGATAGGACATTTAAAAGAAGGAAGAAGAGAAAGTGAGATTTTAAGAAAGGAAATGAAGCTCTGTATGTGTGTGTGGGTGCGTGTGTGTGTGTGCACGTGTGTGTGTGTGTGGTTGGCAGGCCTGGTGATCCTGTTGTGTAGTGTCTCTGAGATCTGAGTTGTGCCTTTTTATTTTGCATAAAGTAGGTACTTGGTCATATGCAGCACCAAGGAGAAGTCAGAGTTCCACCTTTGGAGTCTTTTGTTCTGATTCATGATTTTCTTTCTGGAAAACATTATAACAATGATATTTAGATTAGTAAACTGAGCTGTTTAATTACTCCTGGAAGTCCTAAATCCATCTTTAATTTTTATCTCATGAGCCCTTTGATATGAAATTTGATTTGTTGCCCATTAATACTTTAAACTAAATGCTGAAGTCCAAAATTCAGCCTCTGAATATGCAAGGCCTTTCCAAACTTGCTTTTCTACTTCGTGTCTCACGACTATACCCTAACAAGCATCCTGACTCTGGCCACGGTATCCTCATAGACTTTTGCTTTTAATCAAATCTAGTAGAGCTCAAATAATTTTTTTAACTTTAATTGTTTTGCTTTTATTTTTGTTTTTAATTGACACAATAGTTATGCTTTTATGGGGTATAGACTGATATTTCTATACATGTGTACAACGTGTAATGATCAAATCAGGACAATTCGCATATCCATTGCCTCAAGTATTTATCATTTCTTTGTGTTGGAAACATTCAAAATCTAATCTTCTAGCTATTTGAAAATATATAATAAATTGTTCTTAATTACAGCCACCTTGTAGTGCTACAGAACACTAGACATTCCTCCTATCTAGCTGCACTTGGTATCCATTAACCAACATTTGGCTCTCCTCCCTCTCTGAACCCAAAGAATTCTTATTCAACAGGAAATAAAAGGGACATAGAAGGAAAACAATTTGCTTTACCTGCAGTCTCACACTTACCAACAATTTTCCACTTAGGAATCCATCACAAAAGTTTTGCACATGCTCTACGGAAACTTCTACTTTGGGCAGTGTATCCCACTCATCATCTAGAGTCCGGTAAATTGCCAAAGCTGGCAGTTGAGACTCCTTTAATTTGAAAAATGATATCACCTTCCCATTTGCTTTCATACCACTGTCCACCAGAATAAAGAGAATCTGCAGTTGGGGAAGTTTGAAAGAAAAAGTTCTATCTGAGGCCCATGGATAAAGAGATACATTGTAATTGTTGCAGCTTACACTGATTGAATTATGGTCTGCACCATGCAATTGAAATCTTGAGTTAAAATAAATTTTTTGCAGCCATAACAAAGAATGCAATCATGTCTTTTGTGGGAACATGGATGGGGCTGTAGTCTATTATCCTTAGCAAACTAACACAGGAAGAGAAAACCAAATATCGCATGTTCCCACTTATAAGTGGGAGCTACCAGTGAAATAAAAGAGGACACAAACAAATGGAAGAACATACCATGCTCATGGATAGGAAGAATCAATACTGTGAAAATGGCCATACTGCCCAAGGTAATTTATAGATTCAATGCCATCCCCATTAAGCTACCAATGACTTTCTTCATAGAATTGGAAAAAAGTGCTTTAAAGTTCATATGGAACCAAAAAAGACCCTGCATTGCCAAGACAATCCTAAGCCAAAAGAACAAAGCTGGAGGCATCACGCTACCTGACTTCAAACTATACTACAAAGCTACAGTAACCAAAACAGCATGGTACTGGTACCAAAACAGAGATATAGACCAATAGAACAGAACAGAGCCCTCAGAAATAATACCACACATCTACAGCCATCTGATCTTTGACAAACCGGACAAAAACAAGAAATGGAGAAATTATTCCCTATTTAATAAGTGGTGCTGGGAAAATTGGCTAGCCATAAGTAGAAAGCTGAAACTGGATCCCTTCTTACTCCTCATACGAAAATTAATTCAAGATGGATTAGAGACTTAAATGTTAGACCTAAAACCATAAAAACCCTAGAAGAAAACCTAGGTAATACCATTCAGGACATAGGCATGGACAAGGACTTCATGTCTAAAACACCAAAAGCAATGGCAACAAAAGCCAAAATTGACTAATGGGATCTAATTAAACTAAAGAGCTTCTGCACAGCAAAAGAAACTACCATCAGAGTGAACAGGCAACCTACAGAATGGGAGAAAATTTTTGCAATCTACTCATCTGACAGAGGGCTAATATCCAGAATCTATAAAGAACTCAATCAAATTTACAAGAAAAAAACAAACAACCCCATCAAAAAGTGGGCAAAGGATATGAACAGACACTTCTCAAAAGAAGACATTCATACAGCCAACAGACACATGAAAAAATGCTCATCATCACTGGCCGTCAGAGAAATGCAAATCAAAACCACAATGAGATACCATCTCACACCAGTTAGAATGGCAATCATTAAAAAATCAGGAAACAACAGGTGCTGGAGAGGATGTGGAGAAATAGGAACACTTTTACACTGTTGGTGGGAGTGTAAACTAGTTCAACCATTGTGGAAAACAGTGTGGTGATTCCTCAAGGATCTAGAACTAGAAATACCATTTGACCCAGCCATCCCATTACTGGGTATATACCCAGAGGATTATAAATCATGCTGCTATAAAGACACATGCACAAGTATGTTTACTGCGGCACTATTCACAATAGCAAAGACTTGGAATCAACCCAAATGTCCATCAGTGACAGACTGGATTAAGAAAATGTGGCACATATACATCATGGAATACTATGCAGCCATAAAAAAGGATGAGTTTGTGTCCTTTGTAGGGACATGGATGCAGCTGGAAACCATCATTCTCAGCAAACTATCACAAGAACAGAAAACCAAATACTGCATGTTTTCACTCATAGGTGGGAATTGAACAATGAGATCACCTGGACACAGGAAGGGGATCATCACACACCAGGTCCTATTGTGTGGAGTGCGGGGGAGGGATAGCATTAGGAGATATACCTAATGTAAATAATGAGTTAATGGGTGAGGCACACCAACATGACACATGTATACATATGTAACAAACCTGCACATTGTGCACATGTACCCTAGAACTTAAAGTATTAAAAAAAAAAAAAAAAGCAGATGTTTGCAAAAAAACAAATAATAATAAGTGGGAGCTAAATGATGAGAACTCATGAACACAAAGAAGGGAACAACAGACACTGGGGTCTACTTGTGGGTGGAGAGTGGGAGGAGGGAGAGGAGCAGAAATGAGAACAATTCAGTGCTG
Source organism: Macaca thibetana thibetana (assembly GCF_024542745.1). Lineage (NCBI taxonomy): Eukaryota > Metazoa > Chordata > Mammalia > Primates > Cercopithecidae > Macaca > Macaca thibetana. The sequence goes on from NC_065588.1 coordinate 15,108,196, forward strand.
GGCTTAATGCGTGGGTGATGAAATAATCTGGACAATGACGCCTCATAACACAAGTTCACCTACATAACAAGCCTTCACATGTACCCCTGAACTTAAAATAAAAATTAAAAAAATGAATTTCCTATTATTTTGTGTTGTTTTCATGTTTTATCGCTTTGACGAGATTGATTGAATTTTAAGAATATAGAATTGGAAAATACTTTAGTGATTATCTAAGAAAGGAAGTATAGCCTGGAGCAGAGAACACGTTTTAAATTCTGCCTCTGGTACTCTTTAGCTACGTGAGTTTGGGCACATTACTCAGCCTCTCCAAGACGCAATTTTCTCATTGGCAAAATGGGCTTTTGGTGGGGGAACTTAAATGAGGTAACGCATTAATATTTTTATTCAGCTTTTGGCATATAGTAAGTGTTTGATAAATGTAAACTATTTTATATTATTAAATCAAACCTTCAACCCAAAGTAGAAATCTTCTTTATAGTATTCTGATCAGATGACTGTCTACTTTCAGTAACACGAAATACTTCTAGTGTTAGAGAGCCAACCATCAGAAAGGCAGCTTATTTTATTACCAGACAGTTCTCATCATTAGAACAGTCACTAGTTAGGCACAGTAACCTTGAGGTAGTTGAAGTTTTACTATTTCAGTGATATCAAGCAGAACTTCACAAAGGAGGGGAGGGAAAGAAAGAAATATTCATTGTATATTGAGTAGGCACCAGGTGCTTGATAGGTGTTTTATATGAGAAATGAGCCCTGAGGTCTAAATCTCTATGAAATTATGGGAAAGATTAAACAAATGGTGACTTATAGGTGATTTATTTTCAGTCTCTTTGGATCTCTATTTTCTCTCTATTAATCAATGCAGGAAAAACCCAGACTTAATCACTACAGGAAGATATAATTACATATGCCTTTAATGTGATAAAATACAACATCTCTAGTTCTGAAAAATGTGATTTATTATGTCCTACTTCTTGCTTTGCTATCTTCTAACCATAGTTGTTTTCCTTATTTATCTCTGCTTCCTAGCCCCATCTCCCTTTTCCTAGTGTCCTAGTGGTGTGTATGCAATAGAATATTCCCATTCTTGCCTTACCTTCCCCTGGAAGAGCTTGGCTGCCTTCTGGTATCTGTGCATGTTCTCCTCATACTCTGGGGAGGCCTTGTTCATTATCAGGAGGAGATGAATCTGAATTACGCTGTTGAATAGCCCAATCACAGTCTGGCAAGTTGAAATGTGTTACAGTAGAGTGAAAGAGAGAGAAAGAATGCATTAGTACCTGGGAAGGAAGGAGTGAATAGGTAGATTGAAACATAAATGAGAGCTGGCCACTGGTAACAGAAATGGAACTAACTTCCAAGATGGCTCTCAGTGAGTCTCACCATCTTGTTTTCATGCAACTGTGTAAATCCTTCCTTCCCACACTGAATGGGACGGAACTGAGTAACCAAGACAATGTTGCAGAAATGATGGAGTGTGACTTCCAAGGTGAGTCTTAAGACATTACGGTCTCTGCTCTTCTCTCTATCTCTCACTATGAGGAATACCAGACCCAATGTAGGGTACTCAAGCAGTCCTCTGAGGAGAAATGCATGGCAAGGAACTAAGTCCTTCTGCTACTAGCCAGCATTGACTTGCCAGTCATGTGAGGGAGCCATCTTGGAAGCAGATCCCAAGCTCCAGTAGAGCCTTCAGATGACTGCAGCCCTAAACAATGACTGCAACCTCCCAAGAGATGACCTTAAACCAGAAGCACCTAACCCTAGCCACCCCAAATTGGATGACCTGCAGAAACTATATGAGATTATCAATGTTTTGTATTTGAAACTCCTAAGATTTGGAGTAATCTGTTTTGCAGCAATAGACAACTAATACACTATGTAACATATTAGTCACTTTGTTTCAGCCTTGCTTCTTGTTGCAAGACTAGTCAGAGACACATAAAATGTAACCTTTGAGTACATATTAGTAGTTCATACTTACTGGGTGTTCATTATGTGGAGGCACTGTCTCCAACTCTTAATGAATAATAAGTAATTTAATCTTCAAGGTCCCAGTTTTTCAAATGAGGAAACTGAGGCACAGGTAGACTAAGTAATTCAGAGTCAAATAAATGGCAGACAGGGATTCACACCAGCTGGTCTAGCCCCAGAGTTCATGCTCTTGATCATCAGGATGAACTGCCTCATGCACAGTGGATAGTAAAACCCCATATAAACCAACTCAGTCCCAAATGTGTCTGAATCATTGTACCAAAGGTCAAAGAAGGTGAACTCTTCAGGAGACCAGAAGCATTGACCTTGTTTTGCTGATTAGAGATGGTGATTTTCCATGAAGTTGTCAATGACTTAGAGGAGTAGAACAGGCACCAGAGACAGGAGAAGAAAAAGAGAGGAATCCACGGCACTGGTTCCCTTCATTTCACTGTCCTGAAATAATGCTGCAAGTCTATTTTAAACCAATCTCATTTCTTTTCACCTCTCCTAAATTCAGAAAGCATTGCTACAAAACTAGTGTGTACGCAGGAAGACAGAACATGGTGAGTTAACAAATCTTTGGGCAGAGTCTTAGGAGGAAGAGAGCAGCCAGGCAGAATTCTTCCTGAAGATACACACTCTTGTAGAGATGGTCCAGCTCTTTTGGCTGCCTACAATATGTAGGCAAGGAGGGCCAAATGGGTCTTTTCCTAAAGATTTCTCCATGGATTTTAAAATCAAGTTTTAGATTTTTCATTTGGGAGATTGGATGATACATGATTTACTCTTATTTTACTAAATCCTGCTACTTAAATTTAGAGCATTCATTCACCGTTCTAAAGCTGAGATGGAGGATAATTCCTGGGAAGAGTAAAGAAATAAAAACGAGTACGTCAAAAGGTACAGTTATCTTAGCAGAAGGGATTGGCCATAGCCGAATGGATTAGTTTAAGCCTAACAGACACGTTGACGCCAAGTACTGAGTATGTGCATTAAAAGTGCGTGGCAGGTCAGGTGCGTGGCTGGGATTTTCTGCCCAGTTGCTACTGGTGCAAACCTTTGCACCAGAAGCAGATGAGAAACAGCTATAGTAGAATGGGCAGTTCTCCAAATGAGAAAAATATGACTTTCAGGGAATAAAAAAAAAGTAACAATAGAAATTGAACTTGCTTCTTTAAAGAAATTCTTACTGAATTTTCTCTTGATATAATCTGCCTTCACCAATTAATATGGAACTTAAAAAATATGTCATTGTTGTGCAAAATGAGAGACAGATCAGGCATAAGAAACCAGGAAGGTCAGTGCGTGCCCCTGCCTTAGCTAGCTTGCAGAATGCCATGACACAGAGGCCATAGCCCAGGGACGAAAAGATCATCTTTTCTGGCCCCACATAGAGAAGAACACCTTTATGATTATTACTGCCAACACCCCAGGGGCATACGTGTTTGGAGCCTTAGCAGAAGTGGAAATGGAATCAGCAAGTCCAGAGAGATAAAGATGGTGTGAGAGGTAGGCCAGAATTTATTCAACAAGAAAAGGGAGGTTTTCTGTTGAAGGCAGTGTAGGGTAATAGACAAACTACAGGATTCAGTCACAGGGACCAGTCATAAAAAAACAAGGGCAACTACATAGGCTGTCTCTGAAGCTCAAATTCCTAGCCATAGGGCTTTGAAGGAGTTACTTACATTTTCTGAACTCCCATTTCCTCTACTGTAAAATGGAAGTTGGCAAAATGTGCTAATGCATCGGTTACATTTTTGTCCCTTAAATTATGCATTTTCTATTTACTCATGATGTGACCTTGAATAATGTCATCACTTGGATCTTGAATGTTCTCCTCTATAAAACGGGCACAATAATTTCCTCTCTTCTACCTCAACAAAAATCAATGTGAGGAATAAATGGGAAAATGAGGATGAAAGGGCTCAGTAAGTTCTCAAAAATCATACCATGCATGTAAAGTACTGTTATTAGAGAATAGAAGGTACAGTGTTTTGAGCTGATGTAGATCACTAGAAATTAATACTCTGTAAGATTCTATAATCTATGTCAGGGAAAATAAGGATGGGACACAAGATAATTCTGTGGGCTGTGTTATAGTCTATAGCGAGTGTTAGAAGGCCAGATGGTGATCAGGACAGGTAGAGCACCACCTTTATCCAGATTGCATGCAGCATGCAACACCAGAGGCAGACACACCAGGAGAGAAGGCTGAGGCATGGTGAGGGTGTGGACACGTGCTAGTCAATGCATGGTTTGCAGCTGCTGCCAGACTAGGAGCTGTTTGTTACTGGTCTATAAAGAGGTACATACAGAAAATGAAATGTGTGTTTAGAAACAATTATAGAAACTTTACACTGCTGTGACATCCAAATATGTGATCAGTGAGCTTCATTTAACATTTTTTTTTGTTTGTCTTTCATTTACTCTTATTTTATTTTAGGCACACACCATCGTACCTGGTAATTTTTAAAGTTTTTGGTAGAGACAAGGTCTCGCTATGTTGCCCAGGCTGGTCTCAAACTCCTGGGCTCAAGCAATCCTCACGGTTTGGCCTCCCACAGTGCTGGGATTACAGTTGTGAGCCACTGCACCTGGCCTTGAGTCAGTCACCTTAACTTTGCATTCTGGTTCTCTTTCTTACTAGCAGTGTGATAGTTCATTTAACTTTTCTCTGTTTTTTGTTTAACAGGAACAAGTTAAATCTTAAAAAGGTGTAGGAAGGATAGTAACATAAACAATACAGTAGGTGTTCAATTAATGGCAGTTCCTGTCATTATTGTTCGAAGAATTGGAACTCTGGGAGGAAGAGACCTCTGTTATGAAGACCAGTACCTTTCCTGACTCAGGCTCTGAAGGGGCTGAGAACAGGAAATATTGTTTACCACAGGGTTGTACTCTGTCACCATGTGAAGGCTGTTGATTTCAATGAAACGGCTCAATTTGGTGGCATCAATGCTTTCAGTGTCTTCGTCCTCTAAATTCAGTTGTTCATTGTCTACCTGGTTAACAAAAAAAAAGAATAAAGTCACTATTCCATCTTTTTTTCATGTATTGATAAATGTCTTTGGACCCCCATGTGACAGGCACTGATTAAAGCTCTGAAGACCAAAAGATAAGTAAGAAAGTTTCCCTGCCCTAGAAGGACAAACTGTCCTGTAGAATCCAGGTGTCATCACAGGATAATCACAGGCCCGCATGTCACCTAAGGAAGAGCAGAAAAGCTTCAAGGAAGAAGCTACTCCTGAAAAGTGGCTAAGCCTTCATCAGATAAATGAGGATGAGGAAGGAGCTTTAAATAGAGAACAGTATTTACAAATACTGTGAGATGTGAGAGGTTGTGTTCTTGAAGCTGCCGTTAGTTCACTGTGACCCTAGTAGATGTGATGTGAGAGTTGCAGAGAGACAAGGTTAGAGGGATAAGGAGGAGCAAATTTGGAAGTATCTGGAAGCCAAGGCAAGTAGATTAAATCCTATCTGAGGGCAAGGGGGGCCATTGGCAAGGTCAGATTTGTATTATATTTATGCACCCTTTTACTGTGAAATAAAACACGTGTAGAGAAAAGTACAACACAGTATAAACATTTGCGGTAAAGCTCAGCAAATTATCACAGAGAAAACTACTGTAGAATCACCACCCAGGTAAAGAAACGGAATATTGCTAGAACCCCTGAAGTCCTGGTGCTTTCTTCTAATTTATAATTCAGTCTTTTTTTTTGCCAAAGGTATGCTGACTTTAATGTTGACCATTTTCATTCTTTATAGCTTTACCACTAAAAGATCCTTCTTTTAATGCTGTAGTTTAGTTTTACCTTATTTTTTAACATTGAATACATGTAAACAAACCTTTTTTTTTGTCTCTTTGGCTTAACATTTTAATTATAAGTCATTTATGTTATTGCATGTAGCTGTTGTTTGTTCATTTTCCTTGCTGTATAATATTCCATTGTCTGAATAAACACAATTTATTTATTCATTTTACTACCGATGAACATTTTGATTGTTTCTAGTCATTAAGACAATGCTGCAATGAATACTTCTTGACTTTTGGTGCATATATGCCTCTGTATCCACTGAGCATATTCCTCAGATTGGGATTTTTGATTATAGAATATGTATATATTTAACTAGTAGAAAATGCCAAGCTATCTTCCAAAGTGGATAATAACTTGCACATACCAGTACTGTGTGTGAAAGGTCTCATTGCTCCACATCCTTGTCAACACTTGCTATTGTCAGTTTTTCTAATTTTACTGATTTTGGTGGATATGGTTGTATCTCAGTGGCTTTAATTGCATTTCCCTCATTAAGAGTTAATAATAATTTAAGGATATGAGGACAATTAAAGATAATTTCCCTCATTATCCTCTTTATGAAGTGTTTATTCATGTTGCTTGCCCATTTTTCTTTTGTCTATCTTTTTCTTTCTGATTTAAATGCGTTTTTATATATGCTGGATATGAGTCCTTTGTTGGTTCTATAGTGCATGTATTTTCTCACTAGGGCTTCTCTTTTAATGGTTACTGCATATGAAAGAAGGTAATTTAAACATAGTCAAGCTTGTCATCTTTATAGCTAATGTGTATTTTTTCATTTTGTTTTATTTAAGAAATCTTTTGACTACACAAAGGTCATGAAGATATTCTCCTATACTTTCTCCTTTCTCAACATTGTCTTTCACAATAGATCTAAAATCCACTTGGAACTCATTTTTCTTCTCAAAACGGATGCAAGTTAGGCCGGCAGTGGTGACTCACGCCTGTAATCCCAGCACTTTGAAGGTCCGAGGCCAGTGGATCACCTGAAGTCAGGAGTTCAAGACTAGCCTGGTCAACATGGCAAAACCCTGTCTCTACTAAAAGTACAAAAATTAGCTAGGCATTGTGGTGCATGCCTGTAATCCCAGCTACTCAGGAGGCTGAGGCAGGAGAATCACTTGAACCTAGAAGGCGGAGATTGCAGTGAGCCAAGACCACACCATTGCACTCCAGCCTGGGTGGAAGAGTGAAACTCTGTCTCAAAAAAAAAAAGGAGGCTAAGATCCTTGATTTTTGTATTACTCTTCTCTAAAGTGAGTATTAAAGTCTCCCTCTTTCTGATTGCTTGCATTAATTGGGGCATTGGTCTTCTCCTGTCCTGGGATTTTCTGGTTCTCAGGCCTTCAGATTCAGACTGGAATCTATACCATTGGTACTTCAGCCCTCAGGCCTTCAAACTACAACACTGGCTCATCTGGGTCTCCAGCTCACAGGCAGTAGATGGTGAGACTTTTCAGCCTTCATATTTGTGTGAGCCATTATCTTATTAAAAGAATCTCTTATTATGTATATTCATATATATAATCTTTACCATATAACATATATATAATTTGTATTATTTTTATGTAATTTTACTATGTAATATCTATAATCTATTATCTATCTATCTATCTATCTATCTATCTATCTATCTATCTATCTATCTATCTCCTGTTGATTCTGTTTCTCTGGTGAGCAAAGAAACAGAAAAACAGAACCAATCCTATTGCAAATAATACTGCTATGCCATTAGTTTTACTACTATTATTGTTATTGACAAATTGGTGAAAACTTTTCTTAGTGTTTGAAGTCTTTTTCCTATTTTATTATGCTTTACTTTTAACATACTATTCAGATTTGTACATATTTATGGGGTACAGTGTGATGTTTCAATACATGTATACATTGTGCAAATAATCAAATAATAGTATTTAGCATATCTGTTGCCTCAAATATTTATCATTTCTTTGTGATGAGAACATTAAAAAATACTTTCTTCTAGGTATTATGAAATTCCAATACAATATTGTTAACTCTACTCACCCTACTGTGCAATAGAATACCTAAACTTATTTCTTTCATCTAACTGTAATTTTGTACTAACCAATTTCTCCGCGTCCCCACTTCCCTCTTCCCTCCCCACATCCACTTCCGCTCCCCAGCCTTCCATAACCACTATTGTACTCTCTACTTCTATAGATCCACTTTTTTAGATTGCTTGTATGAGTGAGATCGTGTGATATTTGTCTTTCTGTACAAGGCTTATTTCACTTAACATAGTGTCCTCTGGGTCTATCTGTGCTCCTACACATGACAGAACTTCATTCTTTTTTATGGCTGAATAATGTCTATTGCATATATGTACTGCATTTTCTCTCTCCATTCATCTGCTCACGGACACGTAAGTTCATTCTGTTTCTTGGCTATTGTGAATAGTGCTGCAATGAACATGGGAGTGCAGATATCTCCTTGACATACTATTGATTTCATTTCCTTTGGATGTATACCCAATAGTGAAAGTGCTGGATCATATGGTAGTTCTATTTAAAAATTTTTGAGGAATGTTCATACTGTTTTCCATAATGCTATACTAATTTAGATACCCATTAACAGTGTATAAAAATTCTTTCTCCACCTCCTCACCAGCATTTGTTACTTTTTGTCTTTTTGGTGATAGCCATTCTAATTGGGGTGAGGTGATATCTTATTGTGGTTTTCTAGTTTTTAATTAAAAAACATGTAGAAAGCCACCCCTGACCCGACCTATGTGCTCCTTTTCTCCCCAGAAGGAGCTTATCGTTGTTAGAGATGTTTGAACCAGAGCAACTCCATCTTGAATAGGGGCTGGGAAAAATGAGCTGAGACCTACCGGGCTGCATTGCAAGATAGTTAAGACATTGTAAGTCACAGGATGAAATCGGCACAAGATACAGGTCATAAAGACCTTGCTGATAAAACAGGTTGCAGTAAAGAAGGTGGCCAAAACCCACCAAAATCAAGATGGTGATGAGCATGATCTCTGGTTGTCCTCCGTGTTACCCTCCCACCAGCCCCATGACAGTTTACAACTGCCATGGCAAAGTCAGGAAGTTACCCTGTATGGTCTGAAAAGGTGAGGCATGGATAATCCACTCCTAAGTGCATGTAATCAATAAATAAACATAAAAATGGACAACCAGCAGCCCTTGGGGCTGTTCTGCCTATGGAGTAGCCATTCTTTCATTCCTTTACTTTCTTGATAAACTTGCTTTCACTTTACTCTGTGGACTCACCCTGAATTCTTTCTTTTGCAAGATCCAAGAACCCTCTCTTGAGGTCTGGATCAGGACCCCTTTTCACTAACATCTTTCTGAAGACCATGGAAGGAACTATAGTGAGAAAACCCGCTGACCCAAAGGCTAACTTCGGGTAAGTTACGGGGTTCAGTTACATCATGAATTAAGGGCCATTCCATGTTTTTATGTTTCCAAGATATCAAATCCTATTATTTGGCCAATTTTAAATTTGAAAGTAGCAAAAAATACATAGAAATCTATACATTTCCTCTTTAGAAGGCTCTAAATGCACTTATAAGTTTGATATGTAGAATTTTTATCATTCAGTTCAAAATGCTTCCTAATTTTTTGTTCTTAATTCTTCTCTAAACTATTAGTTATTTAGCAGTGTATTTCTTAATTTTAAACTGTAAGATATTCTGTTTATATTCTTATTGATTTTTAGCTTTATTTTTATATTTTATTTTTATTATTTGTGTCTTTAAAATTAAGTATATTTTGCAGTTTTTGAATACAGTATTCTATAAATGTTTATCAGGTCACTTGGTGAATTTTATAGTTGAAATTTTCTATGTCTTTCTTTTTTTTAACCAACTTATTTTATTTTAAAGAGTGTTGGGGCCGAGCGCAGTGGCTCGCGCCTGTAATCCCAGCACTTTGGGAACCGAGGCAGATGGATCACAAGGTCAGGAGATTGAGACCATCCTGGCCAACACAGTGAAACCCTATCTCTACTAAAAATACAAAAAATGAGCCGGGCATGGTGGCGTGCACCTGTAGTCCCAGCTACTCAGGAGGCTGAGGTAGGAGAATCACTCGAGCCTGGGAGGCAGAGACTGCAGTGAACCAAGATCATCCCACCGCACTCCAGCCTGGGCAACAGAGCAAGACTTTGTATCAAAAAAACAACAACAAAAAGAAGGGTGTTAAATTTTTCTATTAAGTTGTGGCTTTAACCATCTTTTCATTCAATTTTGTCATTTTGTGCTTATATAGTATCAGGACATGTATTTGATAAATGCAAAATTTAGAATTATTAAAACTGTCTGGCAAATTGAAACTGTCATTATGAACGGTTATTCTTTATCTCTAGGAATGCTTGTTGCCTGAAAGTCTACTTTATTTGGTATTAATATATTCATATCTTTCTTTTGGAAGTGTTTGCATGGTATAGCTCCATCCTGTGTTTTACTTGCGTCACTTATAGAAGGCACATAGTTGCATTTTTCAATCCAGTGCCTGATAATCTTTGTCTTTTAATTGGATTATTTCCATGAAATGAAATTACTGATGTATTTAATTATGCATTTTCCATTGGTTCTATGTGTTCCCAATTCTATTTTTCTTTATTTCTGGCCTACTTTTGAATTGACTGAGTACTATATATTATTTTCTTCTTTCCCTTTATTGGCTTAGAAGTTACATAGGCTTTAATTATTTCCTCAGGGATTGCCAGAATACATTATAACATGCATTTTTTTCACGTATCAGAACCTAGTATTAATTGGCAATTTCAGCTTCTTCTTAGACAATGCAGACATTAGATTATTCAAATACAGTTTACCTCTTTTAAATTCAATTTTCTGGCTCTACATTCAGGACTTACACAGGATTAGTGTCATGTGTTTTAATTCCAGATCTCACAGGATATTATTCGTTTTGTTATATCTTCAATATACACTTACATTTATGCACATATTTACATTTTAGCTTCTCTTTATTTATTCCTGTATTTTTTAGCTTCTATGTGGGTTTTCTTTGCTCTGCTTAGAGAAGACCTTTTACTATTTTCCTCAGTATGAGATGGATGTGTTGAGTGACAAATCCTCCCAATTTGGCTGTTTAATATGCATTTATATTCTGTTTAATTTTAAAGGCTGTTTTTGCTGAGGGTAGAATTATAAAGTTGGCAGTTATTTTCTTTCAGTATTTGAAAGATATAATGCTTTGTATTCTGCCTTCCACTGTTGCTATTGAGAAGTCAGCTGTGAAGCTTATTGTTGTCCCTTTGTGATTATTTTGATGATAATCTCTCTTTTCTCTGACTTCTTTTTTTTTTTTTTTTTTTTTGAGATGGAGTCTTGCTCTGTCGCCCAGGCTGGAGTGCAGTGGCCGGATCTCAGCTCACTGCAAGCTCCGCCTCCCAGGTTTACGCCATTCTCCTGCCTCAGCCTCCCGAGTAGCTGGGACTACAGGCGCCCGCCACCTCGCCCGGCTAGTTTTTTTTTTTTTTGTATTTTTTTTTTTTTTTTAGTAGAGACGGGGTTTCACCGGGTTAGCCAGGATGGTCTCGATCTCCTGACCTTGTGATCCGCCCGTCTCGGCCTCCCAAAGTGCTGGGATTACAGGCTTGAGCCACCGTGCCCGGCCTTCTCTGACTTCTTTTAACATTTTATCTTTTGTGAAGTTTTAGATGTACTATGGCAGGGCTAAGAGTGTATTATACATATTCCACATGTGTATATATTTGCATATGTGTAGGCATATGTGTGTATATTTGTGTGTGTGTGTGTGCATGTGTGTACATATACATATGATCACTCTAATCCAATTTCAGGGGTTGAAATGATTGGCATCTGTGTTGCAACCCTCGAGAGGGCTTATCTGCTATGACTCATCCCTGTTTTTAGGTACAGCTGTGTAGGATTCAAAGGGGATGTGAAAGGTGTTGTACTAGATTCACTTCCTATTTCCCCTTGTGAGGCCTGGACTCCAACATTTAATTTTCAACTCCTGAGGATCTCAAAATGCAAATTTATTTCTTAGCTTCTTGGTTGCTTTTGGAACTGACCAAATCCCTCTAGACAAAAAGCAGTCCTCAATGCAGGGTTCATCTTTTTGGGTTTTCATCTTCTTCTAGATCTTGAGCTAGACATTTTCCCTCTTTTACTAGCTCTTTAATGCCTTCAGACACACACACACAGTCACACTTACACACACACACATTCAGACACACACATTTTAACTTTTAAAAATAGTCTTTGGTAGAAAGGATTGTCTGGTTACATGATCCATTATCCCAGATTTGTATTTCAGAACAACCTTTCCACCACGCTCAGATATACTGAAAGATAGGACTTCATTCTTCCAATCATTGTTCTCAGTTTTCTATTTCTTCTCCCCAGTCTACTCATGCCTATAAAGACACAAAGATAGTGCCTCCACCATCCATAGATAGATCCAGGCCTATAGATAAAATTATTAGTGTCAGTTCTTGAACAGTTTTGTCCATTTCCTACAATAGTTTGCATCACTTTTGAGATCCTTGGGCCACCTGCCCTTGGACGTCTCCTTAACCCTTTTCCCTCCATGTGCTATCTGTATAGGTCCTGCCCAGTCAGATCTTGTCTTGGATCAGAACAACCCTTTTGTCCCCAAGGTACTTTCTTCTAGTCTACCCAGTAAAATCAGAAGCAAATCTCACGTTAGTTAATGTAGGAGGGAATTCAGGCAAAGGGAAATTAAATTCACTAAATAGCAAGAATCCAAGATTGCTCTTTATTGTCATCCCGGTGATGATTCCTATTTCATCTCTTTTGTTCAAGAGGGTCTCTCATTGGGGTAACTAAAAGCAGTAAAACCCTTGGAGATGCACAATGCACCCCTTATGGTTAATTTTAATTCTGGATAGATCTAGTCATTCTCTTACAATCCATTTGTTTAATAATTATTTGCTGAGTGCCTGCTATATGCACTGAGGCACAAAATTGCAGCCATTCATTCAGATGGCAATTTAAGCACTCTTTATTTTAGGATTGCTTTACACAATTTAAGTTTATGAAATAAATAAATGCTGAAGTACAGAAAAGTTTGCATTTCTAAAAAAGAATTTTGAAACAAATCAAAACCACAGGGTAAAAATGAACTCCTTGTGTATATTTAATTGTTAAAAAATTCACAAAGTTTTGGAAGGCTTGGGGGAAAAAAACAAAAAACATGAAAGCAAGAGAAAAGGTCTTAGGTGGATCCTTGCCCACCCTCCTATCACCTCCTTCTCCTTCCCTTGCCCGTATCAGGAAGAATGAGTAGATACATAAAGTGAGCACACAAAAAATTGATATTTGCAGCTCCTCTGGATCCTTAATGCTGCTACTGACCTGTATTTCCAGCTGGCATGTCTCCTTCGTGCTTAAGGCTTTGCTACTGCAACCGCCAAAATCATCATCATTATCATCACAATCAGGACTCATTTAATATTTGATGTGTCTAAATGCTTCCTATTTTTCTAGGAACTCCTAGGCCTGGCGCATGCGCCTCAGCTGACATCGCTGTGCCTGGACCAAGAATCGCCCCCCTCTCTGTACTCTTTTCCTGGCAGTCCTTCATACTTCCCAGAACAGGGAGAACAGGAAAAGCCAGTTACTCTGGGTGTTTCTGGAGTTAAAGAATGCACTAAATTGGAGGCAGAGGATGTTAAGTGGTGATAACATTCTCTAAGAAGCAAAAGAGCTTTAATAAAAGCCATCGTCCTGCAGTCTCTCTAGTTTGTTGTGCTTCTTTTAAGAAAACATGCCCGATCTTTCATTATTTCTTAAACTAATAAACTCTGGAACATTCATGTTTAGGGTTTCTGGAAGCAACATTTGAACAGGAAATCTCCCTCTGTAAAGGGAATTATTTGCATAGTGCACTGGAAAGAAAATCCAATCCTGGAACCAAGAGTTAGAAAAACCTTTTAAAATATCTTTTTTCAGTTTTATGGAAAGAATTTTACTTAAAATATCATATTTTTATTTCAGAGAAAAGAGGCACCAGAAGAAAAACAGAAATAGTACACTGGAAAGATTGTTACCTTAAAATATAATTTTGAGTTTCCTCAAGAGTATCTGAAGGAGTATTTTTTGTTATAGACACTGTATCATACCAAGAGATTTAATCACTCATTTTCTGTTCATTCATTAGTGTTTCAGTTATATTCATTTGAATTCCCATGGATTTTTCTAACAACCCAGATTTTTATAAAATGTATTAAAATTGTCTTAGTTTACAAGACAGTTACAGTATTAAATGTCTTTGGTGGCACTGAGAAATCCTTTGGTAAACAAAGGTCCTCATGTCCTCGGTTTGTTTTTGTAAGCTACTCAGCTTATCGTGTATTTAGTAAATACATACTTTAAAAATATGTTTCTTCATGGACACAGGGAGGGGAACATCACACACCAGGGCCTGTCGGGGGATGGGGTGTTAGGGGAGGGAGAGCATCAGGACAAATAGCTAATGCAGGCAGGGCTAAAAACCTGAATGACGGGTAGATAGGTGCAGCAAACCACCATGGCACAAGTATACCTATATTACAAACCTTCATGTTCTGCACATGTATCCTGGAACTTAAAATAAAATAAAATAGAATAAAATAAAAAATGTTGACCGGGCGCAGTGGCTTATGCCTGTAATCCCAGCACTTTGCGAGGCCGAGGCGGGCGGATCACGAGGTCAGGAGATTGAGACCATCCTGGCTAACACGGTGAAACCCCGTCTCTACTAAAAATACAAAAACAAAATTAGTCGGCGCGGTGGCGGGCGCCTGCAGTCCCAGCTACTCAGGAGGCTGAGGCAGGAGAATGGCATGAACCCGGGAGGCGGAGCTTGCAGTGAGCCCAGATGGCGTCACAGTACTCCAGCCAGGGCGACTGTCGGTCTCAAAAAAAAAAAAAAAGGTTTCATAATCTGACATATCTTCTTGCATTTCTTATCAGTTTATCTCATGGACTAGTTTCTTGTGATTCTCTTTGTCCGGTGAGGTGTATTTCTTATCATAGTCACCCAATAAATAACTGTAAAAGGAATGAAGGATGACTGCACTGTGTTTTCATTACCATCCTATTAGGTCAAAGTTAGGTTAATTATGTTTCTTAAAATAGTAATGATTGAAAAAAATCCAAAGCAGGGTAAACATTCAAATAATATTTCAAATTCCATTTTAGAACAAGCTCATAGTTTATTTAACCTGGAAATTCCATCTCTGCTAGGGCAACAATAAGAGTCCTACTGAAAAATTTGAGAGTTTCTCTGCTGTTACCCTCACAAAAGACAGGCTGTGCCCTCAAACAGCAAGATTGTTATATGCAACTTATTATGGTTTCATGAATTTTACCTAAATTCTTCCTGATTACGTTTATATAGTTGGCCTGCACTATTTTTGAAGAATGTTACGTTGCATAAATACAGCATTGGCTGGCCTTTTATTGCTCCAACATTTCAAGCATGAGTAATATCAATTTACTGTTATTTTTTCAGTTAATCATTATTTCGGCTTACTTCTAAATATGTTCTTAAAATGGAAAATTTTGTAAATTTAGACAATATATAATGTCTAGATTAAATCTTGACAAATAATTCTGCAGTTTGATTAAGGAGTGGTAGGAGGCTAGAGGAATAATTTAAGAGAAAATAGTTAAAAGAAAAAAAAGTAGGTTTTAGAATGAGGGACATTAGATAGAATTCAGTGTAAAAACAACGTTTTTCTTCAGGGTGAAGTCCTTTAGAAAGCCACTATAGTATAGTAAAAAGGGTATGATTTGTAGTCAGCAATGCTGGGTATGAATCAGACATCTGTTACTTCACAGTTGTGAGATTTTGGGCAACTAAACCGATCTCTCATGGAACTTTCCTTATTAAAAATGCAGGAATAATAAAAATTACTTCATCAGATTCTTGTGTGAATTAAATGGTCAAATATTGTAATAGTGCCTATCGTAGATTAGGCTCTGAAAACAAACAATCAAACCGAACAAACTGGATCTAAAAAGAAAGAAGGTCCCAGAAAATTTTTCAATAGGTTCATGTTTCCCAGTGTAAAATAGGATTGTCTTGGTTGATGTTCCCTTTTCAAAAAAAAAAAAAAAAAAAAAAAGTTACTCTAAACTCTTGAATAATAGTCCTATTAAAATATGTACTAAACTTTTGAAAGTGTAAACTGTGAAAAAAATATTTATCTGAAAGCTGGCATGACGAAAGTTGAGCTTCTTCCAGCCCTGCCAATGAAGTAGGGCAGGAACCAGTTTGTTTGTTTTCTGGTATGGCACATAAATAATCTTGCCACAGAGGTCCCAAGAGTTCATTTAGAGTAGGTCTGTCACTAGCGGTAAACAAAAAACAGATGTTAAAGAAGAGTGAAAAACTGAGAAGTCATCAAGGAGGCTTTATGAGGAATGAACTGTAAGCAGCACCAATGCTCCCATTAGAGGATGTTAAGTCTATAGAGATGGTGAAAGCAACAGCGCTTGTTTTTCTTCCCCATATGCGTATCTTGGTGGTACTAAGCCTTTCAAATCAGGCCTTTATAAGACCCATGAACAAAAAACTGAGAAAGAAGTACCTGTGGAGTGTAGCTTATTAGAATTTTTGTGTTGAAGGATTTCTACCAGTGGTTCAATGGCAACATGAAAGGCATTTGCCTAACCTTCCATATATTCCTTACCAAAGCCTTTCACAGAAGAATTTGGTTTAATCTTATTTCACACTGGTGAGAATGCAAACCAGCAACCACTGTGCAGGTGGGAAAGGGGTTGCTGAAGGGAGCTCACACAACCTCAGAGATGCTTTTGGAGGTGAGTTCAGTTCCTCAAGCACCTTCCGAGTACCTTCAAGGAGCCAGAGGTGTATTATAGCCCTTTGAATACAAAGATGAATAAGTCATAGTTTCCAACCTCGAATAGGTCATGGCCTAATAGGGTAGTAGAGGAGACAGATATATAAATAACTGATATGAACTATAAAGTGATAAATGAAAATAGAGATAAGAAATTACATACAGAGGAATGGTTAGGCCCATTTGGAGATTCCAGGGACGCTTCCTAAAGGGTAACATTCCTGAACTGATTCACTGGAGTATGAGAAGGAGTCATTCAGGTGAGGCTAGGTGAAAGGTGACCCTTGGTGGGTGGTGATATTCTAGACAGAAGGAATAGTCTAGGCAAAATCATGGAAATTGATGATAATTATGTGTATAGTTGGCTACTGAGAGGGTAAAGCCCAGGGTGGAAGCTGGATGGAAAAAGGTCTAGAGAAGCAGGCAGTGGGGCAGGCCAGCAAAGCCTATTTGTAACATTAAATATCTCGTTTTTGATTTTTTAAGAAATGAGAAATATTGAAGAGTTTTAAAGAGAGGAGTGCCATGGTCAATTTTCTATCTGAAATACATCATTGTGATACCATTCTAGAAATTGTATATAAAGTAGTAAAAGGAGATTAGTTAAGAAGCTAATGAAATTGCTTACGCTTAGGCTAAGAGCCTAAATACAGAATGAGATAGAAGGAGAGGAGGAGAATATAGATTCAAGATAGAAGACACAACTGGCAAAAATGTAAGACCAAATGAGCATAGCCGTTTAATAAAATAGTATCTTAGATGGAGGAATATTATTAGCAGGTGCAGACAACAAATTCAGTTTTGAACATTTTAAGTGTATAGTGCTTATGAGGGTATAAAAATGCTTATACCCAGCAAACGTTTGAATCTTGAGAGAAGTCCAGACTAGAGATAAAATATTCTAAATGCTCAGCAAGCACATAATAGTGGAATATGCAAAAGAATTGTATTTCTTAAGAAAAACATATTCATTCATTCATTGATTCATTCATATATTCATTCTCAACAAATACTTAATGAGCATAGCAGGCACTGTTCTAGGCTCTGTGGATACACTGAACAGAACAGTCTCTGCCTTCACAGAGCATGGGTTCCATGACCTAGATGATAAAAAGTGTTGGGTCAGGCAGCATTGTAGATACAGGAAGAGAAGATCTCAAAGAGACTATAAAAGCAGCGGGAGGATCACGAGAAGTAATTTCCTAGAATCCAAGGAAAGAGAGAACATTAAAAAGAAAGAAGTTGTCACTAACATCAAACATGACAGAAATGTTGAGTAAAACAAGGAAGCCATGCAGACCTGGATAAATGTAGTTTTAATGGTGTGATGGGACATAAGCTAGATAGTAGTGTCTAGCTTAGGAAAAGACAGCTTTTCCTAAAAAAATATGCTTAAAAGAAGTTTCAGTGAGAAATGAAAAAGAAAGAAAGGGTGGCAACTAGAAGGGGCACGACATTCAGTCCTGAAATATTGAAAACTTTCTTTTGCATCAATTTTTCTTTCTCAGTGGACTCTTGGCATCTTTATCTTGATGTTCCACCAACAAGTAGAACTCAACGACCAATGAAAGCATCAGAAATCCCCATTTCTGCACATGACCTCACTATTCCTAGACACCCTGACTTTAAGCTTTGCCTCCTTTCCATAACTGTGATATCTAAAGATCACAGGATCCTCCTCCTCTTTAATTTCTGTTGCTACCTCTCTACTACAGACTCTTAATACTTCTCACATGGTCTGTTTTGCCAGCCTAACAAAAGCTGCCTCTTCTCTTGCCTTTTAACCTGAAAATCCATGCTCTGCCTTGCTGTCAAAATAATCTAATACAACACATTCCTGTTCGTGTTACTTCCCTGATGTAAAGGCTTTAGGGGCTTTCCAGTGACAACCAGATTCAGAACAAACTCATTAAAGTGGTATTCTATATTTTCCCCACAATATGATTTTAATCAAGTTTCTCTCTCTGATATTCATTTTCCCCAATATGTACCCTGGGATCCAGTCAGATTGGCCTCTTCTTTGTTTCCTGAGATTATCCCCCCTTGGCCATGAATTCTTTGCCTTGTCTAAATTTATCTATCCTTTAAGTTCCAATTCTGTTGTCTTTTTCTTTTCTTTTCTTTTCTTTTTTTTTTTCAGAATTCCCACACTGCTTTTATTCTTTGAACTGTGATAAAACTTTACCCATAGTGATTCTCTTTGTATTATAGATACTTGCATATTATGTTTACAATACCTACTATACTTTAAGATCTATGAGACTGGAGAATATGTTTAATATGTTTTTATTGTCAGTATCTTGCATAGGGCATATGGGAAGTAATAAATGTTTGAAGAACAAAAATGAACTCCTCAAAATATTTAATATAAAATTTTTGGAGCTCAGAGTGACCTTAGAGATAATACAGTCTAACTCTTTTATTTTAGAAGGGAAAGAATTGGAGATAAAAAATGTTAAGTGACTGCCCGAAGTCGTATGGCTGTTGAGCGACAAAACAGTACCAAAATTCCATTTCCTGGCTTTCAGTCCTGTCCTCTTTCCATTTCATTACAGTACCTGCTTGGGAAGCTTGAATTGAGTCTTCATCCTTGTCAACAATGTCCCTGAATTTGGTACCATCATTAGTGTAAAAGACATAGAGTCCTTCCCAGTCTCACAAGTTTATGAGTCCACAACCCAATGAAAATCTGGGAGAAAGTTCAAGCTACCCATCCAACTTACCAGGCGAAAGAGGCAGATGGTGTTCCCAGTGATGTTGTAGTGGATCAGAACCTCAGAATCAGTGCTGATTCCAAATGACACATCTGGGAATTTTTGCACCATGCTACGGAGTATGGACACTGCTGGTATTTCTAAATCCTAAAAACAAGAGAAAAAAATAATACCACAGTGATTATATTGAATGGCAGAGACAAAGGATATGGAAAAGAAATATGCTGTGAAGCTTTACCAGAAATCATAGATTTGATTTACCACCCAGTAACACATGATTTACCTCTAACAGTTCAGGTTTAATTGTCAGTAACATTCTTGAATTTTCCAGGCTCTGTGAGTTAATAGGTAACCACGAAATTGTAGCTGAGCCTGAGACTCCTGTCAGGCCTTGTCATAGAGCTTGAAGTTTACTAGGAGCTGAGAGAGGCCTCAAAATCATAAAAGCCTGCCTAGTTTGGCTGCACTGTTGTAGATATACATGAGAAGCAACTGTTCTGGGAACAATTTGTTTAACAGTGAAATAGCAAACAAACGAACATAACCAATTCTATTTTTGTTGAAATGGCATTTATTTACTAATTCCTGTATGTAGGTTAGAATAATTTTAGAGCACTGAGATAATATGCAAAAATTAGCAGTTTATATGGTTTTAAAAACTAACTCTAGGATTAAAGGAAAAGTATGTGAACAACTAACTATGTTGTGCTAAAGATTTATAGGCGCCTTGTGACCTCACCAAGGACAAAGAAGTTCCCAACTTCCTGAGACCCTTACTGGTGCCCAGATGCATATGGTTGCTGGTTATTGCTTGATCCCAACTCCCTACTCTTCGCCCTGCCCTTAACGTACAAAGAGCCTAAAATTGGTAGTGACTTAAGACGTACTTTATTTATTTATTTTGAGACAGAGTCTCACTCTATCACCCAGGCAGTGTCGCAATTTTGGGTCACAGCAACCTCCGCCTGCCGGATACTTGTGCCTCAGCCTCCTGAGTAGCTGGGACTACAGTTGTGCACCACCATACTTGGCTAATTTTTTTCTGTATTTTTAGTAGAGATGTGATTTCGCCATGTTGCCCAGGCCGGCCTCGAACTCCTGAGCTCAGGCAATCTGCCACTGTCGGGCTCCCAAAATGCTACAAATAACAGGTGTGAGCCACTGTGCCTGGCCAAGATGTACTTTAGGATGCTAGTCCACTGTCTTCTTGGTTTATTGGATCTTCAAATAAACCGGCTTTTCCTCCCACCGGCTCTTGTCTCTTGAGTTTTGG
Source organism: Macaca thibetana thibetana (assembly GCF_024542745.1). Lineage (NCBI taxonomy): Eukaryota > Metazoa > Chordata > Mammalia > Primates > Cercopithecidae > Macaca > Macaca thibetana. The sequence goes on from NC_065588.1 coordinate 15,128,826, forward strand.
CTTTGGTTACATTTGTGGAGAAAAGGAAAAAATGCAAAAATACGAAATAGGTGCCATCAAAAGGGCCAAAAAAGAAAAAAAGAAGAAAAAGAAAATAATTAAAATGAAAGCTTGGAAGTTTTAACAAAAGTTTATGCAGGGTATGGAGGACAGTCCCTCTCTTGCCACTGTAGATAAGCCTGAGCTTTGCACATGAAGATGCTGTTCACGCATCCAACCCTGCAGCCCAGGCCGGCAGGAGGGAGCAGAGAAGCCACTTCCGAGCAATGATTCCAGGCCTTCCATAGAGGCTGGCATCATTTTCCCTGCTGTCACAGGACCTTTATCCGTAGGAGCTCAGGGAAATTAACAGGAACAAACATGTTCTACCCTGCAAGTCTCCAGGCTGAAGGAGGAGATGTGCAAGGAGAAAAGAAGATGGCTAGTTGATATGCTATGGCTGTGTGCCTACATAAAATCTCATCTTGAAATATAATCCCCATAATCCTTACATGTCACGAGTAGGACCAGCTGGCGGTAATGGGATCATGGGGGCAGTTTCCTCCATGCTGTTCTTGTGATAATGAGTGAGTCTCACAAGATCTGATGGTTTTATAAGTGTCTGGCCTTCCCCCTGCTTGTGCTCATTCTCTCCCCTGCCGGCCTGTGAAGAGGTGCCTTCTGCCATGATTGTAAGTTTCTTGAGGCCTTCCAAGCTATGCTGAACTGTGATTCAATTAAACCTCTTTCCTTTATAAATTATCCAGTCTTGAGTATGTCTTTATTGGCAGCATGAGAATGGGCTAACACACTCGTCTTGCATCTGGGATCAAGCAGAGCGAGCTGGTATCTACTCTTCTAGAGGCTGTGAACAATAGTTGATTGAGGCCTCCCTCTTACTCTGCTCCTTCAGATGGAATTGCTCAAGGATAAAATGATGGCATCTGGCGGCTGTTTAAGTTATTGCACACTTCTCCAGGTCCATGCTCTTGCCCCTTCCCTGTCTTTCTGAGGGTGTTTTTGTCTACAGCTCAGATTTCTCATTCCTGAAAAATGTACTCCCTGTCTTTCTCCCCCACTTGCATCTCATTGCAGTGATTTCCAGCTGTGTACACAGAACCGACAGGGTAATCAGGAGTTGTAATTGGTGAATGGAAACCGACAAGAAGGTCTGCTATGAGAGAGTAGGGGCTTAATCAGCTGTGACGATTTCCAGATGCTACCACCAGAGAAAGATGAAAATGCTGGAATGAGGGAGTCTCATTTATGGCTGCCTTTATTAACCAAGCAGCCAATCTGGAAGGTGGAGGTTAACACCTTGAATATACAAAATGCCATCCTTTTCCAACATTTCAGACAAGGCAAAGAGAAAGAAGAATAAGAGTCCACATTATCTGGGGGAAAGGCCTTAAAAGGCTGTGCACCGACTAATGTTCAGGAGCTTCAGAATCCTGTAAACAGTGTTGCTGGATGATATAAATTGGATTCACTCTGGCCCCTGCCTATTCATAGGGTGCTATGAGAGTACAGACGAAATGCGTTTAGGACAATGGTAGGGTTCCATGAAGGCATTCTTTCTGCAGATCCTGACTTGAGCTCCAAAGCATCCATAGATGAGGAGATGCAGCCCACAGGCTCAGAAAGAAGTAAGTGTGAGAAAGATATAATTTAGAGACTGGGAATGTCTTAAAAGTAAGAGGTCCCAATGGACAAGATGAAAGCAAACTGTGGCTGTCTCCCTTTACCCCCACTTCTAAAGCAGTGTCATCTGCCAGCAGTTGGCTGCTGTGGTTCCCTTGAGGTAGAACATTTCTGGCTCTTGGGGGAGTTACAAGTAGGGTATCTGAACTAACCTGGAAGAAGCCTACGACAGCCACCTCAGTGGCAGCAATGAATTCCATGGCAGCTGGGACATCTGCGAGCCACGTGGGTTCCTGGGCAGCACCAGGACCATCTAGAGAGAGAAGTAGAAGATGTCAGGGTACTGAGGTGAGAAGAAGCAGCTCTAAATAATGAGGGCATCTATACCTTTTATCTCTATACTAAGGCTAAGAAAAGCACAATTTCTAGGAGTACTGTTAGCATGCCAAAGCATAATATTTTTACTAACATATGGAAGGTGACCCTACTGATGGTCTGTCCCTGAAGGATACTGCCAGACTTTCCTGCTCTCCGCTAGACAAAATGCATCGTATCCAGGATTTCCTGGAAAACTTTCTAGGTGTGGAGGAAAAGTACCCAGAGAACCACCATGATGCTCCTTTTCCTTCTCCTAATAACACTTTCACACTATTGCCACCCAACTACATTTTTCTTTTACCTGCGGATTTCTCAACTTCTGCAGCAGCTTCTGCAGTCAGGTCACATGTGAGGAGAAATAGGAAGAACATGAATCTGGACAGGGCAGCTTCCATTGCCCCTCTCCTGCTCCTGCTCCAACCCTGGACTTTGTGTTTGGGAGGCCGACTTAGGGCAGCCCGCTCTGTAGCTGATTGGTTGTGAAGTTGTTAGGGCTTTGGGAACTTTGCAGCTGGCTCCCAGAGAGCCTTCAACTTCTGAGATAAAAGACCAAGTTTAGTAATCGGGACTCAGAACATAACCAACCAGAAGAAAGTCAGGTCAGTTTATTTAAATAAAAAATGTAAATATTCAATGCCAGGTATTGATCCTAGCACTAGGGATAGAAAGATAATTATGATCTGATCCAGCCTCTGCCAGCTTAGATTGTCAGTGGGAGAGATAGGCAAGTAAAAAGATTATTTAAACATAAGATGGAAAGTGATATAGAAAAATTCATAGGGTGCTATGACAGTACAGATTAAGGGTATTCGGGACAATGCTAGGTTTCAATGAAAGTGTTCCTCCTGTGGAGGATGCCCAAGCAGAGTCCTGGGTAAGTAAGATTTTGCCAGAAAACACAAGGTAGAAAGGGAGTTTCATGTAAAGAACCAAAGCATAGAGATGCAAATATAATGTGTGACAGAATTACTAGTAATTGAGAATGATGAAAAGGAAGGAAGTGATACATGTGGGCAGAAAGGCATGTGGGACCAGCTCACAGCAGGCCTTATATGATACGCTAAGCACGGGAGCATCAACTTTATTCTGTAGGTGATGAGAACCCCTGAAAAGTCTTAAGCAGAAGAAATAGATAAAGTTTGATTTTGCTCACAAGTGTCTGAGGAAGTCCAAGATGAGATTTTCCACAGGCATTGGGATATGTAGTTTTTAGCTTAGGAGAATTTTCATGTGAAAATATTATAAAAGAAATTAGGAAGTCCTAGCCAGAGCAATTCGGCAAGAGGAAGACATAAAAGGCATCTAAACAGGAAAATAAAAAGTCAAACTATTTCTCCTTGTTGACAATATGATTGTATGCCTGGAAGGCTCTAAAGACCCTGCCAAAAGGCTACTGGAACTGATGAATGATTTCAGTAAGGTATCAGGAAAAATATAAATGTACAAAACTCGGTGATATTTCTGTATACGAATAATGTCCAGGCTGAGAGTAAAATAAAGAACACAATTTCATTTACAATAGCCACAAATAAAATGAAATGCCTAGGAATACAGATGACCAAGGAGGTAAAATATCTCTTCAAGGAGAACTACAAGACACTTTTAAAAGAAATCAGAGCTGACACAAATGGAAAAACATTCCATGCTCATGGGTAGGAAGAATCAGTATCTTCAAAATGGCCATACTGCCCAAAGAAATTTATAGATTCAGTGCTATTCCTATCTAACTACCAATGTCATCCTTCACAGAATTAGAAAAGAAAACTATTCTAAAATTTATATGGAACCAAAAGAAAGTCTGACTAGCTAAAGCAATCCTAATCAAAAAGAACAAAGCCAGAGGCATCACATTACCCAACTTCAAACTATACTACAAGGCTACAGTAACCAAAATAGCATGGTACTGGTACAAAAGCAAACACATAGACCAATGGAACAGAATAGAGAACCCAGACATAAAGTCATATACCTACAACCATCTGATCTTTGACAAAGTTAACAAAACCAATCAATGGGGAAAGGACTTCTTACTCAATAAATGGTGCTGTGATAGCTGGCTAGCCATATGCAGAAGAATGAAACTGGACCCTTATCTTTCACCATATGAAAAAATTAACTCAAGATGAATTAAAGATTCAAGACCTCAAACCATAAAAGTCCTAGAGGAAAACCTAGGAAATACTCTTTTCGACATCAATCTTGACAAGTAATTTTTGGCTAAGTCGTCAAAAGCAATTGCAACAAAAACAAAAGTTGACAAGTGAGACCTAATTAAAGAGTTTCTGCAGAGCAAAAGGAACTATTGATAGAGTAAACAGACGTTTACAGAATGGGAGAAAATATATGCAAACTATGCATCCAACAAAGGTCTAATATTCAGAATCCATAAGAAATTTAAACAAATCAAGAAGCAAAAAACAACCCCATTAGAAAATGGGCAAAGAACGTAAACAGATACTTCTCAAAAGAAGATACACAGGAGGCCAATAAACACACAAAAAAATGATGCTCAATGTTACTAATTTTCAGAGAAATGCAAATCAAAGCTACAATGAAATACAATCTCACGCTAGTCAGAATGGCCATTATTAAAAAATCAGAAAACAACAGACACTGGTGAGACTGCAGAGAAAAGGGAATGCTTATACACTATTCATGGGAATGTAACTTAAGCAGTTAAGTAGTTCAGTCACTGTGGAAAGCAACTCTAAGTAATGAGGGCATCCATACCTTTTATCTCTATACTAAGGCCAAGGAGAGTACTCCAATTTTTAGGAATAACGTTAGCATTCCAAGGCATAATATTTTTACTAACATATGGAGAGTGACCAGTTTGAAGATTTCTCAAAAAACTTAAAACAGAGCTACCATTTGATTCAGGAATCCCATTCCTATGTATATATCCAAAGGAAAGTAGATTGTTATACCAAAAAGACATGCACATGTATGTTCATTGTTGTGCCATTCACAATAGTAAAGACATGGAATCAATGTAGTTGCCCATCAGTGGTGGATTAGATAAAAAAATATGGTGCATATATACCATGATATACTATATGGTCATAATAAAAAAGTAAAATCATGTCCTTTGCAGCAATATGGATGAAGCTGGAGGCCATAATTCTAAACAAAGCATTGCAGAAACAGAAAACCCACTTCCATATGTTCTCACTTATAAGTGGGAGCTAAACACTGAGCACACATAGACATGAACGTGGAAACAGCAGATGCTGTGGACTACCTGAGGGGTGAGGGAGGGAGTGGGGCATGGTTTGAAAAACTACCTATTTAGGACTAGGTTCACTACTTGGGTGCAATATACCCATGTAATGGACCTGCACATGTACCCTCTATATCTAACATAAAAGTTGAAATTAAAAATAACCAACTAAATAAGTAAAATGCAGATTTCCCACTGGCTGTATTCTGAATGCACATTACCTATTACAGTGTAATACGGGACCAATTTGTTCCCAATGATGTAAATATCACCTCCTGTGTGTTTTCCTCATCCCCATCCCCTCTTGGGGAACTCACGAATGTGAACCATCCAGTTATCATATTTGTTCAAGGGAAGAAAGCAGGGAAATGAAGGTCTCAGTCAGAACATATGCAGTTATTGTTTTATTCTTATTCTCTTGTGTTGTTTACAGTGTCTCTCACAAAAGAAGAACTCCATCTGGCAGGGGATGTGACTAGGGACTCATTGGGCCAGCAACAACCGCAAAAGAATCTAGGCATTAGAATGAACTACTGGAACCTGAGTCAAAGACCTGTTAGTGATAGTTTGCCCATTTCCTGGCCTCTAGTTGCTCGAATGGGGTAAGAGAGGGCAATATTAAATGGTTGTGCATTGAGATGGAGATGTGGAAGATCTGGCCCTGACGGAGGAAAGGAGGGAGGAGGCAGGGTGAAAGCCCGGTTTTATGCCTCTTGTGCTAGGGACCACATTGAGAGACAGCGTGGGAAAAGATGCATCAATAAGGATATGTGGGCAGTACTGAAGTGGGACCCAGCTGTGGACAGGGAGGAGGGACAGGGTGCTGAACACGCCTGAGAGAATTCTTCCAGATGGCAAGGGTAGGGAAAGGGATGGGTGGATGCATTCATTCTGTCCACTCCTTCTTAATCGACAGGTTCCACTCCCAGCTGAGGTGGTCGTGCTTGTCATCGTCGGTGAAGAAGGACTTGTTGTGGTACGTGCCTCGGGCCAGCATGCCCTTGGGAGCCTCCTCAACTGGAGTGAGGAACTCATACTCTTCGGGCCGAGGCCCATAGCTGCCAACCATAAATGTTGCTTTATCCACTAGGAAGAAAGAAGAGTTCATTAGGGTAAGAGCCTGACAGAGGAAAAACACACACTGCAAACTGGAGAATCTGGAGTACAGCCTACAGTGATTCAAGCCAAGAGCAATAGTTTCCAAGCCTAAATAAACATGAGATTTACCTGAGGCATCTCTTTTTTAAATTTTTTTATTATTATTTTTTTAAGACGGAGTTTTGCTCCTGTTGTCTAGGCTGGAGTGCAGAGGCACAATCTCGGCTCACCGCAACCTCCGCCTCCCGGGTTCAAGTGATTCTCCTGCCTCAACCTCCCGAGTAGCTGGCATTACAGACATGCACCGCCATGCTTGAGTAATTTTGTATTTCCAGTAGGGATGGAGTTTCTCCATGTTGGTCAGGCTGGTCTCGAACTCCCAACCTCAGGTGATCTGCCTGCCTTGGCTTCCCAAAGTTCTGGGATTACAGGTGTGAGCCACCGCACCTGGCCCTGAGGCATCTTTTTTAAAAAATGATTCTTTAAACATTGTTTAAGTTGGAGTGTCTTTTAATAATAGTTTCCTTTGTCCTACTTCCAAAGGCTATGGTTCAGTAACCTTCTGTGGGTCCCAAGGCTCAGTGTTTTTAAAAGACTACACAGTTGATTCTGAAGTAAAGTTGGGGAACCAGTGCCCTAAATCAATGGGGATTAAGCCTGTTTTTTGTTTTTGTTTTTTTAATGGAGATATAGCAGACTACACCATTTAAACAACTCAGACAAATTGAGACTGAGTTCTGATCTCAGTCCTGCAATGGCCTAAGTCATTTTTGAGCCTCCATTTCTTTGTGTGTATGATGGACTTTGAGGATCTTCTATCTACAAACTATCATTCTATGAACATATCAGTTGGGGGAGGTAAAGTAACAGATGGTGATCAGAATTCATGGATAGAATAATTGGATGGAACAAGAACAGCAGTAAGTTGGTAAAAAAAAAAAAAGTGAAGAACTAGGACAAATGGCGAAAATAGCCAATCAAGTTGATTTGCAGGTGAACTGGAATATATATTAAGAATAGTTGGGCATTGAAAAGCATACATAGGCAGATAGGTGGCATATAGTTGGCTAAGTGTTGTTAATAGTTTGAAAACACAGCTGCAGACATGTCACTGTCCTTTTGTTGAAATGAGGCCATATGGGATTTGTGCCCAAAGGAAAATAGGAAATTAAACTTTTTTTTTTCATGAGACTAGGTATTGGAAAGGCCAATCAATATCTTTCAGGTCAATGGTCTTCTCTGGGATTTGAGAAATTGACTGGTCCTCTATGTCATACAAATTTATCAGATAATTTCTCCCCTATCTTGCTTATTAATTTGGTGGAAACTGAGACATGCTTTGCTGTTTCTCACCTCTGGAGAGGACAGACCCTCAGGTAGAAAGGAACTGTAAAGTGCCTCCATCACCTTCCCGCCTCTCATTTCTCTCTGCCCATATTAATGAAAGAAAATTGAAGGCAGGTTCCCAAGGCATGTCAAGAAGAATTGCAGATTAAGTAATATTGTCATGTTATTTTAATTAGACAGGCTTTTTCAATCCTAGAAAGTATTTTTTTTTTCTATTTCTTTGTTAGAAAACTGAGCATTGCCTGCCCCTTCCCTCCAATGCCACCCCACCTACTCCCACTCCAAATACACACACCACCGGGCAAGTTTTTTCTTTCTTGGGTTTCTCTGACACTTGGTCTTTGTACCTGTGAACTGTTTTGTTTTGTTTTTTTTTTCTTCTTACTTTGTAGAGTATTTTTATATACTTTATTTCCTTCAAACCTATCTTGGTGACTCTTCTTCTTTATGAGTGATAATGTTGAATCCAAAAAGCTGATTGCTGAAGGTCAGCAGCTGATGCAGTCTAAATGAGGTCCCCTGAGCCCTGGACTTGTCAATGTCTAGAGCAGAGGTGTATTTGTGCCTTTTCCTAGGGCCAGCATCCACAGCTTTAATCATATTCTCATCTGAATCTATAGCTAAAAATTGCTAATAACCAGAAGTTAAAGTATCAATGAGAAGCAGTTTGGGACAGTGTGGAAATGTGGGTTCGCTTACCTTTCACTCCAGTGCGGTAGGTGTGCTGAACATATTTCAGGCCTGACACAATATCCCTGTTCACCTGCAGATGGGAAGGAACCAAGCTGTTCAGATTAAGAGGGTCTTTCATTTTTTCTCATCCTTCATGCTGATCCTGCCTAGCTAAATCTTCTCTGAAAATGAAAAAACTAAAGATTTAGTTCAGAATAGGCGTTTCTATAATTATTTAGCATGGCTGTGAAGCAAAGATTAGAGAGGGGAAATCATAAAACGCAACATTGCCAAACTGGTTTAATTTTCGAACATTTTGACTTTTACCGTTTCGGGAGAGAGGAGTGGTTCATATTGTCTCAACATTCTTCATTGTATTTCTCCTTTCTCAGTGGTCTCAAGAATGGCCTTGAGCTTTCCCTCTCCAATACTAGTGACCAGGAGACCATCCTTGTCTTAGTAAAAGTTATGAAGATACCAGTAGAGCACATTATGTAAATATCTAAAAACTACAACCTCAGAGATGATCCACCTACCATATAAAAAACAAATAACAAGGAGGAAAGCTGTAATGGAAAACTCATGTCTAGAAGATGGCTGTGCCTGCAATATAACTGAAATAGTGGGTGAAATTCACTTGTATCTGGCAAATATTTTGGATGTCTGTCATTTTCAGACGTTGTCTGAGATCTTGCTATTTTCCCAAGCCTTTCAAAGAAAATTCAGTAACGCAGAATGAAAATGTAGACAGCCGAAGAACTTTGTTTTTCCATGATTCATTTCACCTGGGACTAACCTGGGTTGTCTGTTAATTTTACACAGTGGTTATGTCTATACAAACAAATTAAAGTGGACATTGCATCATTAGCCGAAGGGCTTGGTTATCTGTTCACCAACGTGAAGAATTAAAGCATCTTCAAATAATTTTTCTTCAACAATAATTATAGCTGGCCTTTTGTGTTGGACACAATAGTTAAACCAATCAACCAGTGCTATCTTTTGTTTTGTTGGCAGGGAGGTGGCAGAGCAGTGAATACTGCCAGCTTAGATTCTTGACTGTCACAGGGTAAATCTGTAATATAAATGTATGAAGAGCTGTCAGAAAAAAAAAAAATTAGCATCATCAAAGAGACTGTGATAAAATAAAGCCCAGACTTTCTAATTACTCTGAGTCTCAAATATAGCTCATAGGAATAGGGAAAATAAATGCATCTTTCTAGATGTCCCCAGCTTATCTCTTTCACCTAGTGGGAGAAAGACCTAAGAAGAAGAATTATATTGGTGTAGCAATAAGGACTTCAAGAAAAAGAGCCTACCATCTCACCAGCGCTCTACAGTGGGTCCACTTAATATAAATACATTTGGGGTGGGTGAAATAAAACTGTGAATATTCATAGAATCCTCTTCTTCTGGCCACATCTCCATCCCTATTGTGTCTCCCACTCCAGGGAGAAGCAGCCTTGGTGTTGTGAATCAAAGTGAGAGCTGTAGAAGTCAGAGATACCACATTTCCTTGGGAGGTAGGAAAAAGGTTGGGGAGAACCTAAAAGAACAACCCTAGGCCAGGTTTTTAGAAAGTGCTAAGAAGTTTGGGAGGAGAAAAAGAACATTGAGTACAACTAACAGAGATCGTGAAAGAGGACTTTAGTAGGTGTTACTAGCGTTATAAATGCAAACTTTCTTGGACATTTTTCAGGAGACTTCAATGAAGATTTAAGTTGTTTTTCAAGGATTTTCACCTTTAACCTGGCATTTCTTCTAATTGTAGCACCATGCTGGGAGAAGACACAGGATGGTTCAAATTTATGTAGGTTACTCAGAGAGCCATCAAACCTCTGAATTAGAGAGTACACAAAAGCCCCTTTCTGTGGCCTACTCCTGCATCATCCTAATGTGTAAACCTGACCACCACACAGACCCACATACCACATTCCTCCTCCGCCTTCCCACCCAGAAGAGAATGCCCTGTTCCAGAGTTTTCCGTCTCATCTTATTCACATCAAAATTTACCTGTCACATTTCATTTGAGAAAAACCGATTTACCAAATAGACAAACTAATGCAACAGTATCAATGATTAAAAATGAAACTGATGTGCAACCCATTCTAGGCATATTTTGATATAATGCCTTACCAAACCCTCAGGTGCTTCAATAATGCATAATATGACAGGAAACAAGTAAGTGAACCCTAGTTCAGTGTCCATTATAGAGTAGGTATCCGCAAATATTTCCAGGATGAAATTATTTTCAGGCATATTTGTATGGGGTAGGGAGGGGTCATCCATGGACTCTGAATCATATCCTGTACCTTGGGGAAAGAAGCTCCCAGTGTGCAAATAGAGAAAGCAGATGGAGTCTTCCTTGGTGGAGCCCAGGCCCTGGAAACTGAGGCTAAGTGGGAATGAGAGGCCACCAAAGCAAACATAAACCACTAAGTGCAAACACTGCATTTCTAACTTATTTGTTTTCAAAGTCAAGGTTATTTTTCTTGTGATTTTGGCTACTCATTGGGACATATGGTTATTTACTAGATGTCAGTTTATTTCTTATTTAGTTTCCTCTTTCCTGGTTACCTGTTCCACAACTATAATTGTAATTTCCAGTTCTTTAGCAAAGATCACACACCCTGGATTTTTATAATCCTTGAGCAATTAGAGCTGAGGCCCTCTCTGTTCCATTTTCTTTTCCTATTGGTTGATTCACTTATTTGTCCACTTTTCAATATATATTCCTGAACTATCTGCTATTTACAAAGTTTTGTGTGAAATATTGGAAACAGGGATGTAAAATTTTACCCTAGATTGAGGTGCTTATGTTGTATGAAGGAGAAATGACACAGGTGGTACAACACAAAGTAGCATGTGCCTCGTGGATGTATTTGGAATTCACAGACAGAGGGATCCCATTGGCTTAAGCGATAATGAAGAGTTTAAGAAGTTGTGGCTAGGAAAAGGCATGAAGCAAGGGTGGGTATCAACAGGTAGCCCTCAGGGCTAGGAAGAGAACATTCCAGACTTGGCTTGGGGGTATTGGGGGAGAAACAAATAAAAGATACCTCAACATGATCATGCAAGAAATTTAGTCACTGATTAAAGAAAAGATTTAACTTTACAAAAGCACACAAGGCAGGATACTTACTTTGAAGTGAATTTTGACTCTATATTCGGAACCTTCCTTTAGCACAATGGTTTCTTTTTTGAGGGCTTCCAGATCTCCTGTAGAGGAAGATTTAGAGAGAGTTTATCCTCAAAAGCAGATACGCAAGTTAATAAATGACTTTTAAGCCCCGGAGAAATTTGTTGGGCCTACCAGCACAACATGGTTCATAGGGCCCTCAATTCACGGAGTATTTGAGTTTAGTCCTGCACATGCATGTACACACAAGCACACACACACGTGCGTGCACACACACACACACACACACACACACGTAATGCCTGAAATCTTACAGCTCTGTTAGGAAAAACATTAGAGTTTCCCTGCCCCCAAGTTTGATGACAATGCTAAAAATATACAAGACATTACCAGTAATGAGTTGTGAAGATAAATCTTTTTTTGGTCAATTTGTTCTCTCATTGAGAATTGTATTACTGGTCAAATGAAGAGATTATTAAAGAATATACCCCTACCCCTCAAATAAAAAATATGATAAAAATATTATTTAGGAGTGTCAGCTATTTGTTTTTATAGATCTGGTAATGTTTGTGGCATTTTCTAGTTTTTAAAATTCTACTTGTTTTTATTCACTTTATCACTTTAAATAAATATTCACCTTTGTGTTTACTTTTGTATTTTCATTTGCAATATCATACTATTTTTCTTAAGGAATATCACTGAAGTTATAAAAGCTTCAGATTCCATACAACCAGGATCTGTCCCTAATTCCTGTACCCTGATTAAGGAGGTAATTGCTCTCTATGCTTTTCTTCATGCATAGCAGCTTGTTTGTGACAGAAAACCAAATTTGGTTTTCCTCTGCTGGGAAAGGGGACAGAGAAGAAGTTTTCCTTGCAATACCACCAGGCCCTGCTGAACAGAACAGATTTCTTTAGCGCTAATTCAGACCTTATCTTGCAAACTGGCAGCTGCACCTGGTAATATTAGGAAGACTCTGAGTTCTGGTGAGAGAGTGTGAGTTTCTCTCCTGGAGAGATGCGAGCCTGTGGGGGTAGCTGAATTCGTGCGTGTGCCTGCTCTAATGATTTCAGTTGAACAGGAAGTGTGCCTTCTCAGCCTCTGATTTCCTCCCTCTGACAAAAAAGCCCATATAAGGTAAAGACTGGCTATGTCCTGTGAGAGGGGAACTACTCTGCTGCTAGCTGAGCCTACTGTTCTAGACTTATGCTTTGTCTGTCTCACAACAGTCCAATTTTTTCATTTGGTAACTATTTTTTTTCCCCCCACTAAAAACTTGCCTTTGATGCCCCCAATCTCCTGGCTTCGTGATTCTCCTCTCTTTCCCCTCTGATGCCCATTTCCTCCACAATAACCCCCTTCCCAGTCTCTCTCCTTCTCCTCAAGGCCTAAGTCTCAGGGAAAGCCTTGACCCTTAGTTACAAAAAGGTGAAAGAAAATAACAACATCTTAATTTGTACGCCTTTAGTAAGGGATGTTGTTTATTTAACAAGAATCAGAGTTTCAAGCTAAAACAATTCAATCTATATCAGTGGAATTTCTAGCATAATTCAGGATTGCTTCTCACCTTCCGGTAAGTTTTGTAGCTGATAAAAGATCAATACTTTGATGTTCAATTTAAACCTTACAATTTCAGAAGCACACAATTTGTTTCTGAATATTTCCATCGGCAGTGTTTATTGCATACATAACAATTCTCAGTTTACTATCATGTGGAGATAAAAATCTGTAACTATATCAAATGTGTATGCCTGCACTCTCTTCAATTAAATAGAGATAAAGATTGGGCTTTTCATGAAATATGGTAAATACTGGGCACTCTAAGAGCAATGATTTGTTAACTGGCCCTAGCATATATACCTCTCTGATTCACCAGTTTTTTTCTTTTTGTTGGAATAGGAGACAGAGACCAAGTTTTCTTTGTGATATCTTAGGCCCCCTCTGAACAGTACAGATGTGTCTACATACCAGTAAGGTCCATGGTGATTGGTCCTGGGGCACTCGCACAAACCAGGGTGAGCCGGGTGACAACGACATTGGGGGCTTTCGGATCTGCAGGATCAAAAGGGAATGTAAGTACCAAGAAGAGACACGTGTGTAGTGGGTGTGTGCATTTTTATTGTACTAATTATTGACATCCAACATTTCCTGAGTGGCTATGGGTCAGGTACTCTGCTAACTGGGCACTGCCCATTTATATCTCCGGGCCATGTCTTGTTCTGCTATGGTGTATGTGGAAGAGATGAATGGTTCCATAGGGACTGAGAAAGAGAAAAAAGAAGAAAGAGAGAAAATGGAGAGAGGGAAATACAATTCTAAGTGGTAGTGCGGAATTCTTTCTAAATCCCTGCTGTGTGTTATGTGTGCCTCTCACGGCTGACTTGCATCTTATCTCTTAAGAAGACTTAATTACACAGTTCATAACTTTAATCAGCATATACAAATTGTGCCTTGCTCACTTATTCCTGGAAGCAATTGGTCCTCTTCCCTTTGCTGCTGCTCCTGAGCAGCCGAAATGTCTTCTTTCTTCTCAGGGACCTTCCACCCACCCTGCTCTCTGTACACACATACCTGTTACCACAGGACCATCTCCCAGCAGCGTTTTCTTGTACTTAATTAGACTCTCATCATCTTTGTCCATTTCCTGCAGCTCTTTCAGGGACTTCTGCGGTGGAGGCTTATAATTGAGCTTGTTGTCCAGCTCATCATCGTCATCCTCTTCCACATGTGGCTCTGGGGCTTTTTCAGTCATTTTGATCTATTTCTGGGAGAGAGAATGACCGTCCATTAGTCAGAAGTCATGGATATAGAAGATGTTTCTGGGGCTGCTGTTAGCAGCCTCCTTACCCTCATGGACTTCTGTGATCATCAGTCACTTTCCTGATTTTTTTCCTAATTCAATCTCATTCAATTCTACGAAATAATAATCGAATGTATTCTAGTCATTTCTCTGACCTGCCTGAATTTCTCTGTGCTCATTGTAGTATCTTCTATTCATTGAACAAAACTGACAAGAAAGAAATCACTCATATGTGAATAACATACTATGAGTGAAGCAACATGGCACAAAGACTCCTGAACAAATGAAGCAAAAGCCCAGTCAAAAAGCTGTAGGAGTTATCACAGTCCTCCAAATCCAGCCAGACTGGCTAGCATCAAAACCTGCAGCATGCACAGTCTGAGTGATAATGGTGGAGAGAGGCAGGAGAGAGAGGAGAGAGGTGGAGTACTTGCCAAAGAAATGGTTGGCTTCTCCCCATTAATAGAATCTATCTCTGAACTCCAGCAATGCCTCAAAAGTGACTCATGAGGAACCATTGACCTTTATGATACCTGCCCCAGGTGCCTGCATGGTTCACACCCAACACTGCTAATCACCCCTCGAGGGTGGGTACTAGGTTCGCTGTTTTTCTTGAATTCCCCCCCAAACACTTGGATAGTTCTGGCACTTCATAAAACTTCCTTGATTGATATATAAGCTTTTATATCTAAAGATATTCTGCTCTTTTTAAATGCCACAAAAAATAGCAAAAGACACTAAATTCCTCCAGACAAAATTTTAAGTACAAATTTGCCCTTAGCATTTGTCCATCCATTTCCCTTTTCTAGATCCACTTCCCTTTCAGTCTCTCTCTTTCTTCCCTTCCCGGGTTTTCATTGACCTTATAAGGCCCCACCTGGGCATACCCTGGAGTCTTCCTTCATCTCTCATTATCTATATTTACTTGTTTTGTGTTAAAACATTGAGGAGAAATCTAGGCAAGTTATTCACTGGTTAAGGGTTAATGACTGAATAGTAGATTCAAAAATTATTCCTCTTAGACGATGTACAGTCACAGCTTTTCAGAGCTGAAATGAACCATTGGGGTTCATGTAATCATTGAGGATATTGAGATCCAGAGTTAAGAGAATTGCCCAGGTTCACACAGCTGGATGAGAGGCAGTATACTCACCAAGAGGAAGAAGTCCCTCTGGGAAGAATTTCAGGCCCTGTGGCTGATAGCCACATGAGATGGCTGCCAGGGGGTTATTTGGGCAAGGAGATCGTTTTCTGATTTTCTTGATTCTATTTTGAGGGTAACTCTTTTCCCTGCCTGTGGTTAAAGACTTCATTGCTCCTAAGTGACACAACTATAAGAAGATATCTGTCACATCACATCCTGAGTGGCTCTGCAAACCTTAATAAAGTATCCTAGGAGTGAAGATATCTCTGGCCAAAATCAGTTCTGGTTTTGAGTTTCAATGTCACTATTATTGGCAAGAGGAAGAAAAATAATCTGGAAGTAAAGCCAAATGAGAGCAATTTTAGTGGAACCAAAAAAAAAAAAAGAGAGAGAGAGAAAGAAAGAAATAATATCCCTTGGCTCATCAAGTCTCTTCCATCTAAATAAGCAGCCAAACATTATGAGCTAGCCTTGACCAACTCTGAAAACAGCATTGCAATGCCCAGGTTCACTTCCTGTACAGGAAGAAAACATGTAGTCCTGTTCCTATGGCAACTCTTGCTTCAGCTGAAGAACCAGCACCACTCAAAGATGAGACTCTAGAGCACAGCAGAATAAACATAGTGACTAATGCAATTCGTGTTCCAAACAACACTCAGGGAAAGTGAATGAACTGGTTGGAAAAAATGAAGGATGCAGCGTGTGGATGTTGTAGGTTGTGGGTAGTTTAATGCGAATCATTAAGGGGCAGATGAAGAGCAAGCCAGATAAGACTAATCAGATGAGACAGGGGCCTATCCAGAACGCTGGTGACCCCCGGAGGATGGGGGCCACATAACAAACCTGCTGACCAAGCATTGGAACAACTATTTATAGAGGAAGACATCCCAGCCCCCATGGTCAGGCCTTTCTGAACTATATCACTTGGTTCTAACAAGTCTCCTGATTGAATGAA
Organism: Macaca thibetana thibetana; assembly: GCF_024542745.1. Taxonomy (NCBI): domain Eukaryota; kingdom Metazoa; phylum Chordata; class Mammalia; order Primates; family Cercopithecidae; genus Macaca; species Macaca thibetana. The sequence continues at coordinate 15,145,196 of NC_065588.1, forward strand.
ACCTGACCATCAGATAGTAACATTACATCCAGTCACTGGCTCAAGATGATTTCAGTAACCTCCAGGAAATTGTAACTATGCAGCCTCAAATCTCAATGTTGAAAAGAGAAAGAGAGAGAAAGAGAAAGAGAGCGAGAGAGGGAGAGAGAAGGATTAGGTATAGGACAAGATTTGCCACCTTCTAACTGTGTGACCATCGGCACGTCCATTTATCTAACATCTAGGTCTTGATCTTCTCATTAGTAAATCTGAGGCTTATGTTCTATATTTTTTTGATTCATTGCAAACAGATATAACAATTGTTTCATAAAAAACGAGACATAAATTTATCTAGATATTAAAGAGTGGAGGATACTGTGGGATTTCTGCATAAAATTTTGTTGCAGTCAAAAGGGGGAAATTCAGGGCCACATTAAAATCATTTGGTTTAATTATAGCATAAGAAAAATGGATATGAGACCAGGTGATCCCAAACTAGCTCATTCTAGAAAGCTGATTAGAAAAAGTAATAATACAGCAAATAAACGACAGGAAGAGCAGTTCTCAGAGAAAGTCTTTTAAAGCAAAATTAGGGTTATGATTATTTGGTGAGCACCCACTGTTTACAAGACACTGTACTTTAGCCAGTTTAAATTGCTCTTCAGAGTAGAGAAGAGGCTGGAAGTTGGGCAATCTAACCATACCAAAGGGTCCTCCCGGTTTGGTTGATTTCTTATTTTTTTTTTTTGGAGATTACAGTTCTCTTTTTAAAAAATCTGATAAACATGGTAATTATCTCAAGCAAAAAAAACCCAGATAAACCCATGATATTGTGCGTATGATCTAGGGGTTTGTGGACCCCTGAAGTCCTTTGTAGACATATTGGGGTTCAAGATCTCCAGATTAGGAACATAACCTTGAAACTGTGGAAGCATGAAGCAGAGAGTGGCGTGTTACAGAGGAAGCTTGCTTTTTTGCTTTTGCTTGCTCTTTCTCTCTTTCTTTCCCTCCCTCCCTCTCTTTCCCTCCCTCCCTCCCTCTCTCTTTTTCTTTCTTTCTCTTTCTTTCTTTCTTTCTTTCTTTCTTTCTTTCTTTCTTTCTTTCTTTCTTTCTTTCTTTCTTTCTTTCTTTCTTTCTTTCTTTCTTTCTTTCTTTCTTTCTTTTTCTTTCTCTCTCTCTTTCTTTCTTTCTTTCTTTCTTTCTTTCTTTCTTTCTTTCTTTCTTTCTTTCTTTCTTTCTTTCTTTCTTTCTTTCTTTCTTTCTTTCTTTTCCTCCTTTCCTCCCTCCCTCCCTCCCTCCCTCCCTCCCCTCCCCCTTCCTTCCTTCCTTCCTTCCTCCTCCCTCCCTCCCTCCTTACGTCGTTTTACTCTGTTACCCAGGCTGGAGGGCAGCGGCTCTATCTTGGCTCACTACGACCTCTGCCTCCTGGAGTCAACCAATTCTCTTGCCTCAGCCTTCCAAGTAGCTGGGACTACAGGCACGTACCACCTGCCTGGCTAATTTTTTTGTTGTTTTGGTAGAGATGGGGTTTCCCCAGGTTGCTCAGGCTGGTCTTGAACACCTGAGCTCAAGAGACCCACCCTCCTTGGCCTCCCAAAGTGCTGGGATTACAGGTGCCTGGCCAGAAGCTTGCTTTTCCTGGAGCTCCACCAGATCATTGACACAACTTGTCTCAAACTGAGAGTCCACCTACTCAAAATGTTGAATATGTTGAAGCAGAAGATATCAGGTGACACCTGTGTCTGAGGGCACATGACCACAAAGCCTGGCAGAGAAACCCAGGTGCACATGGGTGCAGGAAATAGCCCCTTAGGAGAATTCCCTGGTCATTCTGTTTGATTTTGGATAACGATCTCTTCACTGAACTAGGCCTTGTTATGCATGCCTGGGTTTGGATTCTGGCTTTCCTACTAACAAGCTTTTCCCTGTTAACTGAATGTTGCAACCACTGTGGATCTGACTTTCCTCATCTTGGGAGATGAGGGATTAGAGCACATCAACTTTAGATGATTACTTTTCTAAGGCCTCTGCATATTTCTCCTGACCTGCAGTCATGTGTCAGCTAAGTTACCATTCAGTTACCTTATTTCACCTGTGAATATGACAGAATATCTGTCTGTGTTTTGTTATTTAAAATGTATGTGAATCCCCATGTTAAATGAATAGACATTAGCTGCTCTTGGCACAGAAACAAACAAAGGGTAACTATGTGAGATGATGGATATGTTGATTTGCTTCACTATAGTAACATTTTTACTATCGATGTGTGTCCTTAAACATTATGCTGTAAACCTTAAACATATGCAATAGAATTAATCTTTAAAAGGAAATTTAAAAATTAAAAAATAAAATGTATGTGAATCTCCAAAAGATGCTGCATATTTTATTTTATTTTATTTTACTTATTTTTCTCCCAGACATAAAATTATTTTTCTTTCACCGAACAGGTCTTTGCATAATAAAGGGTACCATAATAGTAACAGCAAATTGTTACTGAACACTTACAAGCCAAAAACTCAGTTATTATGGGATAAGTGCTTTGCATGCATTACTTCACTCAGTCATCGCAATGCTGTGCGGTAGGCACAGTCAGTTACATTTTACAAGTGCAAAAACTGAGACATAGAAGAAAATATTAAATGTTTCAATTACACAAGCATTTAGAATTTATTTTCCTAATATCACCCTATAAATAGTGAAAAGAGTAATGGTCTGGATTCTAAAAATGAGACATTCACAATGCATATATTAACAAGAGATTAACATCTGGAATACATACATACCTCTTATGAATCCATTTCTTAAAAGGTATTTATTATATATATTTAAGGTGTAAAATATGTCTGGGATACATAGATAGTGAAAAGTTTACTATAGTCAAGCAAATTAACGTATCCATCATCTCACCTACTTTTGTGTGTGTGTGGCAAGAGCGCCTAAAATCTACTCTTCAGCAAAAACTCAAGTACAGTAAATATTAAGCATTGTACTGCATTTTTAACATTATCTCTGGGTAACCTCCGTTTCTCCTGAAGCCCCAGCCATAAATGGCGAATATAGTTTGACAATGATTTCTCAAATTATCTGTGCGCATATTTAACCACAAACAAAAATTTTCTCTTTTTATCCTCCTATCTTATGGATGCGTGTTGAAATGAGAATAGGAATTTTATGAAAATTCTACAGACTGTTTTCCAATCCCATCATCTAAAGGACAACTGATTTTCCTATTGATAATATTGATATTATTGATAAAAATTCTAATAGTTATCACATGTAGTGCTAAGTGCTTTCTAGAGGATTGTCTATGTAGTTCTCACAATAACTTCGTTGGCATCATCATTCTCTTTTCCAGACTAGGAAACTAAAGTTCAAGTTAAGTAACTTGCCTAAAGAAGACATACCATGTGGTAGGCAGAATTAATGTCTGAGCCCAGGTTGTCTGACTTTTAGGCACTATGCTCTATTGCTTCAGTTGTCTTTAAGAAGTTATAATAAAATTAGAGTTTGTTAGTCGTCTTGGGAATCTACCTGGAGGTGCACAAGCAGAGGTCAGTGCTTCTTTGCAAGCTCTGCAGAGACAGCTTTAACAAAGCAGGGAAGTGTCAGATAACGATGTTTCAGCGCAACTCATGCAAGTTGCTTAACCTCACTGGGCCCCGGTTTCATCCTCTGCAAAATGAAGCCGTGGCATGAGAAGATCTCTGAGGCCCCTTCTTAATTTAATGACTCGAATGCTCCCTAATTTAAAGAAGCTTGTGAAATGAGAAAAGAAAAGAGGAAGTAAAAGAGAGGTTGGGGAGGACTCAGCCCATCAGCATAGAATCTTCTGGATGGACTTTCCTCACCTTCCTCAGCTGCTCATCTCCCATTCTACAAAGGACAGAGTTGGGTCTTGTTTGTTTTTGACTTTGGTCCTTTGCACAGGAAAAAATGAAATGGAGAATTAACAACTATATGTTTAACCAGATTAATGTGGGCCCCATTTGTTAGGCCCCAAAGCCCATATTATTTTTTCCCACAGGCTTACTACTCCAGTTTTCTCTATTTTCTGCTTCACAGATGCCCACACAGATTAACTTTCACAGTGGAGCCCTCATATCCCCATGTTGGCTATTCAGCAAAGCACTGGCAAGCATTAGATGTGCTGAGATGGGGACTTAATCTTCTCAGCCTCAATTAAAATGTCAAATTAAATTAGGATGGTTACTCACAGTGTGCATATGACATAGCACAAATCAATGTTTTTGCTTGCAAATTCAGTGAAATTTCCAAGACATTGCAAGTGAATTACACTTAAAAATTTACACCCATGTCAGGATAGAGCATCATCTGTTTCATTAATGCAGCTCTAAATGGACTGAGGACAAGAAAAGGTAGAATTCCTAAGTTTAGATTAAACAAATTACCTGGGTAATTCAGAGAAAGGCGACTTTCATGTCCCATAGAACATAGATTGAGTTAGATGCACCAGGGATTCAAAACCAGGCTCTGCATTATTACAGGACTCAAGCAAGTTGCTAATTTCACTGAGCCTCAATTTTACCACCAGTAAAATGGGGATATTCTTCTTTATGGGGATGAAAGATTGGAGAAGACATATGAAAAATTATAGGACTATACTGGTCAAGAATAGATGTTCCATGAATATTTGTTCTCTTCTTCTTCTTCCTTCCCTGCCCTGATGTGGTCTGTTTTGTCACAAGGCTTCAGTGAAGCTAGCTAACTGCTTCCACACCAAATGCTTTTCCCTGGATGGGAGCTGACTCTGTCCCCACTCCTTCCTCCTTAAAAATAGATTTTTGTCTTTGAGGAGTATTAAAGAGACAAGCAGTTCTGGGGAATTGCAAGGATTGTTTAAAAACTGAATCACCCTAAAATGAAACTATATTATATTTCTTTTAAAAACTTCCATGTAAACAATTTAATTTTAGATTTTATTTATTGCTCCCTTTCTCCATTGAAGCCAGAGGTCACTCTGTGAACGATGAGAAATGTCAGTGAACACAGGCACAGCTAATTAAGAGAATTCCCTCTGGCTCTGGAGCAAAATACCATGGAGACTTAATTCACGGCCCAAAGCTAGGTCTGCAAAATTGTACTGGATTATGCATCTAGACACACGGGCCATGGGTATTCACGTATTAGGTAGAAGAGATAGAGATGAGAGAGAAAGAAGGAAGTGGGGGAAGAGACAGGAGAGAAAGAGGAGAAAGAGGAGAGAGAGAGAGGAGGGAGAAGGGAGAAAGAGAAAGAGGGGAGAGAGAGAGAAATGTGGAAGTACCAGAAGTAGGGGATTTCTATCAGAGAAGTTCCTATGTGAGCATCAGCATTCTCTGTAACTCCTGTTATCTCCACTTTCCCTGCTGACTAGGATATGTCTGACTTCCCCCAAAATGGGCTGTGGGTCTAGCGCAGGTCTGGAGCCATCTCTAAAACACTGGTGACATTTCAGAGGTAGTCAAGGATTTGAATGTGCTATGCTGCTTGCCTGGCGATTTGGCGTATTATGGGATTGCAAGTTTGTCTCTCAGGACACCAGAAGCCTTCTTGGTTAGGGATTCCACCCTCTCCCCACAGCCCCTGTCCCTGGTGACATGGAGGAATCCATACTCCCCACTTTGCGGTGCTGCTTTCTACCACCTCAGCCCCATGAAGGACTATGAAAACTTGAAAACTGGATGGGAAAAACCAAAGACAAGATTATTTTGTAAGAGACAATAAATATTGTGATCAGTCCAGAGAACGGCTCAAATTAGTAGAAATGTAATTTCTTACCATTTCTCTTTGTGAGAGAAACAACTTATTATTTCTTGCCTGTGCATTCATAGCATGTTTTTCTAACCCACATTCGCATGCACAAAGAGAGAGAACTCAAGAGATCCAGTGAGCTTTGCTGAGTGCCCAATGTGTGAAGTCATGCCATACAAATATTATTTTAAATAATCCTCAAAGAAAACTGTGCATTAAGGAAGCCATTGCCTTTGGTATCTCAATATATTCACAAAAGTTTTAAATTAGCATGAAAAGTTAGACAGAAGTGAGGGAGAATTTTTTATGACCATTTGTGCTACGATTATCAGGCTCTTTAAGAAAGCCCAAGTGAATTCTTACCAGTGGTAAAATGCACTCTCTGGCTGAGGACATCAGAGAGTAACACGACACAGAGTGATTCAGGATGTGCTTATTGCATGGCTAAATGTTGCTGACGTTTCATGGGCAACATGAGACTCATCTCTGGGTATGCCAGTGTAGACTTGAATACAGGATCCCAGGCAACAATAACACAAACCGGGAATAAGGACTCTCAAAATGTGAAATTGGAGAAAATTTCTTCCATGTGATTCTTCCTAAGAATGTGGGAGGATCACCTGAGCCTCAGGAGGTTGAGGCTGCAGTGAACTGTGTTCATGCCCCTGCACTTCAGCTCGGGTGATAGAGCGAGACCTGTCTCAAGAAAAATAGTAATAGGTCATGCATTGTGGCTCATGCCTTTAATCCCAGGACTTTAGGAGGCCAAGGCAGGCAGATTGCTTGAGCCCAGGAATTCGAGACCAGCCTTGGCGACATGGAGACACCCCGTCTCTACTAAAAATGGTAAAATTAGCCAGCGTGGTGATGCGCGCCTATAGTCCCAGCTACTCGGGAGGTTGAGGTGGGAGAATCACCTGAGCCTCCTGAGTAGCTAGGACTACAGGCACGCACCACCACGCCCTGTGAATTGCAATTCAGAGGCATTGTGGCTATTGATCCTTTTTGTATCCATATGTAATTTTAGTCAAATTATTGAACACTTCTGCACTCTTCTCAGGAACAAAATTTGAAAGTTTCTATCACCAGGCCTGACACATAGAAGGCACTCAACAAATGTTGGTTCTCTTTTTCTAGCTGCATAATTTCGACTCCCCAGGGCTTCTCTTTTCCTGTTAGCTGATGTTTGTCATGTACTGTGCTCCCCCAAATGAGCTCAGACCCACATCTTTCCCTCAGAATGACTTTGTGGTGCTGAGCGTCTACTGAAAACAGAACCTTGATGTTGCTCAGAGCCTACTTCCCTAGCGACAAACTCATGCTCTCTCTCCAAAGCAAGGAAGGACCAAATTCCAGTTGAGGCCTGAAAAATGCTTGCCTGTTTCTGTTCAGTGACAGCACGGCTAGTCCTCACGTTTTGCATCTGTGAAGCGTGGATGGAGAAAGAACTGTTCTTCTCTTGGAATTTCCCACATCTCACAAAAGAGTAAGATGCTTTTGTTACTAAGCTTGTGCTATATCTGGTTTGGGAGGGAATATATTCTTACAAATTTAAAAAAACACAAAGCCAATGGCAAGATTCACGATGCCTGCTAGGGACTGAACTTCTGCCCCCATCTCCCCGGACCAACAGGCTGACATGGTCCTCTTGATCTCCCTTGCCTGATTGTCCCTGCAATGAGGATCGCCAGGCCAACCTTGACTCCAGTGGCTCTAGGTCTCTATGTGAAGGGGTGGCTATGAGCCCTCTGGGTGAGAGCAGTCTGCCTTTCCCCACTCTGAATGAAGAACTGCCCAAGGCTTATCGGACCCACACCCCAAGTTACCATAGGTCTAGAGTTTAATTATAGATTGTGTTTATGAAACACACTGGCTGGGAAGTCCTCTAAAAGGGAAGAAAGTATTTCAGGTCATACCTAAAGAACTTCTTCTAATGGTGGCTGAAATTCAGACCTTGACATTTTGAAGGCCCACTGATCAGCTGTCCTAGCTGGGCCTCCTTGAATTTTTCTAAAACCTGTCTCTTAATATGTGATTTGGTGTTTTCCATGTTTGCTTTTAGTTATCTCATATGTAAAGGGCTATTATGATTACTAATATTTTTATTTTTTGAGCCAGTGTTTTGCTCTTGTTGCCCAGGCTGGAGTGCAATGGCGTGATCTTGGCTCACTGTAACCTCCGCCTCCTGGGTTCAAGCAATTCTCCTGCCTCAGCCTCCCAAGTAACTGGGATTACAGGGATGCACCACCACACCCAGCTAATTTTGCATTTTTAGTAGAGACCGGGTTTCACCATGCTGGTCAAGCTGGTCTTGAACTCCTGACCTCAGGTGATCCACCCGCCTCGGCCTCCCAAAGTGCTGGGATTACAGGCGTGAGCCACCACACTCAGCCCTATTATTATTTTTGACAACAGCAGCAACAATCTTTCTGCCTATCCGACTGCAGGAATTTAATACAGAGTCTTTGTCAGTGGTAGAAATTCTATCACTGTATGACTCATGAGTACAGAACCATGTGCTATACCATACTTCCTCTTGGAGGGCTAAATTCCCTGCACTCTAAGGGAGGATTTCATTATGCGTTTCTCTTGTATCACCAGAAAATTCTTTAGCGGAAGACAGTTTAATATTTGACAGCTTTGAACTTTTTTTTTTTCTCTTTCAACCAGTCTTTTTACATTGCCTGCTTAAAAACAGGAAACCACATATCTCCACCCCAGACCATCCACCAGCACAGACCGTATCAGTTTATATCTACAGTCTTTTTCTTCCGAGCCTGGCCAGGTGCCTGCTCCTGCTTTGCAGGAAACCCCTCCAGGCACTCCCGGTGGTGTTCTCAGAGCCCTTCTCCAGAATATTCAGGATTGCACCTCCCGGGCTGCAGCGCACCCTGTACCCTCCTTCTTTGAGCCTCCTCCTCTGAGTCACTGCTACCCTTCCCTGCTCTAACTTCCCCTTCTCTGCAGCCTCCTTAGCAATTTCTTATCATAAAGTTTGTTTTAAAGCAGAACCGCCCGTCTAAAAAAATAATAAACTGTCCAGGGCTGTAGCCCCGTCGAGAGGTTTCCGACTCTGCTCTGCGCCCACCTGAAGCCTCCCCAGCCCGAGGTATTTGAACTTACATTCAGGGCTTCACGTCTCTGTCCGGGGTGCCTCTGTCTCTCAACTCTGACTTCTGAGTGCTGGCAGTTAGGACAGGAAGGAAGTTAATGAGAGAAAAAAAAATGCTTTAGACCTACTTGAAGAGGAAACCCTGGGCTGTCTCAAATCCTGTTCCTTTGCACTGCCTATCTCCTGATCAGCCAACTTGAGCAGCATTCTTGTCAATTAATGGCACATGTGCGAGCATGACAGCCCGTGTGACGCGGAGATGCATGAATGTACACGCAAGATTGTGGAGCCTATAGCTATGGGTATTATGAATAATGGTGAGGGTATGTCTGATAATCAGGTCATTTCAGTGCATAAGCCTACGGAGGCAAGGAGCCTGAAACCAGTAGCAATAAATTCACATGCGCTCTACTTTGTACGTCTCACTTCTGTTCCCAGTCGGTACCCGCCAGCTTCATTATCAACCAATATGTTGAAAGTTTGCTGGCAGTGAATGTAGAGTGTTAAGAAATTATGATTGTTAACGGCATGTACTTGGTCCTAAATTTAAAAATGTGTCCTTAAACAGATTTTGGGAGTTTTGTTGGTTATAATTTCAAGATGTAGCTTCGTATTGCACTACAAACAATCAAATATTGTTTCTAATAGTTTTTGCTGATTTTTCTTCAAATGAAACAAGCAAGCGAAAGTACTATCTTTGATGAAACCTAGGAAACTGCAAAAGGAAGTAAAACTTCATTAATTCATAGTCTTCTAACTCAGAATTTGTGACAATTTAACAAGCGCTAAAATAGACTTTGTACCATATTTGAGGAAATGGTTTATGAAGTAATTTAAACGGGAACAAGTCTCGGAGGCCATGTTTAAATCATCTGAGGAACAGTTTTTAAGCAGCCAAGTCACATTTGTGCTGTCTATTCCGGTAGTTGTTAACAATAATGCATGCTTATTTAGGTTAATATTTCAATATTCAGTATTTACACTACATCAATATATTTAGAACTGACTAAGCACACAAATTTGGAGAAACTGACATTTATTTTGTTCTCACCTAAATGTACTGCATCTTCTTCATCTCCCTTTGTAAATTGATACTACAGGGTTTGCCTTCTCCTTAGAGTCAATGAAATCAAAATAATCAAGGGGCGGGGTGGTAGTCATTTCACGCGAGAAAAGAGATTAGCCTAGAAAAATATGAAAAGAAAAATAATATATAATTAAAATGAGCAAAAATACTAAAAACCTAATACCACTTCATTTTATACATTTTAAAATAATACAGACACAATATAGACCTTGAAACAATGTAGATAACTTTATTGTAAAAACAAGGCAAACCCTAACTCACACAGAAGGCAGTACATTCTATAGCTCTGCACCCTCAAGAGGTGACACGTTTACTCATTCCATAATATTTACCGAGCACCTCTTTTCTTCCAAGTACTGTTCTAGTTCCCTTGTGCAGCAATAGACCGCAGGCGACATCTCTGCTGCCCTGTGGAACTTATGTTCTACCGAGGAGACAATGAAAGTAACATAGGCAGAATACATTAATTGTAACAAGAAATATTGAAAAGTCAAAAGTGGTAAATTCATGATCTATATCCCACCACTCATTTTTCATGCTATTAGGCAACACCTCACTAGGCAAACCTGGCTTTCCCCCTCACCCCCTACCACGAGCCCAGTGTATATTGGAGGGTATGGAAGCACCCCTTTCCAGAAAAATCTGTGAAATCAATACGTATTTTACAGATTTTATTATAGATCAATGTATGTATTGGAGGATGAGAGAGCATTCATAATTTTAGGAAGTTCTAAAAGGAGTCTAATTATCAAAAAATACTTAATAATTCCTGGTCGTATGCAAGGACCCATGGAAAGGTACAGAAATAAACAAGACACAGTCCTAGACCTCAAGTAGCTGAAAGATGTAATGGGGAAGGCAGAAGTAAACAAATTTTTGTGTGTGTGTGTGAGCATAGGAAAAGAAGAAACACATGGTGTATTTTGAGAGTACATATAAGGACACCAAGGGAGGCTTCCTGGAGGAAGTGACCACTGTGCTCAGTTAAGAGAGAGAGTACATGTTGAGTAGTTGACGTGTGAAGGGTTGGGAGAGGAAGAGAAGGCACTTGAGGTAGAGGAGAAACATGAGCAGCAACATGGCCATGGCTTCCCAGAATGATGTGGGATACACAGGGTATTATAAGGAAGCAGCTCAAGATTGTTGGAATGTAAAGTGGAAGTTACATGGGAATGGGAAATGTACCTGGAGCAGGGCAGGCACAGGGTTCAGATCACCATGGACCTCTTACACCGTGTTAATAAGGACCATGGCCTAGATCGTATCAGTGATGGAGAACCGTTGAAAGTAAAGGATGGATATGATCAGTTTTGCATTTCACTAGTTTATTCTGGCAAACTGATGTGGTTGGATTTGATGTGAATAAAATCTATTAGGAGACTGTTTAGTCTTGAAGTAGAACATTCACAATGAGATAGACAAAAATGGTCAGATTTGAGAAATATTTAGGTGAAATTGGCATGCCCTGGTAATTGGTGGGATGAGAAGGATGTGGATAAGGAGGAATGTGGAATCAGGAAGGACTTCTGGATTTTTTTGCTAGAATGACTGGGTCCTTGGGGGTACCACCAAGTGAGATAGATAATACAAAAGAAGAAATAGATGTATTAGGAGAAATAAGGACATATGTTTGGACGTGTCTTGTCCTGAGTTTGAAAAAAAAAATGGTATCATTTGTCGGAGATGATTTCTGAAAGATAGTGAAATATATAAGCCTGAATTTACGTATCATCCATTACATGGATAGTAATCCATATTATCCATTACACGGATAGTAATTTAAACCAGGTCACCCAAAGTGTGGCCTGTGTACCAGCAGACCACCATCACCTAGGAACTCCTTAGAAATGCAAAGTCTCTGACCAAACCTCCTACATCAGAATCTCCCCCCGGGGTTGAACCTGGAAATCTATGTTTTAAAAAGCTCTGCAGGTAAACTGTGAGGTTTTAGAAACACTGGTTTAAACCATGTAAGTGATGGGATCACCCAGAAGGAGTGTAAAAAGAGAAGTTGGCCAAGCATGGGGGAAATCCTGTTAGCTTCACTTTTAGTGAGTAACCTGCTGACAACTTCTTACCTCCTCCTTGGTTAGCACCCTAGCCTACCATCATTGTGCCTCTACTGGACTTTTATAGCATTCTCTTTATATGTTTTCTATTTCCATAATAGTCTCATTTACCCTTTAGTCTCATAACAGAGTAAAAAGCATGCTCATGATCACATCATTCCTTGGTTTTCAGACCTCTAGGGATCTTTCATCCACTTAAAATAAAATAGAATTCTATTTTCACCCATAGCTGCAAGTTGGCTTATTTTAGTAGCCATCTTCCAAGGCAGCCTCCAGTGATCCTGGTATTCAGCCCTGATCACATTGTATCAAGATTGTTCTGTGTGGCTAATAGAATATGGCAGAAATGATGGCATGTTGCTTCCAAGGCTGTTAGACATTGTATCTTTTCTCTTGATTTCTCTTAGATCATTCATTCTGTGGGAAGCAGGGCTCCATGTCATAAGGACACTCAAGCCCCCTGTGGAGCAGTCCATGTGGTGAGGACCAAAAGCTGTCTAAATGAACCATAATGGAAATGAAGGTTTCAGCTCCAGATGACGACAGTCCTGACTGACAGCATGGAAGATGTGAGCAGGAACCACCCAGCTATGCCACTCCTGATTGACCCATAGAAACTGTGAGAGATAGGAAATATCTATTGTTATGGGCTGCTAAATTTGGGGGTAATTTGTCACGTAGCACTAGAATTCTAACATACTCATGATCTAGCCACTTGCAATCCTCCAGACTCATCTGCTAACGATTAGCCATTGTTTCTTCCATTCCAGATCTTGCCCCTCTTGCTAATCCTTTCATGAGAAACAGGTTCCCATTTTAGGGATGATTCTCTTTGCAGAAATGTTCTTCCTTTAAATAATCATACCTGATTCATTTCTTTCTTTATTCAGATCTCTGCTCATATGTCAGTTTCTCAGAGGGGTCTTTTTAAACCAGCATATTTAAAATAGTGCCTCTATTTCATCATTCTGCTTTATTTTTATTTCTAGCATGTAACATCCCTTGACATATTTCCCATATATTATTTTTCTGTTGTTATCCATGTCTCCACAAGGCTGTGAACTCTATCAGGTCAGGGACCTTGTCTTATTCACTGCTGTATCCCAGAGACTAGAGCACTGACTAAAAACATAGTATACTGTCAATAAATACCAATGGAATTAATGAGAAAGGCCAAGATACTAGGAAACCTCAGCATTTAGAAAAGATGAAGTGAGAGATGCCTACAAAGGAAGCAAAGGAGGAATGGCTTGAGAGGGGAGTATAGGAAGACGGGAAACAGTTCTGCCTGCTGAGTCAGGTCACCTATATTTCAGCTTCGAACAAATATTTATCTGATTGCTATATGTTGAAGTTGCTATGCATCCTGCTTTTGAATTTTTGAATAACAAATTTATTTAACTTTATACTTCGAAATACTTATAGATTTACAGGTAGTTGTTAAGAAATGTTCACCCTGTCTTCACCAATGTCACCATCTTGCATAAATGTGTATAATATCAACCCAAGAAACTGACATTGATACAATTCACAGAACCTGCTCCGACTTCTCCAGTTACATATGCAATCGTGTGTGCGTGTGTGTGTAGTTCTATGCAATTTTATTGCGTGTGAAGCTTCTTCTAACTACCACCACGATGAAGACACAGGCCATCACCATGAGACTTACTTGTTCTATCCTTCTGTAGCCACACCCACCTCCTCACACCCATCTCTAACCCCTGGTGACCACTAAATTGTTCACCCTCTCTATACATTTTTTAATTTTAAAAATATATAAATGGATAGACTAGATAACCAAAATGTGGTACATATACACCATGGAATACTATGAAGCCATAAAAAAGAACATTAAAAAAGCCATAAAAAAGGAGATCATGTCCTTTGCAGGGACATGGATGGAACTGGAGACCCTTATCCTTAGCAAACTAATGCAGGAACAGAAAACCAAATACTGTATATTCTCACTTATAAGTGGGAGCTAAATGATGAGAACGCAGGGGGAAACAACACGCACTGAGGCCTACTGGAGAGTGGAGGATGGGAAGAGGGAGAAGATCAGGAAAAATTACTCATGGATATTAGGCTTTATACCTGGGTGACGAAATAATGTGTACAACAAACCCCCGTCTACCTATGTAACAAACCTGCGTACGTACCCCGAACTTAAAATGAAAATTTTTAAAAAGAATATTATGTAAATGGAATCACACATACATTTGTAACTGGCTTTTTTCCTTTAGCATAATTTCCTTGAGGTTCATACTAGTTGTTGTAGGTGTCAATAAGTTCATCTCTTTGTATGGCTGCGCAGTGTTTTCATGGTGTAAATGTACCACAGTTTGTGTAACTATTCACTCATTATAGGAAATTTGGATAGTTTCCAGTTTGGGGCTAGTATGAACAAAGCTGCTATAAACACTTGAGGACACAAGTTTTCACTTCCCTGGACGAACACCCAAAAGTGCAATTGCTAGGTTGCATGGTAAATCCATGTTTCTTTTTAGGAAAACTGGCCAAATGGTTTTCCATAGTGGCTGTCCCATTTTACACTCCCACTCACAATGCACAAGTGATCCATCTTCTCCTATATCTGTGCAATCATTTAGTGTTACACTATTTTTTTTTAGTCATTATCATAGGTGTGTGGTGATTTCTCATTGTGGTTTTAATTTGCATTTCCCTAATGGATGATTACGGTGGGTATCTTTTTGTGTGCTTGTAATCTACATATCCTCTTCAGTGAAATGCTTACACATGTTTCTTGTTCATTTTCTAATTGAATTGGTTGCCTTTTTAATCTCGAGTTTTGAGAGTTCTTTACATTTTTGAGGTACAAATCCCTTGTTGGGTATAGGATTTTCAAACACTCTCTTCTAATTTGTAATTTGTCTTTCAATTCCCTCATCAGAGTTTCTCACAGAGCAAATATTTTTAATTTTAATCAGGTCAAATTTATCAATTTTTACTGTTATGGATTGTGTTTTCACTGGCAAGTGTAAGAACTTTTCACTTAGTCCAAGGGCCTGGAGATTTTCTCTCATATTTTTTAAATTAAAGTTTCATAGTTTTACAGTTTATATTTTAGTCTGCGATTCATTTGAGTTAATTTCTGTACTAGGTGTGAAGTTTTTGGGATGCATAATATGTGAGGTTTACGATTCTTCCTCTCCTCCTCTTCCTTCTCTTCCTCCTCTTGATTCATGGATATCCATAGACAAAATGTCTATGCTTTCCAGCACCATTTGTTGAACAGACCATCCCTCTCCTATTGAATTGCTTTTGTCTATTTTGTCAGAAATTAATTGGGCATATTTGTGTAGGTTTATATCTGGGTTTTCTACTCTGTTTCATTGATCTGTAGGTTTTCATAGTTTTTTAGTGAGAATCCTATTCTCATAGAATTCCTAGTTCTATTTCTAGTTTGCTGAGAGTTTTTTTTTTTTTTAATCATTAATAGGTTTTGGATTTTGTTAATCATATTTTCATCAATTGATATGATCATATGATTTTCTTCTTTAGCTTAACATAATGGATTATGTTGATTAATTTTTGAATATTTAATAAGCCTTGCAAGCTGGAATAAATCCCACTTGACCCTAGTGTCTTATTCTTTTTATTCATTGCTGTATTTAATTTGATAATATTTTGTTAAGAATTTTTGCATCTCAATTGATGAGACATACTGGTCTGTAATTTCCTTTTTAATTGTCTTTGTCTGGTTTTGGTGTCAGGGTGAAATAGGTCTCATGAAATGAGTTGGGAAGTGTTTCCTCTTATCTGTTTTCTGGAAAAGAATATTGTGTTTTTAATTCGTAAGTCTTTTCCAAGATTAATGTTTTTCTGGAGAATCAAACCTAGGGTATTTAGGGAAAGAGGGGCCAAGCTTGTACATTCCTTTTTCATGTCCAGTGTGTTCTCCTCTGGAGTCCGCTATGCATTAGTCAGAGTAGAAAGTTCAGTCTAGGAGATTCCAAACGTGGAGGAAATGTGACTTTAATGTGTCTTCCCACTCACTGGTATTTTAAGAAGCACTAAAGAAAGATTAGAGATTAGCACTTGCATGAGCAGCTAAAGGACAGCTAAATTTTTAATTACTTTCTAATTACTTAGCACCTGCACTCTACTTTCCAATATATAATTAATAATACTTTTCCATCTGTCAGAAGGGATCAAGAACCAAAAGTTATAGAGCTATGGAATACAGATTTTAAAAAATCATTTTATTATATTTAGTTGTAAAATTTGCATACAGTAGAGCTTACTCCTTGTGATGGACATAGGGGTTTTGACAAATGCATCAAGTTGTGTATCTACCACTATGATGAGGATTCCAAATAATTCCATCACTGCTCATAAAATTTCTCGAATTTTCTCTTTGGAGTCAACTTCTCCACTCAATCACAGTCCCTAGCAACCAGTGATCTATTCTCCAACCCTATAGTTTAGGCTTGCTAGAATGTAACAAATGAAGTCAAACAGTATACTGCCTTTTGCCTGTGGAGTTTTTCATTTAGCAAAATGTTTCTGTGATTTATTTATGTTATTGAATGTATCAATATTGAGGTTCCCATTAGCTTTTTTCTTGCTTCTGTGAAAGCTTAGAGCGTTCAACACACCAAAGTTCTTTTGGAGGAATTCCTTTGAGATTGGTCATTTTGCTTATAGTCATATAGCCTGATTACCTGGTTGATAAGATGAGAGATAAACTGACCAGAAATCAGCCCTCACTAGACTAACCAATGAGCTATGAAGGTATCTGGTAAAACTGCTCCGTCCAACAGAGGCAGTGTGTATTGGTTGTTGCTTGCCCAGCCTACACCAATCCCCTGGGAGTCAGTAGGAGTCAGAGTAGTTAGATACAGGAAGATCAGCCACTTCAAACAGGGAACAGTGGATGAATCCCTGATCCAAGATGATGACCAGACCCTTAGAACCTCATAGTACCTTGAACAATGTTTCATTCTCCACCAAGCCTTGCTGAAGGTGGTTGAGTTTATCTTCCATTTTTCTTTTCAGATAGTCTAAAATTCTTTCTTTTATCATTTATTTTTTGTTTCAAGAATTTTCCTTAGTCATCCTTTTAGAGTAGGTCTTCTGATTATAGATTCTGTTAGTCTTCCTTTGTCTGAAGACGTCATTAATTTCCCCTTATTCCGAATGATAAATTCACATGACATAGAAGTCAGGGTTGACAGTTCTTTTTCTCAGGACACAAAAAATATACCATATCCTTCTAGTCCCCCTGGTTTCTAATGGGAAATCTGCTGTCAGTTGAGTTATTTTTCTTACAGATAAGGTGTTGTTTCTCTTTCACTGCTTTCTAATTTTTTTCTTTGTCTTTAGTTTTCTGAAGTTTAGCCGTGGTGTATTTTGGTGTAGACTTCTTTGAGTTTTTCCCATTGGGGTTTTCCACCTTCTTGATGTTACACAATTATGTCCTGCACTACATTTGGAAAATTTTTAGCCATTATTTCTTCAAGTACTTTTTAAGCTTCACGTCTTTTCTCCTTTCCTTCTGAGATGCTGATGACATAAATATTAGGTCCTTTAGTCTCTCAGATCTGTGAGATTCTATTCATTTTTTTTTTTTTTTTTGTGGTGGGTGGGTTTATTTTCTGTCTTTTGTTCAGATTGGGTAATTTCTATTGTTCTATCTTCAAGTTCACTGATTCTTTCCTCTTTATTCTCCATTCTGTTTTTGAACCCATCCATTGAGTTCTTTATGTTGGTTATTCTATTTTTCAGCTCTAAGATCTTTATTTCATGCTTTTTTACATGCTGTGTTATGTCTGAATGGAGGTGAAATTTCCCACTCGGGCTTCTTTGGTACCAGTCTGGTAGGGAGAAGAAGGTGGCCTTGTTATGACTGGTTGGAGGCGAAAGCCCAAGATCCCAATGTGGCTTTCTCTGATGCTACTCAGCTAGGGTGGGAGAAAGTCACCCCGCGGTAGCTGAATCAAGATGAAAGTCTTGGCTCTCCACTCAGCTTTTGCTGAGTCATGTCGTGTTTTTTTCCATGGTATTTGACTGGAGTAGGGTGGTTTTTGTTTAAATGTGTTCTGTCTTGCTAGTTTGCTACTCTCCTGGTCACTTGTCTAGAGAAAACAGGCTTTTGGGGAGGTTTTTTGTTTTTTCACTCCTCTTGGTGCTTTTGGGTTACTGTCTTTTCCTGCATCTACATCAGGATATACAAAACAAAAAGAAAATTCAGGAAACTTACTGCCATATTGTTCCTTGCATCTAAAGCCTCTATTTGTTTTTTCTTCTCTCAAATATTTTGAAATATTCCATGTTTTTTTTCATATATTATATCCAGGATTTTTAGTTGTACTTAGCAAGAGGCATGAGAGGATATGTGTCTACTTTACTTGGTCCAAAACAAGAAGGAACATAGATTTTTAAGACTGTAGAGTAATTTAAGAATTTTCTAATTCTAAACCCCTGAGAACCATATTAGAGTGGCTTTAGGAGAATTTTTCAAACTATACACCTAGACTTTCTCCCTACCCCTAACCTCTCACTCTTCTCTCTCCTGGATTTCCTTTGGAGGAAGACGACTTATGGCACAACCACCCCCATATTCAACATTGAGAATCGCAAGATTATCTTTCTCAAGTGTAGTGGGATAGAAAAAATTGAGGACCCTGACACTCTAAATCATTCATTTTACATATGAGGAAACTGAAACTCAGAGAGGTGACAGTTTTTCCATATAGCAGATAAATGGTAAACCCAAGCCCGCATATGGGTCTAGTACAGTACTTTTCAAACATTAATATGCAAACACATCACCTTGGACCTTGTTAAAATGCGGATTCTGATTCAGTAAGTATGGAGCAGGGCTGAGATCCTGCATTTTTAACAAGTGCACAGATGGTGTTGCTGCTGCTGCACTTTGAGTAACAACATTCTAGAACATTCACTCAGCTTATGGCACTTTCCACTGTCCTTAAAATTTGTATTCTTTCATCAAGAAAATTGAGAATACGAAAAGTTTGACAGATAAGCATCTAAACATTCACGTGCCTGGTATGTAACAGTAAAGGAAGGTGTGAATGATAATGGAGATACAGAGGAGGGAGTAGAGGTACCCATCCAGAGACCAAACACTTTCCTGGCTTTGCAAGGTATTCGTTGCCTTCAAAACTCAGAGAAATCTTGGTAAAGACCATGGGAGAGCACATGAATGACTCTCGAGCTGTTTAGTTGCTCATGTAATTTGCTTAGGGCTGCAAGTTAAGAATCTCTCCCTGTCTAGAAAGGATAAATTGACCTTCTTTCTCTATAATGTTATGGAGTGTAATTCTCTAATAGGTAACAACTGGGGAAAGAACACTGAAATTGACTGGTAAGGCATGGAAGTGATGGAAGTGACCAGCAAACAGACATCTTGGTCCATGTCTGCTTTGATATAGTATAGTACAAAGACAATGGAATATACAAGGTGTTTCCAGACTTGGGCCCTGTTCCTGGCTCCACTATTAATTTTATTTGCAGCCTTGAATACATCACTTAATCTTTCTATGATAAATTTATCAAAATAACTTACTGATAACTAGCATATCTGTTGAGAGCTATTTAGTATTAATTAATTATCAATTAGGTAATACTAATTATTAATTAATACTTAATTATTAATCTATTAATAATTAATACTAGTGGCTCAATATAATAGGAAGACCGAGTCAAGGAGTCTCAGTAAATTGGATTGTTCCCCAGACCCTACACCCTGAAACATTTAGGTACGAAAGATCTGGCAATCGATTCTCAAATGAGTGTCCTCAGTTAACAATTCCTAGCTGTCATATGGGCCCTTTCTCTGTCAGATATCACCGAATTTGATATCAGTTTTGACTCTGAGGTTCCATCTCTCTGAGGAAATACACACAATACCAGTTAGGGGGAGATACTGTGTGTTTCCCAATGTCACTGCCCGCATGTTCAATGTCCCCACTATAGCAGGGGGCACTGTGGCTCCCTCTGTTCTCTCCAGTTACCTAGAGCCCCATAAGAATTATGTCCCTGTGTATGTGTGTGGGTGTGATTGTGCACATCGGTATGTGTCAGGGAAAGGGAAGAAATGGGAGTAGCAAAAACTAAAGGTGAGAATTAAAAGAAGATATTGAATCACAAACTGAAATTGACCCTTGGATATCAACACTTTCTGTGTTTTTGTGAATACAATACCTGTTTATTGACTAGAGTGAACCTAAGTCAGTTTTGAAAGGGCCTCTAATTATCAGAAACCTCCTAAGCCTGTCCCAGCCTCACCCCGTGTTCTTCTAACTTCTTTGCACCTGGGTTGCTGTTCTGAGCTTATGACGGTGAGATTAGGCAGCATGAGGGTATTACAGAGAGATAAGTCAGGATGCAAAGATCCTTTTGTCTTTTGCAAAGAAGGCAGCGGGGCAGCTGATAGGAACAGCATTCAGCTCCGTGAGTATTTCTGAACTTCTGGTGAATTTGAGCAGAGTAATTGAAGGGCTTTGGGGGGTTGATCAGGCTCCAAAAGAAAAATTGGAGAAGAAAACATGTTGGACCTGTGGGCCTGGGCTGTGGCTGGGGATGAAAATGGGAAAGAACATGAAGGAGATACACTCAGACCTTCTTGTTATGCCATGGGACGAGCAAATAAGTGAAAGTTGACTATTACAAGGTCACTGCAAAACTTGATTACTGAATTCATTTAGAAGGAGCCCAATAGTGACCTCCCTATTTGCAGCTTCATAGGAAACAGTATTGTGAAGACGGAGGGATCTGTGGCACTAAATAACCACAGAGAAAACAGTTCTTTACTCCAAGGATGTGCTTGCAAACTTGGCCCAGGCACTGGTAGGCTGGTGTGAGGAAAAGGAGAAGGGGAGCGGAGAGCGAGCGTGAGAATGACCGCAGGGCAGTGCAGGTGGCTGAGCCTTCTCCCTTTGAGGTCAAAGTGTTTGTTTGTTCCATTCTGAAGCAGGGTGTGGGCTGGATTTTTGGTAATTTTTTTTTATGGCTTTGGTTTGGGTCTTGCTTTGCTTTTCAAATTATTGATTTTCTCTGCCTCAGCAGGACCCTGGGTGATATTTATTGGCTCAACCCCAACAGTACTTCCCTCCCTAGCTCCTTCCAGCCTGTTCCTTAGTCCACTGACAATGGCCTTGTCTATATCTTTGCTGAGAAACAGAGAATTGGAAGGGTAAGGTGGTAACAGCAGCATCAGAGAGACTGTCGCAGGAACCTTCTAAAACTGCTTTTCAGAGGATCATCCCCTGTCACTATATACGGCTGGGCTTTGCTGTATAAAGCAACACAAGATGATTTTTTGCTTTATACAAATCTTTAATTTTTGTTAAGGTGACCCTAACCCCAGTCCCCTACAAAAGTATGCCTTGAAATATTACTTTGCCGCATCCACTTATTTCTGCAGAGAAACAGTTTGTAATCTTCAAAAGGGGAAGGGCTAACATTGCTTTAAAAACAGGAAAATGTTCTGCCTCACAAAAGAATAAATTGCTTGATGCTTTTGGAGGAAAAAAATGTGAAACTTCTTTCAGCTAAAATCAAGTCTGATAATACATTTAGGGTTACTCAGCTCAGATGCCCTTGGAATTTCTAGAAAAGTGTGGTCAGGATGAGGTTAGCCTTTGGTGATGTTTATGGGCAAACAGGACTGGCTTCCAATGCAGGGAAAGGTCAGAAGTGTTCTACCCTTCCTAAAGGTTTTGCAGAGAGAATTGGAGGGTAAATCTATGACAGAAACTGCAGAGGGATTAGTCGACTGTTCTGGTTACCTAGTGCAAATCCTGAGCACCATTAGGATCAAGGGATTAACCTGGCAACTGTTATGTAACTCTTTCTGAGAAGGCTTCTTTCATATAATGCATCAAACTCAGACATGAACATTGTCTAAGCCTAGAGGTGTAACTTCAAAATTCTGTAAACATGTAGAAGAAACCTGCAAGAAAAAAGGGGATGTATCATCAGGGGAATATGGATGTCACATGTGATTTTTAAAGTCTTTGGGGTTGCTGTTAGGGGTGTCAAAGGAATTCAAGGAAAGCTTCTTAAGACAGAATTTTAAGACCAGAAGTAAGTTAACAGTTGGGGTGTTGGAAGGAAGAAGAGGATTACCCAGCAAGGGCGGAAGACAATTGCCCCTCTGGTGTATGGCAAGGGCTCTTCAGTGGTTGGCCCAGAGGAAGGAGGTGCAGAGTCCGGGTGAGCAAGTGTCATAACCACAGATTTGTTTGCATGGCTTTCTTTTCTCTCACAAGGTCTAGCATATGTTTGCTCTTTTTTAACACTTTGTACCACTCTACTCATATCGTCTTCCTAAAATTTCCCCATAACCCTAAAAGGAAGGTATGATTTGATTCATTTTATAGATGGAATAAGACCTCCAGAGGATTATGAAATTTCTCCTAAGTCACATAGCCAGTTCTGTGGAGTAGGAACTTAAAACTACATCACTTTGATTCTAAAGAGTGTACTCTCTACCATGTTACCATCAAAGGGCAATTTGACCAATGAGGGTCACTTTAGGCCCTTACATTATAGAATTCTGGATCCAAAATAATTGAATCTTATTAGGGCTGCCAGATAAAATGGAGGATGCCAGTTAAATTTGAGTTCCAGAGGAAAATGACTTTCTAAAGTATAAATATGTACCATGAAACAGCTGAGATATACTTTACTAAAAAATATCATTTCTTTGAAATTCAAATTGAGCGGGGTGCCTTGTATTTTTTTATTTTTTATTTTTTTGCTGGATCTGGCAATTCTGACCCTAATAGGTTCTTCAGATGAGAGAAAAGAAACTTTTGATTTCTTCTACCTTGAAAATCCTGGGCAGTTCAAAAACCTTGATCTGAGAGCTGCCCTCTGTGACTGGCAGAGCTGGGATGTGTCAGTTACTGGTGGTCCACTCTGAGCACAGCGCTGATCTTGGCTGCTCACCAGCGATTCCCAGGGTCCCAACCACACTTGGGACAAGCACAAAGTTTGCCTGTCGACCAGGGGTAGAGAGGGCCCACAGAATGGGAACTGAATTTAGTGAGCAGAGGAACTGGCAGTGCATTTCCTAAAGCCTGAAAGCTAATGAGTTCTTTGTGCTCTGATGGAGAAGTCAAAGGGTCAGGACCTCATGACCTAAGGTTTACGGTATTTGTTCAGTTTCTTTCTTTTTCATTTTTTTTTCCTTTTTTTTCTTTTTTTTCTTTTCTTGAGACAGAGTCTCGCCCTGTCGCCCAGGCTGGAGTGCAGTGGTGCGATCTCGGCTCACTGCAAGCTCTGACTCCCGGGTTCACGCCATTCTCCTGCCTCAGCCTCCCGAGTAGCTGGGACTACAGGCACCCGCCACCATGCCCAGCTAATTTTTTATATTTTTAGTAGAGACGGGTTTTCACTGTGTTAGCCAGGATGGTCTCGATCTCCTGACCTCATGATCTGCCCGTCTTGGCCTCCCAAAGTCCTGGGATTACAGGCGTGAACCACTGCACCTGGCCTGTTCAATTTCTAGATTAATTTATTAACTCATTTGACAAATATAATATATATGGCATAATTACTATCCACCATGCACTGTTGTAGGTTCTGGGACTGGAAGGGCAGCCTCATGAAGCCAGTCCAGTAGGGGACAGCAGAAGGAATCACAGCATGAGCAGGTGGTCCAGGGTCCTGGCCAATCTCACCATCCCTGCTACTGGCAAGGATAATAATTTAGTAATAATCAGAATTTAAATAAGAGGAAAATCTTGGGGGTGAGGATAATAATTGCAACCCAACTCTGAAAGAAATAAGAAAACAGTATGAACTGGAAGTTATAGAATATGAGGTTTGAGGGATATGCAGTGTGGCCAGTAAAGACAGTCACTGTTAGCATGAGCCAAAGACTGTCAGGGAGGTCTGCAGTTAACAATATTAACATAGGCTGGTGTGATGAGTCATGCCTGTAAACCTAGCACTTTGGGAGTCTGAGGCGGGAGGATCAGTTGAGCCCAGGAGTTTGAGGCTATAGTGAGCTATGATTGCAATTGCACCACTGCACTACAACCTGGCTGATGGAGCAAGAACTTGTCTCTCTTAAAAAAAAAAAAAAAAAAAAAAAATTAGCATAAATCTGTAATGGGTGAAATAAGGAATCTTGTGGAGACAAAGCCCCCACACACCAGATTTTATGGAAGAGATGGGCTCAGGATAAGAGGTGAAAGCAATTTGGAGTTCTTTGGGGCTTTTCAGGATCTTCCTTCCAAGGGCAGTTTTGTCAACTCTTATGAAAGAAAAGAAGAAAGAAAATAATGTCATCCAAAATGACAAATTAATTGTTTCAATTTATCTTTTTCAATAATTTTCTTTGATTTGTATTTGAAGAATGGCAATGCGCATTTCTGTAGCCAAATTAAAGTCTGAGAACACCATATTGGATAGGTCCATGGTGTGGGTAGAAGAAAGCATCAAAGATTTGTGAACAATGGGGGCTGAAGAACCTTATGTCTGGACGTAGAGTTGAAGCACAAATACATTACGTAATCATCCTTCATTAACTTCTCTATGTGTGTGTGTTTTAAGGTGTGTTGAATATATTCATGAGTGTTGGTATCCCTGCTCCAGAGGTCCTCCTGTCCAGACAACTACATTGTCATCTCCCAGAACTACAGAAAAGCTTCTGGTTCATGTGAGGATTAAACAAAGTAATCTTATCTTAGACTATAAGGACTTGAAGGACTATAAAAAAACAGAGGCCATAAAAAATGCCCAATAAACATTTAGAATCAGGTTATTTTAGAGCTGGATGGAAATGTAAAGCTTAAAGAAATAGCAGGTGCTATAAAAGACTATAGATATCACTGAGTCCATTTTCCTCTCTTTATAACGGGTAGAACTGGTGGTCATAGAGAAGTACAGCATCATAATAAATTCACATAGAACACTTGTGGCGAAACTATTTTATTTATTTTAATTTTTTAAATACCTAATGTGAAGCTTTAATTTAATTTAATTTAATTTATTTATCTTTAAATTTTTTTCAGTGGCAGATCTATGGGAACAGCATATCCACCTAGATTTTTGAGTTTTAAAATGTATCAATTGTCTGTTTACGCAACTGATAGATTGTGTAAGTAATATAGCAGAGTGTAAGTTTGCATTCCTTTACATTAAGTGCCTGCATTGATTTATACTCTGTTTTCTTAAAGATCCCTTTTAAAGATGATAACTTCTCCCCTTTTGTATCAACACAAAGTACTGAGCTTTCTTATTGAAGTACTTTTCTTCTCCAGCCTAAAATAAAGATCTAATAACCAATGGTCCCCATGACTTGAAAGATCTTTTTTTATCTTTCACTGTCTAAGGAGGCTGAAAGGGAAACGCTAGCTGCCTGGGGGCTGTTAAAATGAGTGACAACACTGCTCTGGCTGCTCCAGCTTCAAACCAGGGTCCCACCACCCCACGCAAAGGCCCTCCCAAGTTCAAGCAGAGGCAGACTCGCCAATTCAAGAGTAAACCTCCAAAGAAAGGTGTGAAAGGGTAAGACCTAAATGAAAAAAACTTTCTATTAGTTTCTTCTTCCCACAGGACGGCTTTTGTTTTGAGAAATTAGTGCTCATAATATTAAACAGACTTACAAAAATGTCCATCCCATCCTCTCTTTTCCTCTTTAACTCCATCTGTGTCTTTATCGCTGGAATTCTTTCCTTCGCAACTTCCAGGTCTGTGGCCGAATTTAACATGGCAAATGGAGGCTTTTTACAATAAACTTTGACTTTGCCTTCCAGGCTTTTTATGACCACTCCTCTTTACTGACATAACCTCTGCTTTAATCTGTAACACTGAACCACTGACCATTTCCAGAAAATATAGCTTATATTTATGTCTTCCAATTTTATATCCTCAGTTCTTTATTTTCTTCTTCCTCTCCTTGCCTAAATCCTATTCATTTTTCAACACACAGCTCATATACTAATTTCTTTTTGAAGCTACCACTGATCTCTTTAACAAGCTATCATTACTTTCATGTTTGCATTTTGTACATTCAGCTGTCATAGCCTACATTATCGTATCTTATATTTATTTATTCGTGTCTATTCTCCGAGACTAAGACCACTCAGAAAATTTGCCTGTTTTTTTCTTAACTCTCTGTGCCTAACAAAATGCCTGGTATATAATGGATGCTTAGTTAATGATTTTGAATAAGTAAACAAATGGATGAATTCATCATTTTTAATGCCTCTTGTATTGCTTTCTCATTTCAATTTTTATTATAAAAAGTGAAATTTATCGAGACCATCCTGGCTAACATGGTGAAACCCCGTCTCTACTAAAAAATACAAAAAACTAGCCGGGCGAGGTGGCGGGCGCCTGTAGTCCCAGCTACTCGGGAGGCTGAGGCAGGAGAATGGCGTAAACCCGGGAGGCAGAGCTTGCAGTGAGCCGAGATCCGGCCACTGCACTCCAGCCTGGGCGACAGAGCGAGACTCCGTCTCAAAAAAAAAAAAAAAAAAAAAAAAAAAAAAAAAAGTGAAATTTGACTAAGTTGTCCCACTGATAGTTCTTTCTGACTCTTAATTGTTTTAGCTTAAGTTCCTACAGGAGAGAAATCTCTCTCCACTAGGATATACCAAAACCTGCCTGAGTGACATTTTCTTTGCTCCAGTTCGGTGCAAACAAAAGGAGTCTCTCAAATAAAAACATTTAAACCTCTCCTTCTTCCCCTTTGAATCAAGAAACTCACCATGTGAGTGACTCCAAAATTCTTTTGCTCTAATCTCAGCTAATTTCGCCATATTCTTTTCCATAGATTTGGAGATGACATTCCAGGAATGGAGGGGCTAGGAACAGGTAAGCCATCCACTGATTTAAGTGAGAAATTTGCACTTGGAGTTCTGCTTTTTTATATGCTTCAGGCCTCAAGGGGCAGTTGAAAGTTATGAGAAATGCCCAAGGCAGAAGATCTGTGAAGACATAGAAAGGTGGGGATTTAATTTCCCCTCCGAAATAAGTACATGTGTGCCCAGATACAAAAGCCCTAAAAGAAATCAGGATAGGCCCAAAATTTCATAAACCTTCTTGTTTTGTCAAACAACCTTTGAGGGCATACAATGATAAATTACAGGCGTTTATGGTAGAAAGATTCTCATAATTCATCTAACCAAACTTCATTTTTCAGGAGAGAAATCTGAGACATAGAGGAATTGACAGTCTTTTGTCTGAGGCTACCAAGTGAACTATTGGAAATAAGGGTGAGGTCTGGAGATCTCTCCACTCTACCAGGCAAACCACTTCCTTACCAATTTCCTCTTTTTACACATCCTCTAGCACCCAGAGGAGGATCTTAAATAGTGCATGCCTGCAATATATTTTTAAAAATTGGCTACCAGATTTTTATGTATCATACGATGAATGCAGTCACTGCTTTTTTTTTTTTTTTTTTGAGACAGAGTCTCGCTCTGTCGCCCAGGCTGGAGTGCAGTGGCCGGATCTCGGCTCACTGCAAGCTCCGCCTCCCGGGTTTTTACGCCATTCTCCTGCCTCAGCCTCCCGAGTAGCTGGGACTACAGGCGCCGCTACCTCGCCCGGCTAATTTTTTGTATTTTTTAGTAGAGACGGGGTTTCACTGTGTTAGCCAGGATGGTCGGGATCTCCTGACCTCGTGATCCGCCCGTCTCGGCCTCCCAAAGTGCTGGGATTACAGGCTTGAGCCACCGTGCCCTGCCATATTTTTTTAAATTAATAGACTTTATTTCTTAGAGGAGTTTAAGATTTACAGAAAAATTCATCAGAAAGTACAGATCCTATATGTCCTGTCTACCACCTCTCTCCCCTTTTACACAGTTTCCATTATTATTAACATCTTGTATTAGTGTGATTATATTTGATGAGCCAATATTGATGCAGTATGTTAATTAAAATCCATAGCTTGTATTAGGGTTTTTATCCTTTGTGTTGTAAAGTTCTAAGGGTTTTGATAAATACCATGTACCCACCATTATAGTACATTCTGTAGTACATATAGTATTATACAGAATAGTTTTGCTGCCCTATGCTTCACCTGGTCACCCTTCTCTCTCTCTCTAAACCCTCGACATCCACTAATCTTCTGTGTGTATAGTTTTGCCTTTTCCGGAATGTGGTATAGTTCGAATCATACAGTATATAGCTTTTCTGGACTAGCTTCTTTCATTTAACAATATTCATTTAAGGTTTCTCCATGTTTTTATATGGCTTGATAGCTCAGTTTTTTAAATCATGGAACAATACTCCATTGTAGAGATAAACACAGTTTTTTATCCTATTGAAAGATACCTTGGTTGCTTCCAAGTTTAGCCAACAATGGATAAAATGGCCCTAAATATTTATGTGCAGGCTTTTGTCTGGACATATTTTCAACTCATCCAACACACCTTTGATAAATGGTAGCATTTGTAGTAATCAGTGTCCTTCCCAGGCAATGCTCAGTGTATCTTTCTGCAGCCAAATACCAATCCTGGGATCTCGAATACATTTTCCAGCCACATTATAAAGCAATTTTGCTATTCTCCTAGATTAACTGCTCCTGTATTTTGGCAAGGTGCATGCAAGACCAGCAAATTTGCTTTGGGATCTGGAAGATGTGCTTGACTCTAACCGTATATTTGGAATAATGTAATGAGGCTTATACTGAGTGAAAGTCTGAGGTCTTTGACCTGGTTCTGGTCTCAGCTCTACAACTATGTGGTTTTTGCTAATTATTTCATCTCTCTGGGTGTCAGCAAGCTTCTTTGTAACTGAAGGATAATAATATCTTACTTTCTAAAACAAGAAGCTGGATTAAAAGATGCCTTGTGATCATTTTTCAATATGTGATTGGATATAGGCAATTCAAAATGTAAAGGAATAGAAGAATAATTAGAGAAGAAACTGATCTAGATTGGTAGGGAAGACTATGGATACCTAGACCATGGAGATTCAAAGTGTTCCTCTTTTTCATCTTAACCCTTGGCCTGACTAGAATTCCACTTTTGCTTCCTCCTTAGTGGTTGTGGTTTGGGGAGACTCTGTGTGATCAGTGGGCTGTACCCCCCCAGGGAACCCCTCAGTCAAAAGCTGTGGGTCGCCACCCCCCTCAAAGAGGAAGCAGAATGAAACCAACAGAGATGCCTGGTGCAACAATTAAGCAATTGGTCTGATGCTTCCTGGGCCGCAGGACCACTCTAGGTAACTTCTCAGTCAGGGGATAATGAGCAGGAGAGAGGAGTGAAGTGTCTCTGCCTGAACGGCATCTTTCTGTGAAGAGACTTTTTTTGGGGTGAGGTTGGCTTACATACTCTTCCATCTCTTGCAGATATCACAGTGATTTGTCCGTGGGAGGCATTCAGCCACCTGGAATTGCATGAGCTCGCTCAGTTTGGGATTATTTGAGGTGCCAGAGGTTCTGCCACTCTCAACGACATCTGCTGTAATTTTGGTTACTTTTGCCCTGATGATCTGCCGGAGTCTTGAAATTCAGCTGATTGGAAGTGGTTTTGTTGACTTTCGAGGTCATTTCCTATCAGTTACTACTAAGAGTTCTCTTACTATCAGAATCTCTCTTGCAGTACAGCTCAAAATAGTGGATGCATTTCACACTTAACCACCTTTTCCTGCCAGCTAGTTAGAAGTCATCAATATTTCTCTACATTTTGTTTATGTGTAAGCCCTTTAAATCTATTTTTGCTAGGCATTCACTATGATTAATAGGAGACCTTTAAGATTACATTTATGTCACTCCCCACCTCCTCTTATTTAATAAAGGAGATATTTACCTTGAATGTTGCTGAAGTTGTATTAAATGCTACATGGAAATATCTGATGCTGTGTTCTGAGAACCAATTAAACAAAGAAGGCACAGTCATACAGGAAATAAGTGCAGTGCTTACAAAACAGCATAGGATGAAGATTTGAATTCTGTAAGTTCGTAAATTGTATACTTTCTGGGTCTAAATTTGATTGAACTAGGTTATTTCAGAAGTCTCATGCAGCTCTAAGTTGTACAGTTCTAAGCTGGCGAGGAACTGGGATTTAAACTCGGAATTCTGACAATGTGAGCCTTCTTTTCAGCACTCTGGTTGAGGAAGGTTTCCTTCCACAGCATTCCCTCAATGAAATTATTTTGTCCAATGGCTTAAAATGGGAGTCACGGGAGTTACATACATTGACTGCTTTGTGCACATCTGTAGTAAATCTAACCTTTAAACTGTCAACTGAAAAGATTTATATGCTATAAGGTTTAGACTCATATACAAAGGATAGGCAGTTGACCCTCTAAATAAAATGATGGTTTGCCTCACCCCTGAAGTTGTGTCAGTGTAATGTGCTCATACTTATCTTTTCCCAATACTTTCAAGGCAATTGTGCAACTCAAATGCTGCCTCTATGTGACTTGGATGCTTTGGAACTAACAGTATGAATTTCTTCATTTCAGTTTTGAAATCTGTGGTAAAAGAATGGAGTAAATTAACCGGAGAGAGAGACAGGATGATAGAGAAGCAAGAGATTCAGGTTCTAATCCTGTCTCTACCAGTAAATTGCAATATGATTTTGGGCAAAGATCTCACTCTTTTTACCTTCAAGTTTTCCTGAATCAGATAATCTAAGGTTCATGGTGGTGATAAATTCTGTGACTTTGTGGTCTTAGAGGAGTGCAGCACTCAAAAACTTGTGAGTGCTACAGGGCCTGTGTTAACCATTTTGCACGAATGATCAGGTTACCTTCTGGCCAGAAAATTAGAAGTACAAGAGAAAAACTGAGGTATAGATTCAAAAGTGGAACCATGACGTGCCAAGAGGCCAGTGGAAATGTGCGCTTCCTCCTTCAGCAGGAACTCCTGCCTCCACCCAGGCACCTGTCTTCTCTCCTGCCAAAGCTAACCCTTGCCTTTCAAGTCAGCTGCTCCATTTGACGGCCAGTGCCTTCGGTTCATCCCAATTAGGGAGGACTGGCTTCTTCTCCAGCTGGGTGAGACTCTGGTTCACATTTGGCTTACTTTTCAAATATTTCTTTAAAAATGAAGCAATGACATTGACAAAACAGAATGCACTCAAAAGAATGTATCCAAAGGCTACATAAAGAAGGATCTAGAAACTACGCTACATGAAGAATTGTTGAAGGAACTGAAAACATTTAGCTGAGAGAAGAAAACGTTCATCGCCAGCAAATATTTGAGGAGTTGTAATGGTCCACAGCTGTAACAACCTGAATACACCAGATCTTTTAAAAAAGTAATGGTGAAGGCTGGGTGTGGTGGCTCACGCCTGTAATCCCAGCACTTTGGGAGGCCGAGGCAGGCAGATCACAAGGTCAGGAGATCGAGACCACCCTGGCCAACATAGTGAAAACCCATCTCTACTAAAAATACAAAAAAAAAAAAAAAAAAATCATCTGGGTGTGGTGGCGTGCTCCTGTAGTCCCAGCTACTCGGGAGGCTGAGGCAAGAGAACCCCTTGAACTGGGGAGGCAGAGGTTGCAGTGAGCCGAGATTGTGCCACAGCACTCCAGCCTGGTGACAGAGCGAGACCCCGTCTAAAAAAATAAAATAAAATAAAAAAAAGGTAATGATGAAGCAGGAAGAAGCAAACTTCTTTCATGCCAGGGTCTAGCATTTGGGGGTAAGCTGGAGTAGACATAATTTAAAGCCCTTCCAATATCTAGAATCCTATTATTTCTATTCATATCATTTTATTATTTTAAATAAGAAATAAGAAGCCCCTCAGTGTATAGACAACACATATGAAAGAGATAAAGTAAGTCATTGTCCTCATCTGAGTCCTGGCAGCAAAGAGATGACAACCCCAAACGGGGAAATTGAGGAAAGGTTTAACAAAGGTACTATTTACACAGGCTTTGGAAGAGTTAGTGGCAATCTACAAAGGCTAGTACAGTAACTTGGGGCTAGTAACAGCGTGGGGGCCATTGCCAAACCTGGGCCTGAAGCAACCCTGAAATAACATTTCTAATACTAAAGGAGGGGCCCTTGACAAGGCTGTGGGATGCAGCAGAGGGACATAGTTAACATACAGTGATCCTTTAAGTAATCAGGAGGTAAAGGGGTTGTTCCTCCTTCCAATGTTGTCCTTCTCCCCTTCTCTACTTCCCTGTTGATGCCTCCCCTTGGTTAAACCCAACTGGAAATCAGAGGGCAAAGAATCTCTTTAATGCAGTCATTAAAGTTCACCTTCTCCAGTAACACGTAGACACAGGGAGGTGAATAACTCACACTGGGCCTTCTAAGTGGGGCAGGGGGACAGAGAGCATCAGATAAACAGCTAATGCATGTGGGGCTTAATATCTAGGTGATGGGTTGATGGGTGCAGTGAACCACAATGGCACACGTTTACCTGTTACCATTTACCTGCACATCCTGCACATGTATCCTGGAACTTAAAATATAAAATAAAATTTTAAAAAGTTCACCTTCTTCAGCAAAGAGCAAGTGGAGAGGGTTGGAGAGTGGATGTGAAGAGGCAAAAAATATATATTTCCATTACAGCAACAGTATTGAAGAGCAGATAGTATTTGTTAGCCAGTGGTTTTTAGTTGGAGTTGGGAAATAGCATGCATATGTCTAAAACCTACACAGCTGATTCTGATCCTAAACGCTGGAGTGGAGGAAGAGCAGTGTTAAATAGGAAGAACCCAATAGGCAAAAGAGAACAATAGCAGAAATAATTTATCATACAGTTTAAGGGTTTGGGGACTTAAAAAAAATCTTCAGACATTTTTCTGACAATAAGAAACACTGAGGGTGTCTTGTTAAAAACACATAAAATTTGGGCCTCACTCCAGATTTTCTGAGTAAGAATTTCTGAGGGAGAGATATTGAAATCTATATTTTTAAATAAGGGCCCTAGGTTATTCCATTTGTGCCAGTTCAAAAACTCTGATGTAATCCAAGCCTACCTTTTACACATTAGGAATTAGCTAATTCTTAACTTGTTACCACCCAGTGATCCAGTGACCAACTTAACCCATTCTTCTTGCCCCCAATACCACATGTAATAAGTGGGAGAACAAAGGCTAACATGTATGTGTTCTGACTCTCACATGGTTTTGTTGGCTGATAAAATAGATGTGCCTCACTACTCTAGACCTAACCCAGAGGATGTCAGAGAGCTCAGGAGACAAGGGCTGGACTGAAGCAATTCCAGTAAGATAGAGCAGGACAAGTACCACAATTATGACCACTGCCTCACACAATCACCATCCCTCCATAGCCTGTGTCACACTCCCTGGCCTCTGCTGCCTCCTCTAACTGGAGTAGGAGGAAGCCAGGGAGGGTGAGAGGCGGGTGGAGGCAGGAGCTGGCTAATCCTCCACCTCTTCCCTGTTTGTTTCAGCATTGGGTAGAAGTTGAGATTAATGGTGTGGGTGAGCTAGGCAGTGACTCCCGTTCTCCACAGACCTCAGTCACACCACAGCCAGACAGAAAAAGCAGTGCATAAGGAGAAAACGTTCCTCCTGAGTCTCCACCCTAGCTGAATAGGCACAGTGGTCCAAACAATTGCCACTGTGCAGTTGACCTGTGCTGTGAGAAAGCAAAAATTATCATAAACAATTTCATAAAACAAAGGAGGAGGAGTTTCTCAACAACTAAAGAAGTGGAGGGAAAACACACGCACAGAGGAATAATCAGACCAATATTTAGCACAAGAGAAAAAAGTGATCACACAAGATCTAGCGCTATAAAACTAATATAATGAGAACTGTGTAAGTATGACACTGAATTGTTTTAAAGGGGGAAATGGAAAGGAACTATGTTTTATAAAAGGCTAGAGGGATACGCTTGTACAGGCCACACAATTGTGAGTATGTATAAACTAGCATGATGCTTTTTGCAATATGAGGGCAGAGTCAGATTGTTGAAAACTGAAATTCAAAAAAGCAACAATCAAGTTGATTGGCAACATCAGTCACACTATCTTTTTTTTGGCAAAAACAATTGAGAGGCCTGGGTTCTGCCTGGATCTGCTACAAAGTACCTGCTAGATAGTCAGCTAATTCACTTTTCTTCTTCGGCCTCAAATATTTGAGAATAAAACAGGATCTTGCACATAATGATTGCCAAGTTTCCTTTCGGTAAAAAATTCCAAAAAACAAGTAATACATCTAAATATATTTCAACTGTTCCTTTTAGACCAGAAGACCTAAAGTACAGAGCCTCAGTTTCCAATTATTTCCAGAGTGCTTGTTTAACCCTTTTTTCCCCCCCACATTTCTGCAGGGTCCAATAATAAAGTCAAATCGTGTATTAGTACTGCCACCTGCTGCAGCAAATAAGCACTTCAACACTTGGAAGACAACCATTTCTATTCGACTTTTCAATCCACGTAACTAGTTGCGAATTCCTTCCCATCCATTGATTGACCAGTTTAAACTGTTGCATTGCTTGGCCAAGGAAAAGTAATCCATACAGAGGATAAACACTAAAAGGGTATAAAAGTGAACACAGTACAAGATCAGTCTTGTTTCCACCCAGTGCCCTACATCCGTCTCTCATTCTCAGTCAACCCCGGTTATACTTTTTGTGAATCCTACCAGAGACATTCTGTGCATAGACACACTTATATGTATACACTTTTTTTGCACAGTAATAACACACTAGATTTGCTATTCTATACTATTACTGACATATTTTTTTTGAAGATAACTCTATGTCTGTACATTTTGATATACCTCATTTTTTTAAGTATCTGCATATGTTTCATTTGTATAATTGAGGTCTAATTCATTTGTCCAGTGTCATATTGATGGACGTTTTGGATATTTTTAGACTTCTATATATTTTCTCAAATGCCTCCATATTTATGCCACAGTTGTACAGGTTTATCTCTAGGACCAATTCCTAGGAGTAGAATGGACAGGTTTCGAAGGATATTGCCACATTCACCTCTGAAAAAATTTGTACGTCATTAACACACCATATACAATTCACGCATACTTTTCCAAACACTCATACCTTTACGTGATATTATTAAAGTTTTATTTTGCATGAAATTGAACAAAGTTTCATAAGTTTAAAAGTCACTGCTATGTTCTTGTCAGCGAATTGTCTGCTCATGTGCTGTGTCTGTTTTCCTATGAAACAGCAAATCTTTGGATTGAACGATAAGATCTCTCCCCCATCAGTGTCATCTGTATAAAAGGAAGTATTGGTTTGTCTTATATCTGTGGTACAAATATTTTTTCCACTTAGTTTCCTACGTTTTAATCTTTATTTATATTAAATTTTTACCAATAAATATTTCAAATGTTATATAGTCATTTGAGCATTTTTAAGGACTTTTGTCTATTTTATTTTGTTTTAGATTTTTCTCATTACTATTTAAAACAATTCTTTCATATTTTCTTCCAGCGTCTTTTTTCATATTTTCTTCCAGCTTTTTTTCCTTTCATTTTTTTACTTTAAATCTTTGATCCATCTGAAAATTATATACTTTTGCAGAAAACATTTTATTCAGATAGGTAGCCATTTATCTGAATTCAATTTAACCATTAAATAATACATTTCTTTTACCACTTTAGTGAATTTCCGTATTTATCACACGTGACTCTATTTCTGTACTTTCCATTAAATTACATCTGTTTATTCATGTTTAAATAGCTACCAACTTCAGAGTATGCTTTGAGATTTAACAGAGCTTGTACCTTCTCATTACGCATCTTTTTCATATACTTTCTGGATATTGGTGCATGTTTATTTTTTCATTTACAATTTGGAATCATCTGTTTTAGCTCCCTCCACTCTTGTCCTGTTTACAACATTTCCAGACACCACACCCAAAATTGTCTTAGTACTTTTATTGAAAATGTATAGAGTATCTTATTAAGAAAGAACTGACATCTTTGTGTTGTCAAAGTTTCCTAACCAGGCCAGGCGCGGTGGCTCACACCTGTAATCCCAGCACTTTGGGAGGCCAAGGCGGGCGGATCACAAGGTCAGGAGTTCGAGACCAGCCTGACCAACATGGCGAAACCCCGTTTCTACTAAAAATACAAAAATTGGCCAGGCGTGGTGGCAAGTGCCTGTAATCCCAGCTACTTGGGAGGCTGAGGCAGGAGAATCACTTGAACCCCGGAGGCAGAGGTTGCAGTGAGCCAAGATGGTGCCACTACACTCTAGCCTGGACAACAGAGAGACTCCATCTCAAAAATAAAAAAGTTTCCTATCCAATAACAGAAAAATTATCTAACTATTATGCGCTTGAATATATGTACTTATTCAAGTATTCTTTTAAATACTTTAGTAGTGTTTTAATGTTTTGGTGGTATAGAACTTACATTTTTTGTTAATTAATTTCCATTAGAAATAGCACTTTAGCTCATAATTGGTTACTGTTTGCACATAAAAAAGCTATTAACATTTATAGATTAACTGCATACCAACAGCATCAGCAGATGCTAGTGAGACTTCAGGAAACAGGGAATGCTCACACACTGTTAGTGGGCAAGTATATTTGTTCAGCCTCTATGGGAAGCAGTTTGGAGATTTCTCAAACAACTTAAAATCAAACTATCATTTGACCCGGCAATTCCATTACTGGATATATACCCAAAAGCAAGCAAAACATTCTACCAAAAAGACACATCCTCTTCTATGTTCGTCACAGGACTATTCATAATAGCAAAGACTTGGAATTAACCTAGGTACCAATCAATGCTGGATTGGATTAAAAAAACAACCAACGGCACATATATACCACAGAATACTTCACAGTCATAAAAAAGAACAAAGTTATGTCCTTTGTAGCAACATGGATGCAGGCTGGAGGCCATTGTCCTAAGCTAATTAACACAGGAACAGAAAACCAAATACCACATGTTCTCATTTGTAAATAGGAGCTAAACATTGGGAACACATGGGCATAAAGATTGCAGCAATAGACACCGGAGACTACTAAAGAGGAGGCAAATGGGTGAAAAGGTATTGGGTACTGGTCTCATTATCTGGATGATGGGATCATTCATATCCCAAATCTTAGCATTACTCAACACACCTGTGTAACGAATCTGCACACATATACTCAAACTAAAACAAAATAATATTGGAAGTTCTAGCCAGAGCAATGAGACAATAAAAAGAAGTAAAAGGCATCCAAACTGGATGGGAAGAATGAAACTGTTTCTGTTTGCAGATGAAATATTCATATAGTTAGGAAAGCCTAAAGACTTGGAACTAACAAGCAAATTCAGTAAAGTTGCAGGATATAAAATCAATCTATGAAAATCAGTTATGCTTTTATACATTAACAATGAACTATCTGGCCGGGCGCGGTGGCTCAAGCCTGTAATCCCAGCACTTTGGGAGGCCGAGGCGGGCGGATCACAAGGTCAGGAGATCGAGACCACAGTGAAACCCCGTCTCTACTAAAAATACAAAAAAAAAATTAGCCGGGTGCGGTGGCGGGCACCTGTAGTCCTAGCTACTCAGGAGGCTGAGGCAGGAGAATGGCGTGAACCCAGGAGGCGGAGCTTGCAGTGAGCCGAGATCGCGCCACTGCACTCCAGCCTGGGCAACAGCGTGAGACTCCGTCTCAAAAAACAAAAAAAAAAAAACAATGAACTATCTGAAAAATAAATTAAGCTGTTGATAATAGCATCAAAAAGTATAAGATGATAGATGGTCGATTATAAGCAGCTAGTGTGCATGGCGCTCATGGAGAGGAAAAGAAGGGGTGAGTAAATACAATACTTTCAGCAGAAACATCCAGGTACTTGCATTGGAATTAATCAAGGAAACAAACTGACCCACAGAGAATGAAGAAAAGCAAGACAGGACAACGGTCCACCTGGGAGCGACATGGAGCCTGGGGATCCTTCTCTGCCCAGGGAAGTGGCGAGTGAATGAGTGACAAAACCACACTTCTCCCACAGATCTTTGCAACCCTCAGGTCAGGTGATCTCCTTGTGAACCCACTCCACCAGGGCCTTCAGTCTTCAGTCTGATAGAGCTACGTGGAGTCATGGCAGAGCAGTCGCTCAGGCATGCATGGAGACCCTGGAGCCTTACATACTTGGGCTTTCTGGCAAAAGTAGCCACAGCTCTGGCAAAGTGGAAGGTTGAATTCCTTTACGCCTAGAAAAGAGGCTGAATCCAGAGGGCTGAGCAGCAACAGCCCACAGGCCCCATGTCCATGGCACCTCACAATATAAGACCCGTTGGCCTGGAATTCCAGCCAGCTACATAGTATTGGAAGACCTAGCCAGAGAAATCAGGCATGGTAAATAAATAAAGCACATCCAAACAGGAAGACAGGAAGTCAAACTATCTCTGTTTGCAGACAACAGGATTCTATATTTAGAAAACCCCATTGTCTTGGCCCAAAAGCTCCTTCAGCTGATAAACAACTTCAGCAAAGGTTCAGTATATAAAATTAATGTACAAAACCCACTAGCATTCTAATACACCAAACGGAGAGCCAAATCAGAAAGGCAACCCCATTCAAAATTGCCACACACAAAAAATAAAATACCTAGGAATATAGCTAACCAGGGATTTGAGAGATCTCTACATTGAGAATTACAAAACACTGCTCAAAAAAAATCAGAGAAGACACAAACAAATGGAAGAACATCCCACGCTCATGAATAGGAAGAATCAATATCGTTAAAATGGCTATACCGCCCAAAGCAATTTACAGATTCAATGCTATTCCTATCAAACTACCAATAACATTCTTTACAGAACTAGAAACAATTATTTTAAAATTTATATGGGACCAAAAAAGGGGCCTGAATAGTCAAGGCAATCTTAAGCAGAAAGAACAAAGCTGGAGGAATCGCATTACCCAAGTTCAAATTATGCTACAAGGCTACAGTGACAAAACAGTATGGTATTGGTACAAAAACAGACACATAGACCGATGAAACAGAATAGTGAGCCTAAAAATAAGGCCACACATCTATGACCATCCGATCTTTGACAAAGCTGACAAAAACACTCAATGAGGAAAAGACTCCCTATTTAATAAACAGTGCTGGGATAACTGGCGAGCCATATGCAGAAGACTGAAGCAGGACCCCTTCCTTATACCATATACAAAAATCAACTCAAGATGGATTAAAGACTTAGATGTAAAACCAAAACTAAAAAAACCTGGAAGGCAACCTAGGCAATACCATCCGAGACATAGGAATGGGGAAAGATTTCATAATGAAGACCCCAAAAGCAACTGCAACAAAAGCAAAAATTGATAAATGGGATCTAATTAAACTTTAGGGCTTCTGTACAGCAAAAGAAACTATCAACAGAGTAAACAGACAGCCTACAGAATGGGAGAAAATATTTGCAAACTATGCATCTGAGAAAGGTCTAATATCTAGCATCTGTAAGGAACTTAAACGAATGTACAACAGAAAAACAAACAACCCCATTAAAAAGTGGGCAAAGGACATGAACGGACACTTTTCAAAAGAACACATACAAGTTGCCAATAAGCATATGAAAAAAGCTCAGTATCACTGATCATTAGAGAAATGCATATCAAAACCATAATAAGATACCATCTCACATCAGTCAGAATGGTTGTTATTAAAAAGTGAAAAAGTAACATATGCTGATGAGGTTGCAGAGAAAAGGTAACCCTCATACACTGTTGGTGGGAGTGTGAATTAGTTCAACCATTGTGGAAAGCAGTACAACAATTCCTCAAAGAGCCAAAAGCAGAACTACTATTCAGTCCAGTAATTCCATTACTGAGTATATACCCAGAAGAAGATAAATCATTCTACCGTAAAGACACATGCACATGAATGTTTATTGCAGCACTGTTCACAACAGCAAAAACATGGAATCAGCCTAAATTACCATCAGTGACAGACTGAATAAAGAAAGTGTACATATACACCATGGAATATTATGCAGCCATAAAAAGTGTGATCGTGTCTTGTGCCAGAACACGGATGGAGCTGAAGGTCATTATCCTTAGCAAACAAAAGCAGGAACAGAAAACCAAATACCACATGTTCTCACTTATAAGTGGGAGCCAAATGATAAGAACTTGTGAACACAAGGAAGGAAACAACAGACACTGGGGTCTACTTGAAGGTGGAGGGTGGGAGGAGAGAGAGAAGCAGAAAAGATCACTATTGGGTAGTGGACTTAATACCTGGGTGATATAATAATAGGTACAACAAACCCCTGTGACATTTGTTTATCTATGTAACAAATCTTCACATGTACCCCCAAACCTAAAATAAAAATTTTCAAAAAATAAGATACTTAGAAATAAATTTAATCAAGGAAATGGAAGATTTGTACACTGAAAACTGTAACTGAAACATTGATGAAAGAAATTGAAGACAAACTCTTATGGAAAGACATTATGTATCTGTGGATTTGAAAAATTACTATTGCTAAAATTTCCATACTACCCAAAGTTATCTCCAGACTCAGTGCAGTTACTGTCAAAATTCCAATGGCATTTTTAGAAGAAATAGAAAAAAAATTTAAATTTTGCATGGAACCACAAAGACCCTGAGTAGCTAAGGCAATCTTGAGAAAGAAGAACAAAACTTGAGGCATCACACTTCTTGGTCTTAAATTATATTATAAAACTGCAGCAATCAAAACAGTATGATACTGGCATAAAAACAGACACATGGACCAATGAAACAGAATTAAGAACTCAAAAAGAAACCCACATATATATGGTTAACTAATCTTTAATAAAGGTGCCAAGAATACACAATGGGGAAAGGATAGTCTCTTCAATAAATGGTGTTGTAGAAACTGGATATTCACATGTAAAAAAATGAAATTCAGCCAAGTGTGGTGGCTCATACCTGTAATCCCAGCACTTTGGGAGGTCGACGCAGGAGGATTACTTGAGCCCAGGAGTACAAGATGAGCCTGGGCAACATAGTGAGACACCCATCTATATATTTACCAAAAAATAAAAAATAATAAAATTGGATCCTTATCCTACAGCATACACAAAAATCAACTCAAATGGGTTAAAGACTTGAACCATAAAAGTAGGAGAAAACATAGCGGAAACCCTCCTTGACATTGGTCTTGGCAATAACTTTTTGGATGGGACACCAAAAGCACAGGCAACAAAAGTAAAAAGAAACAAATGGACTCCAGAGATGAATAAGTTGAAATGCTCCAAATGCAATTTCTCATCTATAATGTTGAGGAAATAGCATCTATTTCATAAGAGTGCCTTTTGAAAGTTATATGAAATAAGTGTGTAATGCTTGGTTCATGGTAAATGTCCAATGATCATATTATGATTGCTATATTCTTTGCCATTGTTATAATTATGAATTTCTTACTTTCAACATGATGATAGCCTAGCACAGGGATATAGTTTGTTATGAGATCACATTGAAGGGAACCATTAGCTATGTGACAGCACTGGTGGATGTTATTGTGTGTGTATGTGTGTAGCTGTGAGCAATACAGTCGGGAAGAGTAGTAATTTAGGCGAATCTTTCTACTGCTCTCCATTTCCATCATCTCATGGGTGAACTATTACAACAGCCTCCAAATAATCTCCCTGTCCTCTCACCTGTCCCCCAACTCATCCTTCAGATCGTAGCCATCGTGTCTGTTCTCCCAGCAGTAAGAATGTAAACGGCAAGAAACAGGGACCTCGTTGTATCATTCTTGACTGTTTAGTCAGTGTCTGGCATGCAGTCTGGTAGATAGCAAGCACTCAATATATTAATATATATGTTGACTGAATTAATAAGTGATGATTTAAAATACTCTGCCCTGGCATGCCTGTCTTGGCCTAAAGGCACCCTCCTGCACATTGGCCATGTCTTCATGGGCACTGACTTGGCAAAATTGGTAAAATACTATGCTAATGTGGACATCTGTAAACGTAACATTTATAAGTTAAGCTGAAACTTTCATATATAGTCTTTCTCTTTCTGAAAGTCACCAAACTTCACAAGATATGTCAGTTAAAGACATTGCAGTGGTTAATTTTCGATGTCACCTTGACTGGCTTGAGGGATGCCAGATGGCGAGTGAAGCATTGTTTCTGAGTGTGTCTGTGATGGTGCTTGTGCAGGAGATTGGTGAGTGAGTCAGTGGCCTGAGAGAGGAAGACCCACCCTCAGTGTGGGTGGGCACCCTCCAGTCATCTGGGGGCCCTGCTGAGGAAAATGAGCGGAAAAATTATCTCCTTCTCTCCCTTCTAGAGCAGGATGCTTTTTCTTTGGACATCAGACTCTAGGTTCTTCTTCAGCTTTTGGACTCTGGGACTTGCAGCAGCAGCCTCCGGGGTTGGGGTAGGGGGTGGTCTCAGTCCTCACTGCCACACTATGGACTTCCCTGGTTCTGAGGCTTAGGACATGGACTGACCATGCTACTGGCTGTGAGTCATGCTATTGGCTTCTCTGCCTCTCCAGCTCGAAGTCAGTCTAAGTGAAACTTCACCACTGTGATATTGTAAGCCAGTTCTCCCCATATATATCCCCTTTTGCATAGCCTGTTGGTACTGTATGTCTAGAGAACACTGAATAATACAGATTTTGGCACCAGGAGTGGTTCTTGAGAAACAGTTTTAAGGATAAATTTTCTTAACTGGTTTTAGGGTTTTGAGAATTGGCTGTCTAATCTGATTAGACAGTCCATCTAACCTGATTAGTCCATGGCATGAACTGTTGTACAGAACATAAATATATTTGATACTCCTAATTCACCACATATATGAAGCAAGACACTTGGCAACCCTGTACCTGATACTTTCAAACATTAGTGAAAAACCAAGGAATATAACAATGCTAGTTGGTTGCTCCTAACACCACTGGACAAAGTGATGAAAGAAAATGGGAGGAAAGTGGAAGAGGGGTGAGGGAGAAAAAATTACTTAGTGGGTACAATGTACATTATTCAGATGACAGGTACTCTAAAAGCCCAAACTTCACCACTTGGCAATTTACCCATATAACAAAACTACACTTGTACTAGTTAAATTTACACTAAAAAAAGAAAGAAAGTGATGAGCTCATGGATTTCAATTCTTGGCTCCAGGTGCTCACAAATAGCGTAAGAGCTTCTAAGTGTGCCCCGAAGAAGAATCTTCTCTCTTGTAACCACAGGAAGTTGCTGAACTTGCTGAAAATCAACAAACCTTCATCATGCAATGCTCTGATGTACAATAAACACAAACTCTCAGCCTCTCAGGGTGTCTACTGTTAAAGTGAGGACCTTAATTGGGAAAGAATGTTTTTTTGTTTTGTTTTGTTTTTAAGTTGGGATGGAGATGTGTGGGAGAACCCTGATGACGCTGGGGACATCGGGCTCCTGAATTCTGATGAGCCCTCATCCCTAGTGGCAGTAGCATGCCCACCTCCACACCCACTCCCAGTGATATTGGCCTTTCCACCTGTGTCTGAGGGGGTTAGCCCTTCATTGCCCGAGGAAACAGTAATGGCCTCCCCTGAGGGAGTTTCCAAGCAAGACAAGGCTGATTCTCCTCAGGACCCACCCTCACCTCCTCTCTTTGCTTCTAGCCCCATAACCAGACTCAAGTCCCAGCAGGCCCGTAAAGGTGAGATAGAAAGTGTGGCCCACGAGGAGGTCTGCTACACTCCAAAAGGATGACTTGAGTTTTCTAATTCATACAAGCAGAAATCCAGGGAACATGTGTGGAATGGATATTAAGGGTGTGGTGGGATAATGGTAGAAAGAACATAATGTTGGATCTGGCTGAATTTATTGACTTGGACCCACCAAGCAGAGATTCTGTATTTAATGTTGCAGCTTGGGGAGTTAGGAAAGGCGCTAACAATCTGGTTGGTTGGTTGAAACACGGATAAAAAGGTGGCCCACTGTGAGGGAGCTGGAGATGCCT
This sequence comes from Macaca thibetana thibetana, assembly GCF_024542745.1. NCBI lineage: Eukaryota > Metazoa > Chordata > Mammalia > Primates > Cercopithecidae > Macaca > Macaca thibetana. The sequence goes on from NC_065588.1 coordinate 15,189,000, forward strand.
GTTCTCCCTTGGTTTACCATAGAGGAAGGGATTCAAAGGCTTAGGGAGATGGGAAGGCTGGAGTGCATTTGTCACTTAAAACCTTCTCACGCCACCTGGGAGGGTCCATAAGATATAGCTTTCATCAATACTTTGGATGGAGGTTCAAATCCCAGAAATAAGGTTTTGTGATTGTTATTTTGAAAGTGTGCAAACATCTGGGTTGCTGTGACCTGGGGCAAGGCAATTCATATGCTGTAGGAGAGGCTTAGCAAAAGCTTAAAGGTTGGAGGTGAGGAAGTAAGTCTGGTTTCTTGAGTGTTGCTTATGGCTTTACTCTAATTTTCCTGAAAATATTTCTCTTGGTTCTTTATGTTGTGTAATAATTTCTACCAGCAAGACTGGAGAATTAAAAAAGCAAAAAAAGGATTCATCTTAGACCTGGGCTTAGACTGCCATCTTGTGGATATTTAGCTTCATATTCTAGTGTTGACAAAAACAGATAAAGATAAGTGTACACATTGTTTTTTAAACTGACAAGCAGAAATTGTACATATTTATGGTGTACAATGTGATGTTTTGATATATGTGTACGTTGTGGAATAGCCAATTCAAGTAACTTAATTATACATTACCTCACATACTTATTTTTTGTGGTGAAGACTGAAAATCTACTCTGAAAGCAATTTTCAAAAATACAATATATTGTTATTAATTGAAGTCATCATGATTTACAATAGATCTCTTAAACCGATTTCTCATGTCCTCCTGAAATTTTGTGTCCTTTCACCAACATCTCCCCAATTCTTCCCATCCCCTGGTTTTCAGAAACCATCATTTTACTCTCTGTTTTGATGTGTTCAGCTTTTTTACACTTCATATATAGGTGAGGTGAGATCATATAGCATTTGTCCTCCTGTGCCTGGTTTACTTCACTTAACATAATGTCCTTTAAGTTCATCCATGTGGTTGCAAATGATAGGATTTCCTTCACTTTTAAGGCTGCATAGTATTCCACTATGCACATATAGCATATTTTCTTTACCCATTCATCCACTGATGGTTGCTTAGGTTGATTTATATCTTGGCTATTGTGAATAATGCTGCAGTGAGCATGGGAGTGCAGATACTTCTTTGACATACTGATTTCATATCCTTTGATGTATACCCAGAAGTGGAATTGCTGAATCGTATGGTGTTCTCTTTGTAACTTTTTGTGAAACCGCCGTATTTCCACATAGTCGTGCTAATTTACATTCTTCCCAAGAGGTGCACATATATTCTTTAAAAATGTTAAAACTAGAAAAGTCTTTATATTAATCACCATATCCCCTGATTTTATAAAAGAAAACACTTGAGGCTGAGAGGATAAAATGGCTGCTCACCCATGAAATAAAATGATTTTGTCAATTTAATGGGCCATTGTGATACATCAGCTGTGCTTTCCTTTTGAGCTCAGTAATGGAGTAAGACATAGTAAGACATAGATTGGACAGACATAAGATTTGGAGTGAGAATAGGATGAGACTCACAAATGGGATGAGGGATGGTTCTTAGTAATTATTTTATTACAAAATTAGTGTTTCAAAGGCAGTGTAAAAATACTTTCTTAATAAAACTAAAGAAGAGCTTATAAATAGCAAAAGTCTCCATTATACCTTTTCTATTCTCTCCACCTCCTGAGGGCAACTCTGTTTCTATTTTTAACCCTCTCCTAGTTACCACTATGCATTTAAATAATAGGCTTATGCCTTTATTTAAACAATATTTGTATCTTAATATATAAGATGAGATATTAACTTGTACCCTGGCTACTTTCCCTATATATTCTCATTTTCTAAATTTGATCCTTATTTTATTTTTATTTTTAGATCTCCTATGGGTTATAATTTTAACTGATACTTTCTTCTTTGATTATCTTGAATCTTTGCTTATGTAGGATGAGTGCCTTTACTCCTAACCCTTCGAACTTTCCCCATTCTTAACCTCTACACTCCCCATTCTGTCAATCACTTTTCTTCCACGTTCTCCAGGCTATTGGTATTAAATTCTGTACACTAGCCATACGCAAACCACCCATGCTTTCCTGTAGTTGGATTCTATAATAGAAGCAACACTAATCAATAGCAGTTACATTGTTATGACTGTGTGCATTCTTTTTTTTTTTTTTTTTTTCTTCTTTTAAATAAAGGAGGGCACTTCTCTATTCATTCAATATCGGCACTTTTGGGCTTCTCAATGGGACATGTTTTCAGTACCAAGATCAAATGAAATATTTTTCCTTAGGCTTCATCAATTATGTAAAGTCTTGTCAAATTTGTTGTTTTATTCCTTCCTGGTTTTTTTGATACTTTTAAAAATATTTTACCAAAAGAATGATATGCCTTTATCATATTTTAAAGTTTATCGACTTTTACGATTATTTGGTCTACTGCCCCAAATCCCCCAGCTGTTCTTGGGGAGACATCCCTATCAGAGCCTCTACCTCACTGGCCCACCCTGGATTGTTTTTTCCAAGCTTGTAGCATAGTTATGTCATCCTAGACACGCTGTTTTCTGGACCGTATTTGTGTTTTTCTTTCTGGAGTTGTTTATAATCATCTTTTATCACCGGCACTCTAAAATTTATAGTTTTTTAAATTCATCCTACCCAGCAATAAGTGGTCTCTTTTCTGGTGAAAACTTTTGTTTTTCTCAGTTTAGGGATTTATTCCCCCTACTGTTTCTTTAATAATATCCTCTCCTTCATTTTTTTTCTATTTTTTTTCTCTCTGAGATTCTAAGTCAAGTGATGGTTTCTGTAGTTCTCTTGTGTTTTCTCTCATGTTCTATTTCTCCTTATCATTTTGTTCATATTTTGGGATTTTTTATGACTTTGTTTTCCTATCATTCCATTGATTTTTTTGCATCCTGTTTTTAGTCTCTTTATAGTTCTCTGCTTGCACCATTTCCTTAACACCCAGAAAGTTTGTGAGTGTAAAATGTTTCTCAGTGCTTGAGTTCTCTTTTTCTCTCCTGCAGTCATTATTTCTTTTTATCTTCTTTTTTTCTTAATGCTGCTGGTTTTTCTCACATGTCTAATCATTTTTGGGGTTGTCTCTTCCTATTTAAAAATGAAGGATGGGGATCTGGTATACGCATCTCCCCTGATATATTTGTGTCTAGTATTGATGTCCAGATAGGCTGCTCTACCAAGCAGAAATTCTGGTAGGGAGCTTTGTTTACAAGGGGGGAGTTTGTGGAATGGCAAGTTTAGCTTTAAAATGAGAAAATGTGGAGGTAGCTGTCAGATGGGGTTCCCCCAAAAGTCAGAATGAGGTGACTTCACTCTGGAGTATGCCAACATCCCATTCGAAGGCTTAATTCCCCAGATGGCTTAAAAAAATGTAAGCAATGAGGGAGGAGGCGAGAGGGGAATTTAACTGGCATACCTCTTCTCTGTTTATGTATTCAATAAATCCGCCTGTTTCCAGACTCCAGACCAATTCCTCCCTCCTGAGCCCAGAGCCCCTCTAGAATTCTGGTTGGCAGATCATGGCATTCCAGTCCCCACTCAGCCCCCTCATGGAATATTCCAGGCTATGACTTCTTTGCTGTGGTCCATCAATATACTCCCATCTGTTTTCTGTCTTGCAGGGATTTATTGAAATCTCTCCTCTACTGGTTATTCTTGCCCCCATCCTGCTGTTTTCTTGACTTTATGTGTGTGTTTCTGAACTATTTCATTGCGTCCCGGGAAGCACAGGATGTAAATGTCTGTACCCAGTCCAGCATCTTGAACAACTTGACAGCTTTCCTTTGATGTTAAATTGTTCTGTTTCATCAGTGCTCATGTAGTTTTCTGATTCTCACTAAATGCTCTTTCCTTCATGTTCTTTATGATGTTGGTTTCATGTAATGGAAATTATTGTACATCTACTTTTTAGAGTAAGAATTTACAAAGGAACTTGGAGACAGTTTCTGCTCCTTCCAATAAAAAAATCAAGGGCTAACTGAGGACCTCCATGTGCTCTGGAATGTAATATGCACTTATTATATGCTATACAAAAAGACCACAAGGATGAAGGGATTAGGAATGACTTCTGGGTAGCCAATTACCAATGTCTGCCCCATTATTTCATACACTGGGAGCATACTTTGAGCAAATAAATTCTTAGTCTTACTTATTTTTCTCACAAGTGTTTGCCAAGGTAATTCATTGATTGATATTCATTCACTTATTTATTCAACAAATATATTAAGCCTTACTCTGAGTCAGGCACTATACACAACGTTAAGTAACGAAAACACGGCCCATTCCCTTAAAGACCTTCCAGTTGAGCTAGATAAACTGGCACAAAGAGAGCCTGAATCATTCTGACGTTGGAAGGGAGCCAGAGAAGGTACATTGTCTGCCAGGCACTGCTTAGGTTTTGGGAAACAAAGACGAAAGAAACTCTCAGTCTAGTGGAAAGAGACAGATAAGTGGGATAAGGGATCTGATAGAGGTTCCTGTTGTCCTAGTTCTTCCATTACTACTTGAGGACTATGAACCAGGTTGAGGGAATCATTGCTTTTCTTATCCATTTTAAAGGAGAAAACAGCTGTTTTAGACATGTAGCATCTTAAGCAGCTCAAAGTTCAAACCTCAGGCCTTCAGAAACAATAATATTTGTTATGTCTACATGCTTTCCTTAGGTTTTGGTAGAATCACACACACACACACACACACACACACACGTGCATGCACAGTACTCTTTCCTCTACCTCTAGTTCTGTGTATCTGAAGGCACCATCCCTTCCTTCTTCACTTCACCTATGATTTTTTTCTATATATTTCCTTATCTCAAGCTTATATATCGTACTCTCATGAAGGAGTTTCACGACTTCTTCACCTAATGAATACACACCTAGATCTGATATTCAGTTGATATGGCCATAGAGGTAGTTCAGATATTGACAGTTCAATGACAGGTAAATAACTCCTGTCATGATCCCCCTAGGCATCCCCCACATCCCTTCAACCTATTCTCTTCTCACAATTAGAAGTTAATGGGCTAGGCCGGGCGCGGTGGCTCACGCCTGTAATCCCAGCACTTTGGGAGGCCGAGGCGGGCGGATCACAAGGTCAGGAGATCGAGACCACGGTGAAACCCCATTTCTACTAAAAATACAAAAAATTAGCCGGGCGCGGTGGCGGGCGCCTGTAGTCCCAGCCACTCAGGAGGCTGAGGCAGGAGAATGGCGTGAACCCGGGAGGCGGAGCTTGCAGTGAGCCGAGATTGCGCCACTGCACTCCAGCCTGGGCGACAGAGCGAGACTCTGTCTCAAAAAAAAAAAAAAAAAAAGTTAATGGGCTAATGCCTACCACTGCATCAGACTTCTAGGACCTCACCCATTTATTGCCCATGCCTTATTGATTATTAAATATATTTAATATCTCTTCTGAGCTATTCACTAAGTACAGAGTTTGCAAAACTCAAATGCCTCCAAAGGCCAGTAGGTGATGGAACTGAGTGAAGCCAGCTATGTGAAACCAGAGACTGTACACACTTGTGAGCACGTGTGTCACTTTAGAGGTCATTTACATACAGTGGCCAGTACTATTGGATTTTCAGAAAAGGAGTGAAAAATGTTTTAATGTTAGGTATAAGAAGGAACATAGTGAGAAGCGTGGTTTTAAAAAATCCCCCCCCATACAGTTTCTGTCCACAGCATTATTAACAATTCAGTGTACATAATCTGCAGCTGCTACATGGCATTTAAATGACAGATTAGTAAATGCATGCTAGAGCCTCAGTTATTTTTCTAACATAGGTCACCACAAGAAGTATGTACACAACAGGTTTGATTAATATCCTCAATATTTCAGTAGTTATGGTGCCTTGAAGAAGCAAAACAAATTGGAGTCGACATTTTTTGACTAATTTTGCCTAAAGTAACAATTATGACAGAATTAGAATAACCATCATTTGAAATTATTTCATTCAGGCAACCAACTATACGCTAAGCTACAAATAGGTGATTTTCCCCTGAAGTTTGAAAAGAAGGATCAGTCTCTGAAACATGTCTTTTGGTTTTCTATTTCTCCCAAGTATCTGCTCCTGAAAAGTTCATCATTAAAGCTCTTTGAGAGAGATTATTTCAGACCCCTACATGCTGTGTCTGGGACACAAGAACAGTCTAAAAGAGAATGTCCTGCAGCTCACCCACCCCAGTGTGCAGGGCTGGAGCTCATGTATATGTACTTTGGCTCTCACCAGAAGTGGTGAATTTTAGTGCTCTGGGTCTTATTGTTTTAAGAGATATGATGTGAGCCAGGTTGCTTAATATGAACCACTGACAGATGAAATGATGGCTTATGAAAGAAAGTTAATGTAAAATATTAGCCCATGTGAGCTAGAATAATCAGTTGTTTTTATTGAAATGTCATGTGTTTGTTGCATTAGGAAAAGGAATTGGATTGGATACCCCTTTGTTCCCACGTATCTTCAGTCTTCTTACTCTTAGCACTACTGGCTGTTTTTAGCGTGCTTGTTGCCTGTCTATCCTGTTAGAACATCAGCTCCACAAGGACAGGGAATTTGCCTGTCTTGTTCACTGTTATACCCACTCCATTTCCTAGGAAATGCCTAGAAATAGAAGGAACTCAGTAAATACTTCCTGGGTGAGTAAATACGCGAGAAAATTATTTGTGTGCATGGATAGTTGCAAAGATCACTATGGCATAAGCAGAGGCTTCCCCATTCGGGTTACAGCAATGTGGTTCTTTGTTTGCAAACTGCAGTTACCAGTTGAAGCATCTGCTGTGATTTTTTTTTTTTTTTAATCTGCTTCAGTTTATTTGAAGGGTTTCCTAAGAAGACACTGTGCTGATTTATGAAGCTATTGTCTCTCTACTTCAAACCCACCTTTCCATACTCAGCTTTAGGACACTGGGGCTAGGATGATAGCAAACAGAGCTTTGGCTCCCTGTGAGGCTCCTCTGAGGGGTAGGAACTGGATGCTTGCTGGGAGGCTGAGAAAGTGGGGGAGGGAGGGAGAAGTCCCTGTTCCTGGCAGCAGCATCCCCCAGCAACAATCACTCTCTTGGCAGCAGCAGTTGGTCTGGTTCTAGTCTCCATCTTCCTTCTACACTCTTTCTGCAAAGTTACCCGTAGCAGCCAGGCCGTGCCCTCTCCTCAGAGATCTGGTCCAGGTCTGACAATGGCTCTACCAGGCATCTTCTCTGATTAGGGCAGCTTTCAGACAGCTGATTGCTCATTACGAACACCTGGGACAGGACCTCCATTTCTTCCCCTTATTCTACCTTCTCTATTTAGCCTAGCCAATTCCTCGTAACTGATTATAATTAATTTATAATAAATTCCATCTGTTATAATAATTAGTACACTTTCTAGTTTCCTGACCTGGACTCTGATGGATCATGTTCTTTATCCTACAGCTATGTGTGTTTCTGCAAATTCTATATTTCAAAGCTTTTAGCAATTCACAAACTCACAGGAGTTCTTTTAATTTCATTTAAAATGATAGTGGGATTTCTTTTAATTTAAACATGTTTTTCTGTTGGTGGGTATTTAAACACATAAAACAAATAGAGGTTTACACAAAATACAAACACCCCAGTCTTAATCAATTTTTAACACATTTCCATTGGATCAATGTTCTCTTACTTTCAAACTCCCTCTTTTTAAAAAATGCAAAACAGAAACCCCAATCACTCATGAATTCTCAGAGCATCCCTTTCTGTGATAGGAGAAAAACTTCCTATGGGTCTATAATCCTATCCCCGCACAGGTACGACGCTTCTTTGTTTTTTCATGTGGAATATTTTGAGCAGGTTCCTGGTGGTTCGAATCTCAACAGACCACTTGCTTTTTTCCTGTGGCGTCTGCTCACTGCAAGAGGGGATGCTGACACATGGAGTTTGAGAACCATACTTTGAGAAGTTGTTCTTTCCTGCGGGGCAGAATTAGGGCAGCTTTCAGGCAGCTGATTGTTCATTAAGAACACCTGGGGTGGGACCAGAAGGAGGACCGAAAGTGCCATCTGTGATTGCAGAAATCATTTGTCATTTCACAATTGTGGCCACAGCAGGCTTTCTGTGGCAGAGCTGTTGACCTAAGGTTCAGAAACCAATGTGACTTTGCTAATGACAGCATTTTCTCACGATCTGCAAAAGGTGAAGAAATGATGCAGTGGGAAGATTGAGGCCATCAGTGTATTGAGTTGCTTGACCTATAGAGACGTCATAAATTCATTTATCTTCCTCTCAGCGAGGACTTTAACTCCTGTCTTTTGAGAGCCTCCAAGGTGCAAGGCAGGATCCCGGGCACTAGATTCTTCACACACTTGTAGAGTAGGTATTATCATAAGAGCACTGATCATCAGTCTCGAGCTCATAAGTAAATGCCCCAGAACTGGAATGTGGTGGAGCTAGTCCTTAGTCAAATCTAGGGGTAAAGTCTGGTTGTTTTGACCTTTTTCCCCCTCCTTCCACCATAAAGCACAACACGGTCTCACATGGAAACCTGTAGGGCAATTCCCTTGCTTTACATGAATGAGGGCCAAATACGATTTGTGTCTTTTACTGTGTCTAATCTCCCATGGTTTTCACAGCTTCTTTTAAATTTATATGACTTTTTCCATTTTCATAAAAAGATAGGATGCCATTTCTTATCTTTTTGGATCAATGTTATGGTATCGGTATTGATTCTTAAAGATGCCTCTTAGAGATTCAGCTCTGAAGCTATTGATCATTCAAAAATTCCTCCTTTATTTAATTTTCATGTCACTTCAGTCTTTGAAACTTTAGGCTTCACATTTCCTCTGTATGTAGCTTTCCAGAGGAAGACAGGGCTTCCTTTACTGTACTTCTAAAATTATGTAATTTGGGAGTGCTTTATTTGGCAAACATTGATGGAATATTTATATGTTTGTGAACAACGTGCCATTCTTATCACAATGTTATCTAAAATAGCTAACATAAAGGGTCTAATTTATAAATAAGAGAAATTAAAGCTTAGGGAGTTAACTGTTCAATGTAATTAAGTAGACTAACGGGTAGTAGAGCCGTGCCTCCAATCAAAGTCTATTCAAGGCCCAAAGCCTGTCCCCTAAACACTAACATCTATCTGCCCTTCGTGTCCACTGTTTTCTCACCATCAGCCAAAACTTGTCTCAGAGTGGTGGTTTGCAGAGCACATGCCTGGTGCCCTGGTGTCCCCTGTTTGTTCACTCCAGGGCCGGTGGTACCATCTTGATGCCTTCACATACCTGTTCTAACTCTATTGTAACTGCTTATTTCTGTCACTCCAACTAGACAGGGTCTTTTCACTGTTTCATTCCAACACTTGGCATAGTGAGTAGCACGTTGGTGTTTAACAAATATTTGTTAAGGAAATGGATGCATGATTCTGGGCTTGGCAAATATATGCTCAACTTTGCCTTCTGTGCCTACATCTACCTGGAGGAATTTCCATCTGCTTCAACCACCATCAAATCTCTCTAAACAAGCAAATGGTGGTTGTCAAGTTGGTGATGGATATTTGTTGTTGATTAAGGTGATAAACTGAGGTAGAGAAATAACTTCTTTGATGATGTATAGGAGCAATGAGAAATGCTCTTGAGTGGATTTTTTAGAATTTTACATTTTACTGAGATTTTATTGGCTGTCTTATCTTGTTGCTAATGGCATAAACCCAACTCACACTAGCTTAGCAAAATGTATAGTTGTAACTTTGGAAAATGGAGTGTAAAGCCGGCTTCAGATCCTAATGGATTCCAGAGCCAAACAATCTTATTTTGGTCTGTCTTGGTATGTCCCTTCTTCTCTCTTTATTTGCATGTGTCTCATACTGGGTTCATTTTGCAGAAAGGCTGTCACCATTTGACCAAAAGGGAGGACCAGGACAGAAGGACCATAAGCCAATGGTTTTCTTTAGTGTGCTGCCCACAGAAAGAGAATCACCTGGAAATTGGGTGAGAATGCAAATTCTTGAGCCCTATCCAAGACCTACTGAATCAGAAACTCCGACACCAGGAACTAGGACTCTGTGTTTTCACAAGCCCTCCACGTGGCTGTTGGATACACTACAATTTGAGATCTGCTTGACTAAGGGTAGGAATTGAGTTCTCAAATAAATTGGCTTTATCCAGTGACCTTCATGTACAGAAGTAGAAGAACATGGGAGATACTAACAGCTCGAAATGAGGGATTATATGTGTGTGGAATTCCTCTGACTTGAAAGGCACTCACTTGAGTGCCTAATTAATCTACCTTAATTATACTCTTATCTCTATTTTAAGAGATCTTCAAAAAGAAAAGGATTTGGAGGAGATTTAGTAATAGATGATATTTACTAAATTTTACCTTTAAGACTGTCGGAGAGAAACCGGACGATGCTGGGGTCTCTGTTCCATCAGAGAAAAGCATTTGGGTTCAAAATCTCACATTTCTAGTACAACTTTGGGAACACTGTAACTTCCCAATTTTATCCTTTAGCACCAATCTTTTCCTCTACAGTGATTAGTAGTAAAATTGTTGAATGAAAAATTGTTAGTCAGTTTGGGGAGATAGCACAAAGAGGAAAAGGCTGGGGAGAACTGCAAACCACTTTGAAGCCAGCCTTGAGAAATAGGAATCTCCACAGATGAAAATGGAAGTCAAGGCTCTGAGGAGGGGGCACACTGCCTGTGTTCCTTGTGCCTCCAGGAATAGAGGGGTCCCAGGGACTACAAAGAATCTCCAGGGACCTCAGTTTCCTCAGAAGTAGTGGCAAGTCACTTCAGAATGTTATGCATTATCTGTCTTTTCAGATTTTAATCATCTTTATGTTTGCTTCGTCCTTAGTTAAAAAAATAATATTTCTCATGTAGGGCTAATGGAATTGTCTTTCTGGGGTCATAGAAACAAGGTTGTCAGAATATCTCTTCAAGACAATCGTGTCAGTGACCACAGCTTGGCAATTCCTGAGCTAGACATAAAGGTAGCAAGAACAGCACTATTCACAGTAACAAAGACATGGAATCAACCTAAATGTTCATCAGTGATAGACTGGAAAAAGAAAATGGTGTGGATATACACTGTAGAATACTATGCAGCGATAAGAAGGAATGAAATCATGTCTTTTGCAGGGACATGGATGGAGTTGGAAGCCATTATCCTTAGCAAACTAATGCAGGAACAGAAAACCAAACACTGCATGTTCTCACTTATAAGTGGGAGCTGAGTGATGAGAACACATGGATGCATCGGGGGAACAACACACACTGGGGGCCTGTTGGAGGATGGGAGGAGGGAGAGCATCAGGAAGAATAGCTAATCAATTCTGGGCTTAAAACCTAGGTGATGGGTTGATCTGTGCAGCAAACCATCAGGGCACACATTTACCTATGTAACAAACCTGTACAGCCTGCACATGTATCCCTGAACTTAAAATAAAAGTTGAAGTTGAAAAAAAAGGAAAAAGTTTGTCAACCCTTTAACCCTTGACCAAAAGGAAAAAGAATAAAAGAAGGTAGCAAGAATTAGGAGAGAGCTAATTCATAATTCTAAATAATGTAAGAATTCAAAACAAAATAATCCTAATAATTATTCTAAATAAAATAATTCTAAGTAATAAGTATAGTAACATAATAATAGCAAATATTTATTGATCTCTTATGGTGTCCTAGGTCCTGTTTTAGTCATTTTAATTGTATTAACTCTCTTAGTCTTTATAACTTCCATCCATTTTATAAATTAAAAAAAACTGGCACAAATTGTCCAAATAAATTTTTGTTTGTTTGTTTGTTTGTTTTGTTTTTTTGAGATGGAGTCTCGCTCTATCGCCCAGGCTAGAGCGCAGTGGCTGGATCTCAGCTCACTGCAAGCTCCGCCTCCCGGGTTCACGCCATTCTCCTGCCTCAGCCTCCCGAGTAGATGGGACTACAGGCGCCCGCCACCTCGCCCGGCTGTTTTTTTGTATTTTTTTAGTAGAGACGGGGTTTCACCCGTGTTCGCCAGGATGGTCTCGATCTTCTGACCTCCTGATCCGCCCGTCTCGGCCTCCCAAAGTGCTGGGATTACAGGCTTGAGCCACCGCACCCGGCCTTTTGTTTTTTTAATATAAACCCAAGAAGTTCTGTCCTCAGAGCTCGTGCAGTTTATCATTACATAAGACTACCTGCCTCTTGAGAAAACGTGAATCTCTTCAGTTAAACTATGCAGATGTTTGCTAATATTTGCTACTGTGCTTGTTCATTTTAGGCGAGTCCACATAATTTTGTCATAACTTCTTTGTATGAAGATAGAATCCAGCCACCATCCTATCCTCATCATGACACTGTCATTACAACTAAGACATCAGAGTGGACATTCACCTCTTTTCAAGAAACATTTTCGTCTACTGACTCTATGTGGAAGTCAAAGAGCTACCTATGATTTATGTTATTTGTTTCATTTCCTGAAACTTTGCCGTGCAGGTTAAAGACTATTTCTATCTGAACTGTTTTATGGGGAAAGCTAACTTAAACCTAACTACATGAACCTCTGGAGGCTGGGTAACCTGACTTCTCTGCAAAGCAACTGATATTCACATGTTGGGTTTTATTTTCAATTTGTCATGGTTCTTGAAGAGTGCTCTGAATGTTCAATTATATTTTTAATTTCACTGCTGGCTTATTAGCTGATGAACTGAGCTGTTCTCCTCTGAGCAGTATTAGGGTTTAGTAAGATCTTACATCATTCTACAGGAATCAATTTATAAACTTTGTTTACTTCAAGATTCTAGCTGACACATAAATTTAGCAGCAACAGAATTACAGATAGTGTTACAAAAAAGCTATTAGCTATTCTCTTAGAGATAATATTTATAAAACGGAATGTAATTACAGCCTGGAAGCACACAGTTTCCAGAGCTAAAGGCAATAAAGCTAAAGCAATAAAGAATTTACTATTAGCTCTCCTGGGACAAAGAGGTCTCCAGTGGAATGGGAAAGACGTTGGGGTAAGGTATAGAGCTGGGAAGGCAAAAAAAAAGAAGGAAGAGAATGGGATCACAGGAGAGGCTTGGCTCTTCTAAACAGTAGTTATATTCCAGGCTGTTCTAAGAAAGCAGAGACTGGCGCCTGGAGAGACCAAGTCTCTGCTTCTACTACGGAAGATTTTTAAAAGTTTTTTCCAACCCAATAGAAACTTTCTCATGGGAATGGTTTGCTCACTAATGTTTTCCCAAAAGATCCTTTCTCTTAATTCTCCCAGATCACTGGATTTTTTTAAAAAAGAAAACATAATGACCATTATCCCAAACAACTAGATAATATATAGCCTTTGTCCTTTAAGTGCAAATTTGGGTCCATAAATCTTTATTGGGCAGCTACTGTATACAAGATACTTTACTAGGTGCTTTGAGAGATACCAAGATAAATAAGATGTGATCCCTGCCCTCAAGAGGCATAAGATGTAGAAGGCGAGGGAAGACATGTAATACTGCAAGTACCAATACTAGCTGCTCTACACCAGGCATTGCTGTCAATGCATTGGCTATTCTAACTCATCTAACCCTCATAGCAATTCTGCAAGACGATGTCATCATTGTTTTCATTTAATAGATGAGGAAATTGAGGTGAAGCAATATTATATAACTTGGCAAGTGTTACATGCTATAAAGAAGTTGAAAATCGAGACAGTGGGAGATGAACTATTTGACTTAAAGCCATAGAGTAAATCCAAGTCAGGTCCTGGGCTATAATTCAGTTGAAGTCTCCTGACTCCCAGCACAAGTCTCCGTTTATTAAATTGTGAAGTTTTTTTTTTTGTTTTTTCCTTAATAATGAATGGGACTAGAAGTGATTTCAACACTCCATCTAAGACTCCTACTTGCTTATTCTGAGAAAGTAATCAACTTCAAGTCAAGCTTTGTTTTTTTTTTAAAAAGCCTTGAAAGTATTCATAAGAGTTTTATGAAACTTTAAGCAAAGAACTGTTTGTACAATACCATTTTAAAATAATTTTCTGACTGGAGCTAATATAAATGTATATTTACTGTTGACTTTAGGAAGGCTTTCATATGAATATTGGTTTTTGAAGTTTATTTTTAAAAATTCATTCATTTATCTAAAGTGTATGTTTTGCATTAATATATCAGAATCCAAGTTCATTAAATAATGTTTTTATTAGGAAAAGTTTTTTTATGTAAAACATCTAACATGTAATTTAAGAGAAATACTTAAGCTAATTTTTAAAATCTTCTCCAAGTATGTTAATTTTCCAAATGATTTTCAGGAAATCAGCAGGGCTGATTACCTGAGCCCTTAGACAAAAGTGGATGGTCTCTTCAATACTTTTGACCTTTTCTCTTCACCTTGTCTGTTTTTCCCTCAGTCCCTGGATTACTATGTTTGTCCTTTAACTGCTTGAAATGCCTTCTCCTATGCCTTTAGCAGGCACTGAAAGTTCACTATTTTCTGTCTTATTTTCTTAAATTCCATGTCTCTTAGAGTGTTTGAGGAGATAACTACATAAATGCATCAGGAATAATGGGTGTGTTAGTTTCCTAGAAATGCCATAACAAAGTACCCAAAACTGGGTGGTTTCAACAATACAAATGTATTTATTCTCTCACAGTCCAGGAAGCTGGAAGTCCAAAGTCAAGGTGTCAGCAGGGCTGTGCTCCTCTGAGGGTTCTAGGGGAAGAATACTTCCTTGTCTCTTTCAGCTTCTAGTGGCTCTTGGCAATTGTTTGCATTTCTTAGCTTGTAACTGCATCACTCCAATCTTTGTCTCTGCCATCACAGGGACTTGTCCCCTATAATTCCTTTATGTCTCCGTGTCTGCATCTCCCTCTCCGTTCTCTTATAAAAACACCAGTCATTGGATTTAGGACCCATTTTAATCCAGTAAAACCTCATCTTAACTAATTACCTCTGCAAAGACCCAACTTCCAAAAAAGATCACATTCAGAGGTTCTGGTGAACAGGAATTTGGGGAGACACTCTTCCGCCCAGTACAATGGGTTAATATGAGAAGGCAGGAGGGAAAGCTTGATCATTTGAACAAATGTTGGTTTATTTCAGGAGAAGTTGTAAGGTTCCATCTGGCTAGAATTGCTACATCTTCTATTTTGTCATAGTTTTAGCTTTACTTTATAGCTGACTGGAAAAGTCCAGTGACTTCCTTAGGTCTGACTCTATCTCCAAAAAGCCACGCTGACAGATGCCCATTTTACTTGATACAAGATGGAGTATTACCATTGGTCAGGTGAATTCATCAGCTTCACTAATCATCTTCCTGAAGAGCAAACAGAATTAAGCATATCTTGAAAAAAAATTGCCAAAAAGAAGAACAGCAAGCAAATTGAGCATAGTGAAAAGACTTGGGGCTATAGCGTCAGACAAAACTAGGTTCAATTTTCGTGCTGCCATGTACTAGTTTACTAATCACAGGATTGTTAATCATGCTCTCTCAGCAGCAGTTTTGGGGTAATTAAATCTACATCAAAAGTTATCTTTAGGATTAAAGAAAGACACAGTAGATATTCAAAAAATATGTTTTCTACCTTAATGATGATAATACAGCTGCAAAAAAGGAGTAAGATGGCTGCAAAAAGATATGGCATCTAAAATACCTTTCTATCTTTACATATTTTTGAGGAAATTTGATCCCATACTCTGCATTCAAGGGGGAAGATGGTGGACTACCTTCGACTGCTGAAACAAGATGTCAGTACTGACTGAGGTGGCCAAACCCCCAGACTCCTCATCCCCTGTGAGCTGTGACTCAGTGGACCTTCACCCTAGCTGTGGCAAAGCGTGGTGTCGGGCCTGCAAGTTCCTGGACCAGGCCTAGCTTTGCCCTCACACGGCACAAATCCCACACTCTGGCCCTCTCTTTTCCCACAACCATTTTGATTTGTAGGCGGGATAATCATAAAGGTTCAAAGGAGATGAGAAATTGCCACTTAGAAGAATAAGGTGATGTATGGAAGGCAGAGAATTTCTAAGTAGCCATCCAACCCAGATGGGCAGGATTCGACCGTCAGGTTGGTTGGTTGGATATTTACCACCAGATGTTAGGTCAGCTTCTTGCTCAGTGCCTCTCAGTCACTTACCTTAGTCCCTGGCTTCCAAAATAGAGGACCTGGGTCATCACTGGAATTTGCCATAGCTTAGGCCTGGGCCTGGCTAAGTCCACAAAAATCTAGTACTGCATCAGAGAAACTTCTGCTAAATAGTTATTCCACACCCAGCTTTGGTTTCTGTAGTTCAGGTCTCTGGTCCTCTGTCATAGGCTCCCTGGTAGATCTCTTGTCTCTCCTGTTTCCGGCCACACGTGACCATCACCACCACCACCACTAGCTTGGCCCACAGGCTCTGGCCCTGACATTGGCTTGCGCTTCAAAGTGCTCAGGCCATGCTGCCTTTTTAACAAATGCTCACTAGGGAGCAGTCCTCTGAAAGGTTTAAAGCCACTGTGTACATTTCTACTAGGTAGACTCATTTAATCTCTAAATAGTAATTTATTACAAAGGCAACATGCATACTTTCACAGGAAGTTCTTATTTGATTATGTTAATTAGACTTTCAGAACAAAACAGGTCACAGTATTTATTTCACACTCATCAGGCCTAGAATATTTTACTGAGATCTGTGGGAAGGTAAAATAGATGTGGCATCTGCTTTGTGGAGGTCAAAATGATACTTTATTTTTCTGGTTTTGAATACCCCTTATCCTTCCATTTTGAAAACAATCAAGAAAAATGTTCTGTCACACAGTTCTCTCTGCTCCCTTTATCTTTCTTTGAAATATCGACTATTCTTCTGCTAACAGCAAAATATTTTCCAAGCATAACAATAAATTTTTCCTTGCCAAAGGAAAACAAGGCTAACCATTGGAAAAGACCTCAAGACTAAGTTGCAACTAATATAGCCCTAAACCCCTCTTTTCTTAGCACGATCTTTAAGTTTTGAACTTTGAAATGAAAGACCAAAGGGAAATTGTTTTATGTTTTATATACTATACTAGCCAGTGGTCCTGATAGCATGTTATCTAAGAAAAAGAACTTCTATCACCTTTAAATACTTGAAAATAATTTCCAGCTGTCTCTCTTCCTCTGATAGTCATAAACACAGTCTCTCTCTCTCTCTCTCTCTCACACACACACACACACACACACAGAGATAGAGATACACAGAAAGAGACAGAGACAGACAGAAAGAAAGAGCTTTACCACAATTGATTATGGAAAGAATCACGATTGTGGAAAGAAGAAATGCTAGGAGAGCTCAGGCCCATTTATCTCAGTAGATGAACAAGATTGTAACTGCTCTTATGCCCTCAGAACTTCATACAGTTCTAGTCCTACAGCACAAAAGAAAGGAAAAGAAGTTATGTAAGTACACGTAATGCTCTTGTTAACATGAAAAAATAGTAAGACAGAAAAGATAAAAATACAGTGCCTTGGCAGCTGGAAAGTGCCCAAGCAGTGAGTGTAGAAAAGTGTCCAGTGAAAAACAAGGAACCAGAAAGTAAATAATGAAGAGGGGTGCTTGGATTCAGCTAAGTGGGACAGAAAGGATTTCTTTAGGTTGAGAGAACTGGAGTTGGAAAGTAAGAAGTCTAAGGAAAATGTTCTTTCAAAAACCATGTTAGAATTAAGTGATTATAACTCACTCAAAATATCACAAATATATGTCATGAACATGGAAGTGGTTGGGAGGACAAAGGGTCAAAGGACTTCTTTGCTCTTTGAGTGAGTCTCACATGATTGAAGAGGAGGAACCAAGAACAGAATTGATGATGTTCCAGATGGAAGGAAGGAAGGAAGTTTGTCGCTGAGAGCAAATTGTTCTTTGTCCTTGAGATAAAATGAAAATTTGCACTGCTTGTTAAAAATTGACATGACACAGATCCCAGAATGAATGTAAAAATGTTTTTGACAGAAGGAATGGAATTAGAAGGTTCATGACTCCGATAGAAGTAGATAGAGCAGATCAGGCATCTCACGTTTGCACTCACAACTCTGACATGTGTTACCCACCATGGGATACTACATCAAAAATACTTAGTGTATTTTATTCTTAAGTCTGTTTTCCATGACATAATAATCTTATGTTATTGCTTGGGACATATTTGTCCCGAGCTCACCTCTCAAAGCAGGAGTCCTATTGTGGGGAATACTCACACCAAACCTTCAGTGATTCTGGGAAGAACTTTATGCTCATGCTCTCTTTTCCGCCTTCTTCTCACAGCAAGTCTTAGTTATATTGCCACAAAGCAGTTTATGTGACTTTACTGTATCAAGAATGATCAGTTAACACACTCAAAGTAGGCTACTGTCTCTGTGACCTGACTAATGGACACACCCCACTCTTTTGTACATGCCCATTTGAAACCTATGATCTTCTTCAACCACCATGATGACAGAAAGTCTTGGCGTTGGTTACTCCTTTGGGGAAATGCTTGTAATAAACATTGTAGGATGGATTATTGCTCTAAGCCAAGGTTTCTCAACCTTGACATTGGAGGCACTATTGACATTTGGCACGAAGTATTTCTACTTACTATTTGGGGGGCTGTCCTGTGCATTGCAGGATGGCAACCAGCATCTCTGGCTTCCACCCAATAGGTGCCAGTAGCATAAAATGTCTCCAGACACTGCCAAATGTACCCCGGGGAGAAAAACTGCCCTGGTTGAGAACCACTGCAGCAAACTATTATCTCCCATCAGCTCCTTATAAATTGAAATTGCAGCAGTCTAGCAAGGCATGGAGAGAACGAGAGGTATCTGAAGCTCAGGAAAATCTGCAGTCCAGGGAGCATCAGAAAATGGCTAGAAAGGGTAGGTCTGAACTGGCTGTCACAGGGCAGGGACTTTGAGAGAATCACAAGGAGACTGGGTGAGGAAAAGACAGACAGGGATGAGGGGCATAAACACAGGCAACTGAAAGGAAGAAGAAATATTGAGAGCAGCCAGGCGCAGTGGCTCAAGCCTGTAATCCCAGCACGTTGGGAGGCCGAGACGGGCGGATCACGAGGTCAGGAGATCGAGACCATCCTGGCTAACACAGTGAAACCCCGTCTCTACTAAAAAATACAAAAAACTAGCCGGGCGAGGTGGCGGGCGCCTGTAGTCCCAGCTACTCGGGAGGCTGAGGCAGGAGAATGGCGTAAACCCGGGAGGCGGAGCTTGCAGT
Source organism: Macaca thibetana thibetana (assembly GCF_024542745.1). Lineage (NCBI taxonomy): Eukaryota > Metazoa > Chordata > Mammalia > Primates > Cercopithecidae > Macaca > Macaca thibetana. The sequence continues at coordinate 15,208,134 of NC_065588.1, forward strand.
GAGCCGAGATCGCGCCACTGCACTCCAGCCTGGGCGACAGAGCGAGACTCCGTCTCAAAAAAAAAAAAAAAAAATATTGAGAGCAATATGGCTTTCACGATAGGGCTTTCCTAGAAAACCAGAGGGGGAATCCACAATGCGCAGTCAGAAAACCAAGGTTCTGGTTTCAACTTCACTCTCCTATTAGTTTTTAGATCTCTTATCCTTGGCTTCCTTATCTATAAAATGTGGCTGTGTTTCCAGACCCGATTACCTCAGATTGCTGTATTAAGGCAGTACATGGGAACATGCTTTGTAAATGTGTTTATAAAAGTGTCAAGAACTGCTATTTTTGTGCAGTTGTGCCTGACATATAAGTCAGATGGCTGAGAGGAAGTAATTCAAAATTATTGAGGTCCTGAGGATAGAGAGTCTGCTCTCCGTCAGAGTGGCCTCATGCAGTTTGTTGAAAATCCGGGTCATGCTTCCTCACCTAACCCTGGATGCCTGGGCATCAGGAGCAGTAACGAAGGGTATCCAGGAGTGTAAAGTAATATCTGAGTAGATGGGAGTGTGAATTTCAACTGTTAGCATCTTTCATACCGAGTAATTTTCATTAATCTCAATTTACACTTGCAGGTTTTCCAAAAGTGGAGATCTCAGTAAATCTTAGCAATAGGCCATGGTACAGTCTGTACTGCTTGAGTTCTATGGTGGAAAGGAGAATACCTGCTTACCAAAAACTTAGAAAAATATTTTAGGTAACCCGGACACAGAATAATCATGGATTTTTTTTTTTCTCATATTCCATATGGAGAGCTGATAAAATCGTCCTCAAAGCATTTTTCTTTTAAATTTAAGACTACCTAATAAACAAGATGGGAACAAGTGAAAACACCAGTTTGGAAACTAAAGCAGTAAGATCCCTTGGAAATTCCTGAAAGAAAATTGTTCTGAGGATCAGTTCAAGTTTGAAAGAAAGATTTAGTGCTTATTTTTTTCAACCCTTATAAAAACGAATAAACACATTTGCCCTCTGAAGTAGACTCCAGACTTTTGCACCTGGCCGAAAGGAAGAAACACATCAGCTCAGATCAACCCAGTTTTTACTGGAATACTTGCGGCAGAACTGAGAAGTGCGGGTACAAGCACAATGACTGGATTATTCCCATTTTCTGCTTATTAAAGAAGTCAGGCATTACGTTTTCTCATTTTCAGACTTTCTGTTTACTAAACTACAAATAAAAATGTGCAGATATATGCTTCAGGTTTTGTACTTCTGAAATGTTGTTGGAGATTGCAGTTGCACTGAGTTGGAAATTGAGAACTTAATTATTTTAAAATCTAGTCATGTGAGAGGGAACTATCAACTGCAGACACCAGACTTCTTTGATGTTCCTGGCCTTTGGTGATGAATTCTAACACTCCCCTTTTACAGTTCTCCCTCTCTTAATCCCCTAAAACCAGAGAGCTGAGCCTCTTTGCAAAACCTTGTTACTTCAGGCATCTCATGGGGGATGATTAATAAGTAACCACGGTTAAATGATACAAGGAATAAAATAGCTAGTTGCCAGAAAGACAAAGGTGACCTGGAGAACATCAGAAGGTTTTGAGGAAAATAAGAGCTCTAAACAGATGTCATACATGTGCTTTGTTTCTGTCAAATGCTAGAATCTCAATCAATGCATCCCCAGAACAGTTCAGAGAGTAAAGCAGTGTTAGCATCTAATGGTGAGGCTTATTGCAAAATGGGGTGTCCACCCTCAAAGTTAGTGGGTTTTTTATCACAAAATAATTTCTAATAAGAAGAATGATTTCTGCTATGTTAAGGAAACTTGCAAAATAGACGGGTAAGCCCTCACAACTCCTACTTACCTGGAAATTATATGATTTATATGTGTTGTTGGATTATCAGAACTTTTTGAGACAAACACTGAAACCATGTTTTAAAAACAGGCAGGTTCATTTTGTAGACTACAACATGGATGAATCTTGAGGACATCATGCTAAGTGAAATAAGCCAGTCACAAAAAGACAAATACTGTATAAATCCATTGATATGAGGTATCTAAAGCACTCATAGAAACATAAAGTAGAATGGTGGTTGCCAGGGTCTGGTGAAGGGTGAAATGAGTTGCTGCTCAATGGGTATAGAGTTTGAGTTTTGCAAGATGAAAAAGTTCTGGATATCTATTGTACAATAATAGGATTAAACTTAAAACCAATCAGCAGTGCACGTACAAATGGTTAAGATGGTACATTTTATATTTGTCATTCTCAATACAATTGAAATGTTTTAAAGTGTATACTATTTGCTAAATAAAAGAACTTTGTTTGAAAACCCTGGCAAGACGAACTGAGTAGAATCATGGAACATAGAGGGTAGAGCTGCGTGAATGTGATTGTAATTAGTAGACTGTTAGTCTTCCAGGCAACCTCACAGATCGGAGAATGAGAATCACTAAGAATCACACTGAGGAGAAAGAACAGCACTTCCTCTGCTCATTGTCTGTGATGTGACCTAGAAAAAGATTTATCATGCAATAATCCAATAGATATTTACGGAACACTTAGGAAGGGGCAATCATTGTGCTAGGTGGGGATTCAGCAATGAATCCATTTCACACCTCAGTCTATTGTAAATTCCCCTGCTGGGGTCTTCAGCAACCTTCTAGTTACTAAATTCACTACAGGCATGTTTTACAGAGCCACATTGATTATTTCATCCACTTAAAACTTTTGTCTTTATTGGCTTACATATCACTCTCCCTGATGTTTTTTTTTCCTACTTGAGCTGCTTCCTCTGCCTTCTCCATAAATATTGATTGGTATTCTTCAGGGTTTCTTCTTAGGTCCCCTTTTTCTCAACACATAGTAAATCCTGTCAATGAGTTAACGGCCCCAAATCTTATCTTTAGCTCAACCTTCTTTTTCTGGGTTCCAGAATGCTATATCTTATAAATTACTAGATAGCTTTGTTTGAATGTTCCAAACTCAACATCTTTAAGACTCAACAAATTCTCTTTTCCTGATGTTCTTCTATTTTAAACACTCTATATCAGAAAATGACATTGTCATTAAATTAATTGCCCAAGTCAGAAACTGGAAGTTGTTCTGTATTTCTTCCTCTACCCTATCCTCATCTAGAATGAGTCAACATTGTCTGTTCATTTTATTTCCTTAACACTTCTTAAAAATGACCCCTCCTCCCCTTCATCCTTTCTGTCACTTCTTGAGTTCGCATTTGATGGCCTCATCTAAGTTATTTATTTATTTTTTGAGATCAAGCCTCGCTCTGTCGCCCAGGCTGGAGTGCAGTGGTGTGATCTCAGCTCACTGCAAGCTCCGCCTTTCAGGTTCACGCCATTCTCCTGCCTCAGCCTCCCGAGCAGCTGGGACTACAGGCGCCTGCCACCATGCCTGGCTAATTTTTTGTATTTTTAGTAGAGATGGGGTTTCACTGTGTTAGCCAGGATGGTCTGGATCTCCTGACCTCGTGATCTGCCCGCCTCAGCCTCCTAAAGTGCTGGGATTACAGGGGTGAGCCACCGTGCCTGGCTTCTTTGTGCAAAATTCTTTAGTGGCTCCTGATTACCTGTAAGATAAACTCTTTATAAATTTTCAGTGTCTTTTGGATTTTCCCTTGGCCCTCTTTTCAAGCACCATCTCCTACTTCTATTACCTTTGCATCCTATTCTTAAGCAAAATTCAGCTCTTTAGTGTGAGAACACATAGGCCTGCTTTTGTTTCTGTAATATTTCCTTTGATTGGAGTATTTTCCTGCAAACTGTCCCATGAGCTCTTTTATAAAAGAGAATGTACTTTTCAGAGCATCATCTTTTTTTTTTTGTAGGTGGTTCATGACTGTTGTTTTATTATTTTGTTGATTTTAAAAGTACACATGGTCCAGACAGACATCTCACCAAAGATGTACAGATGGGAAATAAGCATATAAAAAGATGCTCAACGTCATAGCTCATTAGGCAATTACAAATTAAAATAACAATGAGATGCCACTACACATCGCATTAGAATGGCTAAAATCCTAAACATGAAATGCTGGAGGAGGATGTGAATAGCCATTCTCATTCATTGTTGGCAGGTCTGAAAAATAGCACAGCCACTTTGGTAGACAGTGTGGCAGTTTCTCACAAAGGTAACCTTACTCTTACCATGTGTAAGAGTAATCCATCAATCACACTCACAGCTATTTACCCAATTGGGTTGCAAACTTAGGTCCACACAAAAACCTGCATATGAATGTTTATAACAGCTTTGTTCATTGCTATAGTTGGATGCTTGTCCCCATCCAAATCTTATGTGGAATTGTAATGCTAATGGTGTTGGCCGGTGGTGGGAGGTATTTGGGTCATGGGGGCAGATTCCCTATGGCTTGGTGGTATCTTTTTAATAGTGAGTGAGTTCCCGCAAGATCTGGTCATTTAAAAGTATGTGAGACCTCCCGCTCTACTCTTTCTCTCTCTCCTGCTACATGATTGAAAGTTCCCTGAGGCTTCACTAGAAGCTAAACAGATGCTGGCACCATGCTTGCTGTAAAGCCCGAAGAACTGTGCGCCAATAAATCCTCTTTTCTTTATAAATTACCCAGTCTCAGGTATTTCTTTATAGCAATGCAAGAATGGCCTAATACATTCATAATTGGCAAAACTTGGAAGCAACTGAGGTGTCTTTATATAGGTGAGTAGATAAACTATGGTACATTCACATAGTGGAATATCATTCAGTGATAAACAGAAATAAGATATCAAGCTATGAAAAGACATGGAGAAACTTAAATGCACATTATTATGTGGAAAAAGCTAATCAGAAAAAAAGCTACATACTGTATGAATCCACTTATATGATATTCTGAACAAGGCCAAACTTTGGAGACAGTAAAATGGTCAGTGGTTGCCAGGGGTTTTGGGAGAGAGAGGGAAGAGAAGAGAGATGAATAGGTAGAACACAGGAGAACTTTAGGCAGTGAAACTATTTTGTATGATGCTTTAATGCTGGATACATGTAATTTTACATTTGTCAAATTCCACAGAATGTACAAAACAGAGTGAACCCTTGAAAGGACACAAAGATAGATGTGTACCCGCCCCCCACCCGCTACACCCTTGTTCTGCTCTCTAATCTTTGCACATACCAGAGATTTCGTAAGTTCTGTGAGTACCTGGTTTTCTGCACGTACCAGAGATTTTGTTTTGCACATACCAGAGATTTTGTAAGTTCTGAGGCAAGGTCACAAGACGTGTTTAAGTAAGATAAACTCTTGCTGCCATAAACCTGCTCTCCCGCCTCAAAGTTTGAACCAAAATATCAGAAATGGCAGGAACCAATCATAGTTAGCCAAATCGCCTTGTTCAAACACTAGCCAATCATATATCTGATTTGTATAATAACTCTATGCCCACTTTTCTTAGACTATATAACACTGCTCGGAGCTCAGTGAGGGAGCTCTCCTGCCCGTCTCGTTTCACGAGCGAGGGAGAGTTCCAGGTTCGAACCTGTAATAAAGATCCTTGCTGCTTAGCTTTGACTCTGGACTCTGGTGGTCTTCTTCGGGGAATAAACGGTCTGGGCATAACATAATAATGATAATGATAATGATCACAGCAGTCAACATTTGTTGAAAGCCTACTATTTGCCAGGAACTAAGCGTTTTTACTCATGAGGTAGGCATCATCTGTATTATTTCCATTTTCCAGATGAAGGCTCACAAGGTTATGTCTCTTGCTGAAGACCACAGAGCCATTCAATAAGGGTATAATGTAATTAGCCAGGTGTGGTGGCATACACTTTTAATTCCAGCAACTTGGGAGGCTGAGGCAGGAGGATAGTTTCAGCCTGAGAGGTTGAGGCTGCAGAGAGCCATGATGGCACCACTGCACTCCAGCCTAAGCAACAGAGCGAGACTTTGTCTCAAAAAAAAAAAAAAAAAAAAAAAAAAAACCCAAAAAACAAAAAAACCTTAAAAAAGAGTAGAATGTAAAAGCCTCTGGGAGTATCCTTACTACTGCCTCTTAGCAAATGTCGAAACAGAGAATTCGGAAGAGTGGGAAGATGCTTTACAGTTCCAATTTCTTACTTGACACACCAAACATCTGTCATTTCTTTACGCCTAAAGCTTTTCCTTATTTCAAGGAATTTATGCCGTTTCAGCCAAAAAGAGGGAGCTTTGCTATAGTTATTTAAGTGCCAGATCTTTTGCTTCATCATTTCTACATGAAACCACAGCAAGGGGAAAGCTATGTGAAAACTAAATATCTGATACGCATTCTTGGCCTTGTGTAACATTTTCTCCTTGAATTTAAAGAGAAGGACAATAATATATATTTCTCAGTGAATGTAAGAAGGAGGAAATATCTAAATCTCAGATCGCTTTGTTAGAGATTCACACAAAGCCATCAAATAAACCTGGGACTGCTTTTTACAGAATGGAAGCTTCTTTGCTGGCTTAGACTAAACCCAGGATGATGCTGGGGCAGCGTTTGTGAAAAGGGAATTCAGTATCTTGGTGTTCCTAACATGATAGAGCATAACCAGACTTAACTACTTACAAAAGCCAGTTGGCGCTGCTAGATTGCAGGGCAAACCTTGAAGGAAGGTTAAATGGATGACTCAGAGCCTCTTTCCTTTGTGCAGCCAGTCGCACCAGGGCAGTGGGGTTTCAGGAAATTTTCCCTGTGAATAAAGGTAAAAATGTTCTAACTTCACATTTCTCCATGTTTTATTCTTCCTCAAACACTTTTGTATTTTATCCGCATAACAAATCTGCAATGATGGTAAGGCAGATTATGTTATTCACATTTAACCAAGAGAAAAACAGACCCAACAAGGTTGTTTGGGCTAAATTCAGGGAGTTAATAAGGGGGATGGGCGTGGGGAATTAGAACTAGAACGCTGAATGCTTAGACTGGTACTTTACCCATTACGTGTTAGGTCGAAGCAAATGGAAAAACAGAATGGGACCTCACAGCTTATAATCTCAAGGTCTAACAAGGATACATGAAGTGCGGAAACAAGCAGAAGGAGAAGAGACTATTCCAAACCTCCCAGACTTAACCCATAGATTCATAGAAGAAATGCCCTGTTTTGGGTTCCTCAGAAATAGACCCTCATACAAGTATTTCAGTTCAAGAAGTTTGATTGGGAGGTGATGATTTCAGGAAAAAACAGTTGCAAAGTGGGAAACTGAGAAAAGAAAGGAGGTCAGTTAATAAAGGGTGCATGACTAACCAGAGCTTAATTCTACTGGGGAACTCTGAGAGTCAGTGTTGAAAATCTGCTTTACAGGTAGCTCGTCCAAGAGGTGAAGGTTAAGATGCTGGAGACAGAAAGTTGGAAATATTTATTTTCAGGTAATGCCACTTCTCCCCGTACCAATTCCCGTCCCATACACAAAGACTCTTGGCTTCCAGACCATCATATGTCTATGCATATATGTGTACATATGCATGTGTGTATAAATATATATAAAATCTCTATCTCTGTGTATAAACACACATTCATATATATATACACACTTCATATACACACACAGATCTATGATATATGTATATATAGCATAATACATATATTATCTATATATGTACTATATATGTATACATAAAATTTTCAGTAACATGATGTATAGAGAAGTACTAATTTCTGTGTTTTTGTGTTTATGTAAATTACATGGCAACATGCGTGCCATTTGATTTTTTACTTTTCTTTTAATTAACTTTTTAATTTGGAGATTATTATAGATTCATATGCAATAATAAAGAGAGGTCTTATATACACTTTACTCAAATTTCCCCAATGCTAATATCTTCTAAAACTATAGTACAATATCCACACCAATATGGCAATATGTAGTACATTTGATTCACCACAGAGACCTCTCGTGTTGCCTGTTTACAGCCATGCCTCCTTCCCTCATACTGTCTCCTTCCTTTATCCTCTTTAACAGTTGAAAACTATTTATCTGTTCTCTATTTCTGTTATTTTGTCATTTTAAGAATGTTGCATAGTATGAGCTTACTAAGATTGAATTTTTAAAATCAGTATAATTCTCTGGAAATTCATTCAAGTTGTCGCATGTACCAGTAGTTCATTTATTGTCATGGTTAAGAAACATTCTGTGGCATAATAGAGTTTGTTACATCAAAAGACATCTGGGATTTTTCTCCTTTCTTGCTATTACAAATAAAGCTAATATGACCACTTGTGTGCAGGTTTCTGTGTGAACGTAAGTTTTCATCTCTCTGTGACATATACCAAGGAGTACAAATGCTGGGCTATATGATAGTATCATGTTTAGTTTTTTATTTAACTGCGAACTGTTTTTCAGAGTGGCATTTTCATTTTACACTTACAACAACAATATATAGGTGATCCTGCTTCTTCACGTCCTCACCAATATTTGCTGTTGTCATTATTTTTAATTTTAATCATTCTGATATGTATGCAGTGATACCTCATTGTGATTTGAATTTGTATTTTACTAATTGCTAATGATTTTGAATATCTTTTCATGTGCTTTTAAATACAGGGCCTTTCCCAGATATGTGACTTGCAAATATTTTCTCCGAGTCTGTAACTTGTCTCTTCTGTCATTTTACAGGATATTCGGAGGATCAAAGATCTTAATTACCATGAGGGCTAATTTATCAGTTTTTCCTCTTAAAAATTATACTTTTGGTGTTGAGTCTAAGAACACTGACTAGTCCTGGGTTCCATGAACTTTCTCTTATGTTCTTTCTATAAATGTTAAAAATTCAGCCAGCTGCAGTGGCTCATGCCTGTATCCCACAGCTTTGGGACACTAAGGTGGGAGAATCACTTGAGGCCATGAGTTCAAGACCAGCCGGGACAAGACAGCAAGAACTCCTCTTTACAAAACATTTTAGCTGGGAGTGGTGGCACATACCTGTAGTCCTAGCTACTCGAGAGGCTAAGGCAGAAGGATGGCTTGAGCCCAGGAGTTTGAGGTTACAGTGAGCCATGATGAAGCCACTGTACTCCAACCTGGGTGACAAAGCAAGACCCTGTCTAAAAATAAACAAATAAATGTCAAAATTTCACATTTTACATTCAGGTTTATGCTTCATTTTTGTGTAAGTTAACTTTGTATAACGTGTGAGATATAGGTCGAGTTGTCTTTATTGTCAACGGATGCCTGGTTTCTTCAGCACCATTTATTGAAAAGGCAATTTTTCCTCCATTGAACATTTTCTCCTTTGTCAAAAATTAATTTGGATATATTTGTGTGGGCCAACTTCTGGATTCTCTATTCTAGTCCATTAATCTTTGTGTCTATTTTGTGCCAAATTATTTTGAAAAATAAAGGTCTAGGGCCTTTCCCTTTTCATATAAATTTTAGAATAGGCTTGTCATATTCTAAATTGTCAACATGAAACTTGCTGATATTTTGATGGAAATTATGATAAACATGTAGATACATTTAGGGAAAATTAATATCTTAATTATGTGTTTTCCAATCCATGAAAATGGTATGTTCTCACCAAGTATTTAAGTTTCCTTTGATTTTTTTCTCAATATTTTATAATTTTCACATACAGATCCCTTACATATTTTGTTACATTTATACCAAAATATTTCACTTTCTTTTAAGAAATTATTAATAGTATTACATATTTTATTTTAGTTTCCACTTGTTCATTGTCGGGTATATAGAGATACACTGAGTTTTGTGCACTAATCATGGATCATAGAGTCTGTGACCCTATTAAACTGCTCTGGTGGGGGTAGTTTTTTTGGAGATTTCTTGGAACTTTGTATATAGACATGATATCATTTGCAAATAGACATGATATCATTTGCAAATAGACATAGATTTATTTATTTTCCAATTTGTATTACTGTTTCTTTTTCATGCTTTGTTACTGCAAAAGCTAAAATTTACAGTACTGTGTTAAATAATAGTGATGGAAATAGATATCCTTGCTTTGTTTCTAATCTTACAGGGAAAGGATTCAATCTTTTACCATTAAGTGTGATTTTTGCTGTAGATTATTTGTAGATACTCTTTATAAGGTTGGAATAGTTCCCCTCTATTTCTAGTATACTGAGAGTTTTTATCATGTATAGAAGTTAAATGTTGTTTAATGCTCTTTTCTGTGTCCGTTGATACAATTATGTGGTTTTTCTTCTTTAGCCAGTTGTTTTGCTAAATTATGTTAGTTGATTTTTGAATATTGAACATATTTGCATGTGTGGAATAAAGTCCACTTGGTCATGATGTATTATGACATTTGATCCAATTTGTTAAGATTTTATTGAATTCTGCTTTTCACTAGGATCTGGGTTATGGATATGTGGAAGCTATGACCAATAGATTTCATTTTTCCTGTCAGGTGTGGTCTGCTCCAATTATGTAAAGGTAAAGGTGATTTTAGGGGTACTGGAAAGGGTCTTACCATAATGCTCTCATGCTTTCTGATGACTAAAAAATTTTAAGGAAGAATAAATTATTTTATTCCACAGTCAGAAATAAACAATTTGAAATTTAAAAATCTTTGGGAAAAATAGTATAGTGGCAGGTTTTAACCCTGGGGGAGGTAGTGATACAGACATCTCCAACTTTGGCTACTGTGAACAGCAATGTGCAGAAATATTGGATATTTGCCACTCCCCCTCATCACCTATTATCCCTCTATTTCTCTTCTCCTACTCTTTCTTTTGTTTTACTTTTATTTTAGGTTTAGGTTCAGAGGGTACACGTGGAGGTTTGTTATATGGGTAAATTGCGAGTCATGGGGGCTTGATGTACAGATGATTTAATCACCCAGGTATTAACAGGTTATTTCATCACCCAGGTAATCCACCACCTGATGGATAGCTTTTCATTCCTCACCCGTCCCCAACACTCCAGCCTGGCGTTTGTTGTTCCCTGCTTTGCAGGCCCTGGTGTTTATTGTTCCCTGCTTTGTGTCCATGTGTACTAAATGATTAGCTCCCAATTATAAGTGAGAAAATGTGATATTTGGTTTTCTGGTCTTACATTAATTCACTTAGGATAATGGCCTGCAGCTGCATCCATGTTGCTTCCAAGAACATGATCTAGTTCGTTTTCATGGCTGTATAGTATTCCATGACATATGTGTAACACATTTTCTTTATTCAGTCCACCATTGGTGAGCACTGAGGTTGATTCTGTGTCTTTGCTATTGTGAACAGCGCTTCAATCAACAAACATGCGAATGTGTTTTTATGGTAAAAATCTATTCCTTTGGGTATATACCCAGTAATGGGATTGCTGGGTTGAATGGTAGTTCTAAATTATTTGAGAAATCTCCAAACTGCTTTCCACAGTGGCTGAACTAATTTGTATTCCCACCAGCAGTGTATAATTGTTTCTCCACAATCTTGCCAACACCTGTTATTTTTTGACTTTTTAATGATAGCCATTCTGACTGATGTGAGATGGTATCTCATTGTGGTTTTGATTTGCATTTCTCTAATAATCAGTGATATTAAACTATTTTCATGTGTTTATTGGCTGCATGTATGTTTTCTTTTGAAAAGCACCCATTGATGTCCTTTGACCATTTTTTAATGGACTTGTTTGTTTTTTGCTTGTTAATTTGTGTAAATTCCTTATAGATTCTGGATATTAGACCTTTGTCAGATGCACAGTTTGTGAATATTTTCTCCCATTCCATAGGTTCTCTGTTTACTCTGGTGATAATTTCTTTTGCTGTGCAGAAGCTCTTTAGTTTAATCAGATCTCATTTGTTAATTTTGGTTTTAGTTGTAATTCCTTTTGGCATTCATCATGAAATCTTTGCTAGGGCCTGTCTCCAGAATGATATTTTCCAGGTTTTCTTCCAGGGTTTTTAAAGCTTGGGGTTTTACATATAAGTCTTAATCCATCTTGAGTTGATTTTTCTATATGGTGAAAGGGTCCAGTTCCAATCTTCTGCATATGGCTAGCCAGTTATCCCAGCACCATTTATTGAATAGGGAGTCCTCTCCCCATTGATTCTTTTTGTCAACTTTATCAAAGATCAGATGGTTATAGGTAAGTGACTTTATTTCTGGGCTTTTTATTCTGTTCCATTGGTCTATATGTTTGTTTTTGTACTAGTATCATACTGTTTTGGTTACTGTGGCCTCATAATATACTTTGAAGTTGGGTAATGTGATACCTCTGGCTTTGTTCATTTTGTTTAGGATGCTTTGCCTATTCAGACTCTTTTGTGGAATAGCTTTTTAAAAATCCATGAAAAAATGTCACTGGTCATTTGATAGAAATAACAGTGAATCTGTAAATTGTTGAGGAGTATGGCCATTTTAACAATATTGATTATTCCTATTCATGGGCATGGAATGTTTTTCCATTTGTTTGTGTCATCTCTGATTTTTTTCAGCAGTGTTCATAATTCTCATTGTAGAATTCACCTCCCTATATTCACCTAGCTATATTCCTAGGTGTTTTATTATTTTTTGTGTGTGTGTCTATTGTGGGGATTGCATTCTTAATTTGGCTGTCAGTTTGCATGTGGCTATATAAAAATGCTATTGATTTTTGTACATTGATTTTGTAACTTGAAACTTTGCTGAAGTTGTTTATGAGACCTAGGAGCTTTGGGCTGAAACTATAGGGTTTTCTAGGTACAAAATTATATTGTCTGCAACAGAGATAGTTTGACTTCCTCTCCTCCTAAGCGGATGTCTTTTATTTCTTTTTCTTGCCCAATTGCTCTGGCTAGGACTTCCAGTACTGTGTTGAACAGGAGTGGTAAGAGAGGTTATCCTTGTCTTGTTTCAGTTCTCAAGAGGAATGCTTCGTGCTTTTGCCCATTCAGTATGATGTTGGTTGTGGGTTTGTCATACATGCCTCTTATTATTTTGAGTTATGTTCCTTCAATGCCTAGTTTGTTGAGGTTTCTTTTTTTTTTTTTTAACATGAAGGAATGTTGAATTTTATCAAAAGCCTTTTCTGTGTCTATTGAGATGATCATATGGTTTTTGTTTTTAGTTCTGTTTATGTGGTGAATCACGCTTATTGATTTGTGTATATTGAACCAACCTTGCATTTCAGGAATAAAGCTTACTTGATCATGGTGGGTTAGCTTTTTGATGTGCTGCTGGATTTGGTTTGCTAGTATTTTGTTGAGGACTTTCGCATATGTGTTCATTAGGGATATTGGCCTAAAGTTTTCTTTGTGTGTGTGTGTGTGTGTGTGTGTGTGTGTCTGCCATGTTCTGATATCAGAATGATGCAGGCTTCATAGAATAAGTTAGGGAGGAGTCCCTCCTCCTCAATTTTTGTAATAGTTTCAGTAGGATTCATACCAGCTCTTCTTTATATGCATGGCAGAATTTGGCTGTGAATTCTTCTGGTCCAGGGATTTTTATGGTTGGTAGGCTTTTTATTACTGATTCAATCTTGAAACCCATTATTGATCTATTCAGGGTTTCTATTTCTTCCTGTTTCAATCTTGGAAGGTTGTATGTTTCCAGGAATTCATTTCTTCTAGATTTTCTAGTTTGTGTGCATAGAGGTGTTCATAATAGTCTCTGAGGGGTATTTTTTTTTTTTATTTCTGTGGGGTCATTACCAATGACCCCTTTGTCATTTCTGATTGTGTTTATTTGGATTTCTCTTTTTCTTTTTTTTTTTTTTGAGACGGAGTCTTCTGCCATTGGAGTGGCCAGATCTCAGCTCACTGCAAGCTCCGCCTCCCGGGTTCACGCCATTCTCCTGCCTCAGCCTCCCGAGTAGCTGGGACTACAGTCGGGGTTTCATCAGCCAGGATGGTCTCGATCTCCTGACCTCGTGATCCGCCCGTCTTCAAAGTGCTGGGATTACAGGCTTGACCACCGCGCCCGGCCTTCTCTTTTTCTTTATTAGTCTCTCTAGCAGTCTATCAATATTATGTATTGTTTCAAGGATCTAACTTTTGTTGATCTTTTATATGGTTTTATATGTCTCAATGTCATTCAGTTCAGCACTGATTTTGATTATTTCTTTTCTTCTGCTACCTTTGGGAATTGATTCGCTTTTGTTTTTCTGATTCCTCTAGGTGTTATGTTAGGTTGTTAATTTGAGATCTTTATAACTTTTTGATGTGGTCATCTGGTGCTATAAATTTTCCTTTTAACATTGCTTTAGCTGTGTCCCAGAGATTCCGGTATGTTATATCTTTGTTTTTATGAGTTTCGAAGAAGTTCTTGATTTCTGCCTTAATTTTATTGTTTACTGAAAAGTCATTCAGAAACACATTGTTTAATTTGCATGTAATTGTATAGTTTCGAGTGATCTTAGTACTGATTTCCATTTTTATCCAATTTTTCTCTCTCCAGACTCCAAGAGTGTGGGTGGTATTATTTCAAATTTTTTGAATTTGTTGAGAATGGTTTTATGGCTGATCATGCAGTTGATTTTAGTGTATATGCCATATGCAGATAGGAATGGGAAGAATGTATATTCTGCTGCTAGATGGTGTGTTTTTTTAGATGTCTGTTATGTTCATTTGTTCAAGTGTTGAATTTAGGTCCCAAATACCTTTGTGAATTTTCTGCCTTTGTCTAATACTGTCAGTGGGGTGTTGAAGTGTCCCACTATTACTGTGTGGTTATCTAAGTCTCTTTGTAGGTCTCTAAGAATTTGTTTTATATATCAGGGTGCTCCAGTGTTGGGTGCATATATATTTAGGATAGTTAGGTTTTCTTTTCGAATTGAGTCCTATATCATTATATAATGCCTTTCTTTGTCTTTTCTGATCTTTACTGGTTTAAAGTTTGTCTGTAATTAGAAACGGAGACTCCAGTGTTTTTGTTTTGTTTTCTGTCTACTTGGTAGACTTTTTCTTCATCCCTTTACTTTAAGGCTATGGGTGTCATTGAATGTGAGACGGGTCTCTTGAAGACAGCATACTGTTGGATCTTGCACCTTTATCCAACTTGCTAGTCTGTGCCTTTTAAGTGGGGGCATTTAGCCCATTGACATTCACGGTTAATAGTGATATGTGTAGCTCTGATCCTATTATCATGTTGGTAGCTGGTTGTTATGCAGACTTGATTGTGTAGTTGCTTTATAGCATTTAATGATCTTTTTACTTAAATATATTTTTGTGGTAGCTGGTAATGGTCTTTTGTTCCCATGTTTAACACTCCCTTAATGATCTCTTGTAAGGCAGGTCTGGTAGTAACAGTTTCCATTAGTATTTACTTGTCTGAAAAATATCTTATTTCTTATTTGCTTATGAAGCTTAGTTTGGCTGGATATGAAATTCTTGGTTGGAATTTCTCTTCTTTAAGAATTCTGAATGGAGGCCCTCATTGTCTTCTGGCTTATAGGTTTTTTTTGCAGAAATCTCTGCTGCTAATCCGATGAGGTTCCCTTGTAGGTGATTTTCCCCTTCTTGTTAGCTGCCTTTAATATTTTTGTTCTTTTACATTGATCTTGGAAAATCTGATGACTGTATCTTGGAGATGGTTATCTTTTATAGTATCACACAGGGATTATCTGCATTTCCTGAATTTGAATGTTCATCTCTCTAGTGAGGTTGGGAAAATTCTTGTGAACAATATCCTGTAATATGTTTTCCAAGTTGTTTGTTCTCTCTCCTTTTCTTTCTCTCCAATGTGTCATAGGTTTGTCTCTTTATACAATTGCATATTTCTCAGAGGTTTCATTCATTTTTATTTTTGTCTAAGTTGATTTAAGAACCCATATTTGAGCTGTGGAATTCTTTCCATAGCTTGGCTAGAACTATTCTGCTGTTAATACTTCTGACTGTATTATGAAATCCTTTTAGTAAGTTTTCCAGCTGTATCTATCAGTGTGGTTCTTTCTTAAAATGGCTATTTCATCTTTCAGCTGTTGTATTGTTTTATTGGATTCCTGAGATTCCTCGGATTGGGTTGTGACTTTCTCCTGAGTTTCAATGATCTTCATTTGTATCCAGATTTTGAATTCTATGTCCGTCATTTCTGTCATCTTAGTCATTTCAATCTGGTTATGAACCATTGCTGAGAAACTAGTGCGGTCATTTGGTGGTAAGAAGACACTATGACTTTTTGAGTTATTAGAGTTCTTGCATTGGTTATTTCTCATCTGTGTGAGTAGATATTCCTTTAATCTTTGAAGTTCCTATCCTTTGGAGTTTTTTGCTTTTATGTTCTCTGATGCCCTTGAGGGTTTCACCATGGTATTAGGTGGGTTTGTAACCACCTAGTGGGTTCACTTTGCCCACTGCCTAGACAGTGCCCATTTATCAAGGCAAGGGAATTGCAATGGTGAAAGAGTAACTCACACAGAGCCAGCTGTGCGGGAGACTGAAGTTTTATTATTACTTAAATCAGTCTCTCAGAGCATTCGGGGATCAGAGTTTTTAAAGATAATTTGGTGGGTAGGGGTTTGGGAAGTGGGGAGTGATGACTGGTCAGGTTGAAGATGGAATCATAGAGGTCAAAGTTATGTTTTTTTTTTTAATGTCTTCTGTTCCTGGGTGGGTGCTATGGCAGAACTGGTTGGGCCAGATTACTGCTCTGGGTGATCCATTGAGTGCAGGGTCTGCAGAATATCTCAAGCATTGATCTTAGGTTTTACAATAGTGATGTTATCCCCCAGAGCAATTTGGGGAGGTTCAGATTCTTGGAGCCAGAGGCTGCATTACCCCTAAATTATAATTTCTGATCTTATAGCTAATTTGTTAGTCCTGCAAAGGCAGGCTGGACCCCAGGCAAGAAGGGGTCTTTTTGGGAAAGGGCTATTATCAATTTTGTTTCAGAGTCAAACTATGAACTAAATTCCTTCCCAAAGTTAGTTCAGCCTGTGCTCAGAAATGAACAAGGACAGCTAGCTTAAGGGTTAGAAACAAGATAGAACTGGTTAGGTTTGATTTCTTTCACTGTCATAATTTCCTCAGTTACAATTTTGCAAAGGCAGTTTCAATCCCTCTCTTTGGGTTTTATAATCTTAATCTTAATCTATACCTTAATCTTAAAGTGTAGGCTACAAAGATGAGAAAAGGCTATTGATCGCTCTCGCTTCTTCCTGCTGACATGGGACGTAATGGGAATGGGAGTGAACCCCAAGGTGGGAAGAGTGGAACTGCTTTGCAACTGTCTGAGGGTACTCATGCAGGCCTGGCTGTGCTTCCAAGGCTTGCATGGCAAAAGTATTAGTACTCTCAGCTGTAGATTTACTACAATATTTAAGTGAACCACCTACTATAAGATAAATAATGAGTCCTAGGATGAGGAGTACAGTTCTCAACTTAAAAGCAAAGATTAGAAAGAATTAGTTTGGGGACTTTTAACCCACAAATAATTTAGGATTTAGTCCAAACTGTAGACAAAACTTAAGGACAGCTAACAACATGTGTATAATAGGTTTTCTTTTAAAGCATAATTTTTCTCTCTCTAGACCCCATTTGTATAAAGAACAAATCATGATAGAACTGATTTGTTTAAAAAATAAACTTTTGTCTTACTGTACTTGGCCTGATTATTTGCATAAAGTATAGCAATAATACTTATTTTTCACTTAGGCTCTTCTTCTGTTGTTTAAATTGGTTTTGATGGAACTTTGTTCCATGAGGAATCCCAGAGAAGACTTTTTAAAAGCCGAGCCCAGCCACGGGTTTGTACCCTCAAACACCTATGAGTTGGGTAAATTCCTGTCCTCTCAAGGTCCTAAGATAACTTGGAGCTCCTGAACCTGTTAGAAAGTGACATTATTTACTTACCACAGGTCAGGAACCTTGTACAGGGACTCTGTGTAGACAAGGTATGGGGCCAGATTCCCCAAGGGACTTTTATTGCCTCTATAAGTCATCTTTGATTCTTCAAAGGAAGCATGCCATTCCAGTCAAAGCCTTGGTAAAATAACCAATTTTTCCAATTGTGCCCTGTACAAAAGAAAACAGATTCTTATTGCACTTATGCAATTAACTATATTGCCATAAATTGAGAATACTTACAAATGTTTTCCAAATTCTGGAGAAATCAGGTAGAGAGAAACAAATGTGCTCCAAATTTTTTCACAGGAGTATATTTTACTTATGCATTAAAAGTTGCAAATAGCTGTAAAGAAATAAGTTATCTTGACTCTGAAAACAAAATGATTAGCAATGTTTAACACATCAGCTTTCCTAGAAGTTTCGTTTTTCCCTCTATTCCAACTGCACAATTTTTAAAGTTATCTGTGACCTGCATTCAGAGTCCTATATCTGATTATAAACTGGCTTTTGAAAAGGAACAAAGCAAGACAAAATGTCTGTGTAGGACAAAAGTGTATAGCCACTATTAAAGCTACAATTGACTAAGAATTTTGACTATTTCTGTGGTATACAACAATTTTACATAATAATTATAAGTATTAATAATGTACACTAAATCATATCAGAATTATAGAAGTTTCCCATAATTTCTGGAACACATGTTCATAACATATTCGTACAAATACAGCTCAAAGAAACCAAACACCATTCACTCTTCTATTTGAAAATTTTTCCTCTATTCTAATGTCACAATCTCCAGAATTATTAATCAGACACCTGCATTTAAGAGCACCTGTTGAATTTTATAGTTGATTACAAAACCATCTGTTAAAGAGGACCAAAATTATACAACCATTATCTGTGGATGACAAAAACATTTTAGGGTAGCTGCAGTTAAGGACACAATTGACAAAGAAATTTGTTACCTCTATAGCACACAGTCATTTAACATAATAATTATAATTATTTTTGATAACATATACTAAGTCATATTAGAATTATGAGTTTTAAATAATTTTACAACATATACCATATAGCCCAAAGAAAGCAAAACACCATTTCATATTTGACAATGCTTCCCGTATAACTTCTATGCCAAAGAAGCCAGATACCATTTTTGGACTTTAGGGGACCTAATACCTAAAATATTAGGTTAGAAAGAGACATAATTTATAATTTGATTTTGGAAAGTTTGTCAAATATCAAAGGTTTAAAACACTGGATATCACAAAATAAAATCCCAGGTCACCATAATTCATTCATTTGGCCAAAATGATAACTCTAAACTTTTTAAAAAAGAAACCTTTACACTGATAGAGCACTTAGCTTTCCAAACAAGACCCAATAAAGATAGTATGAGGCTAACTGAATTTGCCTCTTTTCTCTCCTCCCCACCCTTTTCCTGCCATTTACCCAAAGGGACAAACAAAAACCTTTCTATTATTTTTAAATATTACATAAAAATATCTTCAAAAGATAAACCAAATTTCATGTTTGCATTAGTGCATGTTTCATGCTAAGGCTAGTTTAAAAAAATTATAAATTTACCCAGTTTTAATTAGTTTGACCATAAGGTAAGACTTTTATAAACTTTTTAGAAAACTTTACTATTTTTCCATCAAACAGCAGATTGATTTTCTAAGAAAACCTTGTTGTTCGGACACATGGGCCCAGATTTTGGCCCCACATCAGTATGATTTTAATATTTTATCCTATGGAAAAAAAGCTAAGTAATTTCTTTCAAATCTTAGACAACTTGTTTATACCCACAGAATCTTTACAAGATCAACCCGTTACAAACCCTTCTCACTTTGCTTAAACCTTCGGTTTTGTCCCGTTACTCTTTTAGTTTAAGACAATTTGTAAAACCCTCTGAACTAGACAAAATTATGTTTCCTTTAACAAAAGCCATATTCCCATGCCTTCTGATAATCTTTTACCAAAAACACATTCCCTACACACATGGTATGTAAAACTGTTTCTCCAGTGGTCTTAATTTCATGTTACAATGTTAGCTCTTAGCAACTTTTATTTTTAGTGAAAAACCTGAAAAGTAAGCAATTTTAATTATATACTGGGGGTGGAGGCTAAGACATTAGACAGAAGTGAAGATAAGGTCTGACTTTTTTCAGCAGGTAAATTGAGCAATATTCAAAAGTCAAGGAAACAGTTTGACCTTAAAGCATTTAGCAAATCTGATATCTGACCTTAATTTAGACCAAATATCTACATTTTCAAGATATCATTTTACCAATAATCTTAAAAACAATCTTTATTTCTAAAAGATTGCTGAAGTCATGTGAACTAAAGGCATTAAAGTTTCTATTTTTTCTGGCAAAATATTTGATTTAAGCACTTATTTTTCTAAGCCAATCAGAGCTTTTTTATATAAACATACAACACATAACATATATAAATACACACACAGAAAATTCAGCACCTGTAAGATTTTTTATTTGCCAGGTTTTTAACTGGATTACTGGCTTCAGGGTGGAGCCCTTGGAGGGACAGGGGCAGGAAAGTATACATTCTTTTCGGGAGGCCAGTAAGCATGCAGAGGTGAAGGCAAAGACAGATCTCCAAAATTAAGGGTGCCATTTTATGCTGGATCCTGGATCCCCAAAAGGAGGGAAATACTATGGGAGGAGACCGTGCCGCGCTTCGGTTCCCGGAACCAAGCCTGGTCCGGCTGCGTTTTCCTGAGACCCAATAACGAGAAGCAAACAAACAAAGAAAGAAGGGAACGTATTGCCGTAACCAGATACAGGGAGGAGGTCGGAGATAACTCCACCGGACCAACTCAAAGTGTTACAATTTTCTTAGTGCTTTTATAGGTTGGTGTTACGTGTCTACATGCAATATAGCATTTGCCTAAGTCTATTGGTAACTAATTCTGTTTCAACTAGAAGATCAGAGGCAAAAAATGCTTGCTAAGTCTGATTAAAAGGGCCCCAGTGCCTTCAAGGCCTGTCTACTGTGGTACGGAGTGATTATTTCTACCTCATCTCCTTTACAGCTTGGTCCGGAGAGCTGCCTTAGACTCTCCAACGAATCTACTCAAACAGCTGCCTCTGTTACCTTGACTTGTCTCAGATTCCGTCGACCTGAAATGAGTCCTGGCACTAGGAAGGTAAGACTGTCTCTACTATTTTGTTTGCTCCAGGTTAGGGAGAAGCCTGTGCAAGGCTCCTGCTGACCATGTGTTTCATTTCTAGCTCTGATGTCTGGGCACTGACTTCCCCAGGTTTAACTATTTGCTCGAATGTTAAGGCAGTGCTGTGAAAATCTGTCTGTGTAACTGGAGTGCTCTGCAGGCCTGTCTGTGTGACTGCCATGCAGGCCCGTCTGTGTGATTGTCAGGGAGACTTGGCCTGCCACGCTTCTAACCCACATTTTATTGCAAAGCAACCCAAAGCCAATCAGCCCGTTTTGTAATCAGCCCATCCCCCATGAGAGTCTCATCTCTCAGTGGGGGACGGGGCTGTTTCCGTATTTTCCAGGTGGCCAAGAGTGTGTTTCTCTGAGCCAAGTGTGCAAAGAGTCAAGTATCCCTCCAAAAATACTATTAGCCATCCCTTAAGGTGTATTTCCTACCTAGTTGTTGTCATGCACGTCCGTGTGAAGAGAACCCCAAACAGGCTTTGTGTGAGCAATAAAGCTTTTTAATCACCTGGGTGCAGGCGGGCTGAGTCCAAAATGAGAGTCAGTGAAGGGAGATAAGGGTGGGGCCGTTTTATAGGATTTAGGTAGGTAAAGGAAAATTCCAGTCAAAGGGGAGTTGTTCTCTGGCGGGCAGGAGTGGGGGTCACAAGGTGCTCAGTAGGGGAGCTTTTTGAGCCAGGATGAGCCAGGAAAAGGAATTTCACAAGATAATATCATCACTTAAGGCAAGGACCGGCCCTTTTCACTTCTTTTGTGGTGGAATGTCATCAGTTAAGGCGAGGCGGGGCATTTGCACTTCTTTTGTGATTCTTCAGTTACTTCGGGCCATCTGGGCATATACGTGCAAGTCACAGGGGATGCGATGGCTTGGCTTGGGCTCAGAGGCCTGACAGTTATTACACACCAAAGCACTCTCATAATGCCAAGTAATTTCTGATACCTCCAAAACTCAAACCATCAGATAACACAATGCAAAACAGAACAGAGCCTTTGATTTTGAAAAGGATCTATCCACTTTTTATTCCTGGGCTTCATCAAGAAAACAGAAGTTTTTTTTGTTTTTTTTTCCCTTTTTTTCCCCAAACTGGGTCTGTGGCACCTCCTCTG
The DNA here is from genome assembly GCF_024542745.1 of Macaca thibetana thibetana. NCBI lineage: Eukaryota > Metazoa > Chordata > Mammalia > Primates > Cercopithecidae > Macaca > Macaca thibetana. Next base: position 15,230,129 of record NC_065588.1, read on the forward strand.
TTTTTCCCAAGAAGTCCCAGGCTACCAGAAGTTATCTTAGGGACTCTCATAAGTGCATCAAGAGTGGCAAGATGAAAAATGGAGAAAAATAATACAGTTGACTGAGAAGAAAAAACCTTTTTCAGAAAAACAAGATCCAAGAAGAGAAAAGCACAAAAGTCTTTTAAATGTATCCATAGCTTGTTTATTCACTTTTAATTAAGCTGACTTTTAACCATAGTGCTCTTAAAAACATCTTTTAAATTTCTTATTAGCCAACTTCAGCCACGCTGCAAATATTTCCGGCTTTTGAACTTTAGCAAAGGTAACGTCTCAGGTGCTACAAAAACATGGTAAACAGTTTCTTTTTACAGGATTTAGAATTTCCCCAAGGTAGTTCAGAGAAAGGACAATTCAACGGAGGAAATCAGAAGCTATCCGTTGCGGGGTGGGGAACCTCAATGAATGGCAAAGTTATGCACATAACAAACCAGAAAGGAATTATTCTGGAAGTCACTCATAGGTGGGAACTGAACAATGAGATCACTTGGACTTGGGAAGGGGAACATCACACACTGGGGACTATCATGGGGAGGGGGGCGGGGGGAGGGATTGCACTGGGAGTTATACTTGATGTAAATGACGAGTTGATGGGTGCTGACGAGTTGATGGGTGCAGCACACCAACATGGCACAAGTATACATATGTAACAAACCTGCACGTTATGCACATGTACCCTAGAACTTAAAGTATAATAATAATAATAATAAAAAGAAAGAAAATGCTACTTATAATGACAAAAAAAAAAAAAAAAAATAGAACCCAGGCTGTTATTGTCAAAAGGCAAAGCCTTAGCTACTGAGTTACAGCATTGAGCAGCTTCTATTGCTCTTCCCAGAAGACGCCTAGAGAAGCCAATTTCAAGCTTGCAAAAAGTTTTTAACTGCTCAGGATAATTTTGAGGACTATGACACGGACCTGAAAATTCCTGTCCTCTGGATAGTAGAAACCAAGAGAAAGTATCCCCACATGGTCACAAGCTTAAGCTCTTAAGGAAACAAAACAAGACAGACAGATTTCTTACAGTACTGGTTTCAGAGACCCCTAGCAAAGTTTGTAACTGACCAGACTGCTAAGCTGGCTTGAAAAGCAGGCTTATAGGGGTCCTAAACCCATGTTCTATCCTGTGACACCCTTCTCTCCATTACAGAACACAGAAAGACAAATTCCTAACACAAAATACACCAGATTTGCTATAGCCTAAGACCAGTATCACAAATCCTTTTTTCTAGTAATCAAACCCTCGCAAAGAGATGAATAGTGATGTTTACTGTTTACACAGATGGAGAAAGAGAGAGACCAGAAACCCAGCTGGTAAGAATTTCTTACCCTTTTTGCTGGCAGGCTAGGTTTCCAGTTCTCTTTCTCTGCAGCTTCCAGAAGAACGGAGTGGCTTCTGATGACCCGGCTCACCTGTGCCATAGCTGTGGGGTTCAAGCCACTTTACAAGAGGAAATCACCCTTTTCTGGTTTACGGAACCATAGGCAAGATTCTTACTTTGCAAGATGCTGCCCAATGGGCTGCATGGGGAACTGAATTAATATTTTCCATCCCAGCAAAATACACATAGCAAAACAGACGCTAGTCACCTCATTCAGCACCCAGTATCAGCCTGGCAAAGCTCAAACCTTTTCCCGTTGGTCCCCGTTGTCTTTGATCCGCTCCAGGTGGGGAGAGACAAACTTGGAACGGTAATTCACAATGGGGCCTCTGGGCAAGGCGAAGAGCAGACAGTCACCTCGAGACAGGCCTTTGAGCTTTCTTCAGGGCTCACCGAATGTAACCAGACGAACAAGGAGGGTTTTCTGAGTTAGGCCTGCTGGACTTCAGCAGTTCCTTCTCAGATCCCCTCCACATATGCAAACACACACAAAAATGAGACAGAAGGCCTTCCAAATCAAATGATCCCTAACCAAGAACTCCAAGAGCATCCCTTCCAAACTGTCCTCCTATTCTCCATCTGAGAAGCCTCCTCAAAATCTTCCTGATTGAGACGTCTGTGGAACCAAGACTCTTCCTACTAGTTAGAAAGAGCCAACTGAGACCCCCCCAGGAGACAAACAGGCAACCCGCAATGGGACTACAGACACAGATACCGGATGGTGGAGCTACAAACAGACACCCCACAGTGGAGCTACAGACACCCCACCACAGGGCTACAGAACTGGTCGGGAGAAGGAAGGAGGCGTTGGCAGTGCCGAGGATACTCATCAATCCAGACACCCGGCAATGGGGCTACAGACAGACACCACACAATAGGGCTACAGGCAGACACTCTATGATAGGCCTATAGTTAGAAGATTTCAAGGAGCAAGGGCTCAGCTAAGCAGCCTGGCTGCATTCTGTAATCCTGGGTGGCTAGTACCAGGCCCACAGCTTTGCTTTCTGGCCCCTCAAGGTTAAGCACTTGCTACACTGGAGGTGCGAGGTGATTCCAGAGTGTTGGCAGTAACACTGTAATGGAGGATACCGGCCAAAGCACTTCATTAGGTGGTGGCAGAGGGGTTTGCCCTCATACACATGTGCACTGGTCAGGGCAAGGTAGTGACAAATGCTCACACAGGTGAGTGCCAGCCAAACGGTAGGGTGAGGCTGTGGGTGTGTCAGGGAAGGGTGTGAACAGGCTGCAGTGGGAGGAGGCTGTGGTTGCATGGGTATGTGTTGGCTGGGATGCATCTGCTGGATCTCTCCAACAGTTAGGCGAGGTCTGGTGGTAAAAGACCTATGGCAACAGCCACCAGGAACCCCAGTGGGCATCTGAGACTGGGCTGCAAGCAGATGCAACCAGGCAGGGACCCCAGATGAGGGTGTAGAGAGGGAGGTGCTCATGTCAGACTGGCCCTGTCCAATGGGCAAGAGTGCCCTGCTCTGTCAAAGTTTGACAGTCAGCAAAGGCTAGAGCCATCTGGAGGAGTGTGGGGAGCCTTTGAGTATGGGCATCCCTGGCCATACTCCACTATAGCTGTTGCCACACCAAACCCTCTGAGCTCTGCACAAGCTGGAGTCCTGTCCCTGCCACCTACACAAACAGTTCTCCCTCTCAGCTCAAATGTCCATGACAGTCATGGAGTCTCTTGCAGCTAGGATTCCAGAGGTCTGTGGTAAGAGTGGGCCACTTCTCACCTATTTAAGCATCTGGGGCCAGGAATGAGTCCTCATGCTTAGCAGCCCTATGCAGGATTCCAGCTTCCTCTCCCTTCAGCCCAGGGTCTGTGTCCTCCCTCTATCCACTCTCAATTCCTTCCTTCCAAAGATCTGTTTGGAGGGTGCCAATCTTCTTGGTCTGGTCTCTTGGTGGGAGAAGCTCTTCCCAGGTGCATCTAGTCAGCCATCTTAGCTCCCCACTCCTTCTCTTTCTTAACACACACCACATCAAAGCTCCATTACCAAAACAATCATAAAACTGTTAAAAATTACAAAAAATACTTTTTAAAGTTTTAACATAGATGTGGTAACATATAATAAAATGTATAGATCTGAGTTGTTTTGATAGAAGTGAGATAATTGGTGAAGAGACTTAAGCCCAACTCATTTTTTCTTGCCAAGAGTTTAAAAACCAGTCTTCTAATCCATGTTCCCCTGGAAAATATGTAGGACGATTGCTTGAGGGGAGAGGAAATCTTCAAGTAAGCCAATTTCTTTTTTGTTAATATCACATAGCTTTGTAAAGTCTGGAGATGAAAGCCTAATCAAAGTTATTGCAAACATTACCCTCTCTTATTACCTTTAGAACCAAAGTAAAATGAAATGATGTGCAAGACTGAAGAAGGAGAATGTCTATGTGGATATGACTTAGATATCACAGTGATCAAAGATAAACTCTAAATCTTAAGTTTTGGCTGCAGACAGGATGTTTACTCTGTGGGCCTTAAGACTCTCCCTTTTCCTAGCATTGTTGTCCATCTGTCCCAATGTGGATCCAGTGAACTTTTCATGCTACCACTGTCTTTTGAAGAATATATTTTGAGGGGTTGGAGTTAAAGTTTTAGTACTTGTCTCTACATAAATATATGTGATACATAAGACCAAAAAATTGAACTGACCATAGTAAAAATAGAAGTTGTGTTAAGGTGCTGGGGTTATGGGGTTTTATTTTTCCATGAATTTAGACAGTATTCAAATTTAGAGTTTAGTAAACTGTATACTCTATAGCCTTGATAGAAAAAAATGTAACTGGAGTTTCAATTAGCCTAATTTGCCCTTCCCCAGAGAGAACATGACAATGAAAGACCAGTTACGGCACAGTAGAAAGAATCCTATATTGAGGCAGGATGTTTATTTTCTATCTGTGGTCTTGGAATTATTAACAATGTAATTTTGAACAAATCACTTCATATCTCTAGCCACAATTTTCTGCAGAACAGAGCTAATGTTTTCCTCAGAAGGGCACATTTTTAGGTGTTTCAAAGATACATCTGCATCTGTCTTGTTACAGGAGAGCAATTTCCTGTATGTAACTAAACAGTTATTTACACCTGATAGAATTTACACATGATAGATAGTGCATGTGAATCACCCAAGGATCTTATTAAAATGAAGACTAATTCAGTAGACCTAGGGTGGGGATGGAGACTCCACATTTCTAAGGAGCTTCCAGTGAATGAGGATGCTGTGGGTCCAAGCACCACTCTTTAAATGGTAAGCGTGTAGACCTCCTGTGCAACTTCCTCTTGGAGAGATCAAGTCACAGACACCATCAAGAATGTTCTTTCTAGGAAAAGGGAAAGAAAAATTCAGCTTGGAAACTAAGTTTGTATTTCAAATGGCAAAAGAAACACATAAATTATTTTGGGCAGGATTAAAATATAAATGGTTGAATTTGTAATTAAAATGTCAACTCTAAGAAGGCACTAAAAGAATGAAGGCAGTTGATCAAATACCATTCCTTATTTTTAATGAGATATGCTGGGAGGTAAAGGCAGAGGTTGTGGTTTGTTTTGTGCGTCTATGCAAAGGGCAACTTGATTATTATCTTGTAATAATTGAGAATCACTTCAGACAATGATTGGGTTAATAAAATTCTTTTTTTATTGGAAGGTTTCCTCAGCAATGAAAACTTCCATTTTTAATCATTCAAATTTGTACTTCTTATAAATATGGAAATTGGACTAGGAAATATTTCTTTTTTTTTTTTTTTGAGACTGAGTTTCACTCTTGTTGCCCAGGCTGGAGTGCAATGGCACGATCTTGGCTCACCACAACATCTGCCTTCCGGGTTCAAGCAATTCTCCTGCCTCAGCCTCCCAAGTAACTGGTACTACAGGCATGTGCCACCATGCCCGGCTAAATGTTTGTAATTTTAGTAGAGACAGGGTTTCTCCATGTTGGTCAGGCTGGTCTCAAACTCCCAACCTCAGGAGATCTGCCTACCTCGGCCTCCCAAAGTGCTGGGATTATAGGCGTGAGCCACCACCACACCCGGCTGGATATATTTCTTTGTGTAGGGGGAGAGGGCATAAAGAGAAATTGATTAATGGGTACAAATATATGGTTTGATAGAGAAAATAAGACCTCAAGTTATATAGATCAGTAGGGGAACTATAGTTTATAGTAATCTATTCACAATAATAATCTTTCACAATAGCTAGAATGAAAGAATCAGAATAGTTTTAGCATAAGGAAAAGACAAATATTGGGCCGGCTGCGGTGGCTCATGCCTGTAATCCCAGCACTTTGGGAGGCCAAAGTGGGCAGATCATGAGGTCAGGAGTTTGAGACCAGTCTGGCAAACATAGTGAAACCTCATCTCTACTGAAAAAATTAGCCGGGTGTGGTGGTGTGCGCCTGTAATCCCAGCTACTTGGGAGGCTGGGGCAGGAGAATCAAGTGACCCCAAGAGGCAGAGGTGGCAGTGAGCTGAGATCTCCCCATTGCACTCCAGGCCAGGTGACAGTGAGAGACTCAGTCTCAAAAAAGAAAAAAAAGAAAAAACAAAACAAAACAGAACAAAACAAACCCCAAATATTTAAGGTCATGAATATCCCAAGTATACAAATGGTAGGAATGTATTATTATGCATCAATAAAAAATTAAAATAAACTTCTAATTTTTAAAAATCAGTTTACATAAAAAGCAAGCTCATTTGAATGAATTTTTAGGATCCAGGATCTCATTCTTAACTTTGGATGTTTAAGATGTTGTATTATAAAGGTTAACTATGATATCAATGTTGTTAATTTACACCAAAAAAAAAAAAACTGTCCATTACAACAGTTGTTTTTTACTTCTAATCAATACATATTTTCATGCAGGCAAACCAGTAATGATGTTATGAGAGAGACATGGTCTCAGAATAGAGGAATTCATTATATGATCTAAATGCTCAATATCATCAAATTCTGACAATTTAATGTTTCAGTCTCCACAATGGAGATGCCTCTGCAATGGGGAAAGTGCGTGCCCCAATCTGTATGAACAGATACCACCATTGTTCAGGATTCTGCCTATAATTACCAAAATGGTACATAACTGCTGAATACCAGCCCAATCTGCAAGGGAGATGGGACACTTGAGTCAATCCGTCAGGATACGCTCATCCTTACACAGCAAATGATGGAGTCATTGTTTTTATTCTATGCTTTTTTCTTGACCACCACAGTCTCTGTTTCTAAACACACACTGAATGCTACTTTTTTCTTCCCTTTGGGACAATAGAATAGAATTAATCATCCTCTTCAAATTGTGGCTAACTCAGGTCATTCTAAGACTTCATGATTATTTGGTGATATTTTATTATTATTTTTTCACCAGCCCCTGTGCCCAGTTCCATTTCCCCATCTCTTTAATAGACACACACTCTAGTATTTGTAATGTATGTTCTTCCAGTCCACTTTCCATATGTGTACTGAGCTTTGAAAAATGTAAGGTGTGATTTTATATACACAGTTTTATATACATATACATTTTATGCCAAAAATAGAAGTTATAATTGCATTCTCTTTCTTACAATTTGTGTGCAAGATTATGTTCTTGATGACCATTAATGTTAGGAAGTCTAGTTCAAAACTTCTGACTTTTACAACAGTAGTTCCTCTCTGTGTATGTATTACACATGACATAGCCATTCCACTAGCAATGATCATGTGAGTTATTTCTACCTTGCTACCACAAGCTATACTATGTGAGCATATGGCACACTCAATCTTTTGATAGAACTTTCTGGTATCTATATTCAAGAGTGAAATTGCTAGATTAAAAAGTATAAATATGCACCTAACATTTTCTATTAGGTTTCCAGTATTTTATTGCTCATTTTAGGAGTTCTTTGTGTATTCTCAATATTAAACCTTGTCAGTTATAAAAATTGCAGATACTTTTCTCAGCCTGTCTTCTATTTATTTGTTTTGTCGAGAGGGTCTTTTATTGAAAAACTACTCCATTTTGATGTAGTCAAATGTGTGTATTTCTTTTCACGGCTTGTGTTTTTGGGGTGAGTATGGTTTACGATAATCTATTGTATATTTCAAATTAGCTAGAAAAGAAGAATTTGAGTGATACTATTATAAAGAAAAACAAAACTTTAAGGTGTTGGATATACCAATTCAATCTTTACAAATTATGTGAATGTGTTACATTATCACATGTATCCCCAAACCATATGCATCTATTCTGCATCAATTTTTTTAAAAGGATTTTTTTTCCTGATTACAGTCACAGAGATATCTTGTGTCTTTTTCTTCACTATTTTACATTTACATTTCACTTATAGTTTATTTTAACATATGGTAAGAGGTAGACATCTGGCCTTATTTTTTTTCCACATAATGACCAATTATCCTAACAGCATTTTTATAATTACTTCATTCTCTTCCAAATTGAAGTTACCAAAATATCATATACGAAGTCACATGGCTACAGAAGTCCACTTGTGAATTCTCTTTTTGCTCTACTGGTCTGTTTATCTGATATAATACCATACTATTTTAATTATATGACTTTGTAATATAGCTTGAGTACAAACCAGAGATGTAATGTCATAAAGATATTAAACTCTTTCTAGTTTAAATACTTAATGTTCTAATAACCATACTGAAACATTTTTTTGAGCCACACAAATTGGTTCTAAAATTTGTATGGAAAAGTAAATTAAGAGTAACCAGAAAAATATTATAGTAGAAAAGAATGAGGGGAATTAGTTCCATAATATGTTAAAACATAATATAAATTCACTATAATCAAAAGATACACTATAATGAATTGTATAATGAATTATATTGTATATAATTATATTGTATATAATTGTATATAATTATATTGTATATAATTAATTGTATAATGAATTATAATGCAAACTAATGGAATAAAGAAATTAAAAATCAATCATAAATATAGTAATTCTGCATATAATAAATTTTAAAACTCATAATAATAAATGAAAAGACAGACTTTTTAATAAGAGGTTGTGATGGCTAATTTTAGGTATCAACTTGACTGGGTTAAGAGATACCTAGGAATCTGGTCAAACATTTTTCCTGGGTATTTCTAGAAGAGATGATCATTTGAATCAGTAGACTGAGTAAAGAAAATCTACCCTCACTAATATAAGCTTGCATCATCCAGTTCACTGAGGGTCCAAACAGAACAAAAAAGTGAAAGAAGAGAGAATGTTAAAAACTGAAGACCTACTGTAACCAGTGAATATTACTATACAGTAAGCTGCTAGAAAAACCTTAACAGAGAAAAGATTTCCTCTACCTGACCTTAGAACAATAGTGACTGTAAATCCCTAGCCATGTGGAAGGAACTAAAGGACTAAAAACTGAGAAAGAATCTTAAATTTCATTTGGTCATTTTATTGTTAGTAAAATTTAAAATAAACTATTACTAGTTTAAAATTACATTTTTACCACGGAATAAAGCACAGAATTAGGTTAATATTGTTAGATATTTAGAATAAGAGAAAAAAGATACAATTATAAAATCAAAGAGGTTAATACTAAATCTGAATGGGAAATATCAGTGGAATTCATATTTTATTCTTTAAAAATATGTATTTCTTAATTCTGGTTGTTAAAAAGGCCTAAAAGCAATGATAACCCAAGCGCAGGGAGCAGGCATAATGCCCAGATTGTGGTTTCTAAGAAATATTTCCTACCAAAAGAGCTTTGGGTTCTTTACAGAAATGACAGATTCCAGCTCTGGGGCAAAAAATACACAAAATAAACCTGTCTATCTTATGCCAGAAGACAAGAAAGCTATCAAATTCTTATGGCTTTGCATAAAAAGGATATAGAAACCAACTTGAAGAAGTTCTCACTTGCCAATATAGAAAAGCATTTTAGCAACCCCTGCCAACTTCCCCCATGAAAAGACTGCACCTAATGAAAACATATTGAATATGGAAATATAATTCATTTGTAAGTGAAATAAACCATGAAGACAAAGATGCCAATGAAAATGAAGGCAAAAGAAAAAAAAAAAAGCTCTCAGTCACAATTGCAGGATGGCAAGCTAACTCTTAATACTGAAAACCAATAATTAAAGGGAAAAAAATAAGTATTTATCTTTCCCAGTTCGAGATGTGTTCCAGGCAATCAAATAGACCAAATGAATGAGGGAGAATTGTCAACCAAACTATTCCACGTAGTAGATGCAGAAGAAATGGTAAAGTTGGAAAAACACAATTTTGTAATTCTGCAATTAAAAGACAAAAACGGACTCAGGCAATGGTTATTATCTTAGTCCATTCAGGCTGTTATAACAAAATATCATATACTGCATAGTGTATAAACACAAAAAAATATTTCTTACAGTTCTGGAGCCTGGGAAATCCAAGATCAAGGCACTGGCAGATTCAGTGTTTAGTGAGGGCCCCCTTCCTGGTTCCTAGAGGTGACTTCTTGCTGCATCTTCACAGGATGGAAAGAGACAAGGCAGCTCTCTGTGGCTTCCTTTATAAGGGCCCTGGTCCCATTCATGAGAGCTCCACTGTCATGAACTACTCACTTTCCAAGAGCCCTATCTCTTAATACCATCACTATGGTGATTAGATTTCAACATACGAATTTTGGAGGGACATAAACATTCAGACTATAGCATTTATTAATGGTTGGAGATACCATTAGGTAAAAGACTGATAAGAAACTTTACTGATAAGGAAGTTTACCACCTGCACTTACTGACCAGTCTTAGGATTATTAAAAGAAAAAATAAATTGTGTGCCTCCTGATGTAATGCTATATGAATTACATAGCACCACTTAAGAAGTTTTCTTGGCCAGCTCTGCCCTGTCACGCCCCCACACCACCCCTGCCAAAAAAAAAAAAGTAAAAATAAAAATTTGAACATGAATTGAGTATTTACTTCTAACTTCTACTCTAGTGGACATACGGGGGAAAAGGACATGTTAAAATATCATGAAGAAGCCATCAGCCAAATCTGGAATGTGGGGTATTTTATAAGACAAATGACTGTTTTTCTTAAAATGTCAATGGTATTTTAAAAATAAGGAGTTGGGATTGCTATAAATTAAGAGACTGAAAGGTGACTTAAGAGATAATCAAATCCGTTGAGTAGGCCTCAATTGCATCTCATAAAAACAAACAAACTTTATTTCTAATTTTGGGACAATTGGACATATTTGAAAATAGCTGGCCGGGCGTGGTGGCTCACATCTGTAATCTCGGCACTTTGGGAGGCCGAAGTGGGTAGATCACGAGCAAGAGTTTGAGACCATCCTGGCCAACATCATGAAACCCTGTCTCTACTAAAAATACAAAAATTAGTTGGGCATGGTGGCGGGCGCCTGTAGTCCCAGCTACTCAGGAGGCTGAGGCAGGAGAATCGCTTGAACCCGGGAGGCGGAGGTTGCAGTGAGCTGAGATCACACCACTGCACTCCAACCTGGGTGACAGAGCAAGACTCTGTCTCAAAAAGAAAAAAAAAAAAAAAAAAAGAAAGAAAATAGACAGTGAATTATGATAATAGGGTATTATATAATACACATTAAGAAATTATTGGTATTTTTGTTAGGTATGGTAATAGTGTGTTTTAAGAAAATGTCATTTATGTTACTAATACTCTTATTAATTTTGCGATTCTTTCTAAAGTAGATATAGATCAAATTTCATGGGATCTAGGATTTACTTAAAAAAAACTCGTAATAAAAGGGGTTAATGTAAGGGAGGGGAAACAAATATGGCAAAGTGTTGATAAACGTCAACCTGGGGTGCTTGGACTCTTTATTTTTGTTATACTGTATATTTTCATGTTTGAAATTTTCTTTTTTCTTTCTTTTTTTTTTTTGAGGCGGAATCTTGCTCTGTCTCCCAGGCTGGAGTGCAGTGGCGCGATCTGGGCTCACTGCAAGCTCCGCCTCCCGGGTTCACGCCATTCTCCTGCCTCAGCCTCCCGAGTAGCTGGGACTACAGGGGCCCGCCACCTCGCCCGGCTAATTTTTTGTATTTTTAGTAGAGACGGGGTTTCACCTTGTTAGCCAGGATGGTCTCAATCTCCTGACCTCGTGATCTGCCCACTTCGGCCTCCCAAAGTGCTGGGATTACAAGCGTGAGCCACTTCGCCCGGCCTGAAATTTTCTTTAAAATAGTTATCACACAGTATGACCCGGCCAGAACACGGGGAGAAATAAGGGAGGCAGGGAAGCTGGAGAGCGGAAGGAGAGTCCTGACCTCAGGTCTAGGATGCTGCCTGTGCAGGTGACCGCTGACCATGCAGGCTACGTATCACAAAAGCAGCCCAGCAACCAGGAGCAGGTTGAAGGGGACCAGCTGCACACGACAGGCAGTGCAACTCAGACTGCCAATGTTCCAGACAAAAATAATCCATGGAAATCAAGCCAAAGCTGGCCTCAACAGACCAGATAATTAGATACAGGAAGAAAATGTTGCCAAGTCCAATACGAAGTTTGGTTCTTGTTTGACCATTTCAGAATAAAAATGAAATCAACATGTAGTGATGTACTCAGTTCATAAGTGAAGCAAATTACAATTGATTCTGGCACTTATTCAATGAGGCAGAAAAGTTTACGATTGCTCTTCCCTTGTAATAATTTCTTATATATTGAAATACATGATAAACGTACTTCTTGACTTTCTACTGAGATTAAAAAGTTAGAATCAGTTTAGCCTTTCTTATTTTTTCCCAATCCTTTTATTATTTTTCTTCTCATTTGGAAATCTCAAAATCTACATTGTAATTGCAGAGTACATCAACATACTATAAAAAGTAAACTTTAAAGGAAAGATGTAGGGACTCAACGAAGAGCAAGAATTCTGCACATTAAACAGTAATCATAGGAGTGGCATGGACTGATAGGGCAGATAATTGGCCTGCAAATAGATAGTGGCTCAAATTACAATGGCATTTTCCACAAAGCAAATTCCCTTTAAAGTAAATATAATATAATATCCTCCATCCAGAGATGGAAATCCTTCCTTCCTTCCTTCCTGATGGAAATCTTTCCTTCCTTCTTTCCTTCCTTCCTTCCTTCCTTCCTTCCTTCCTTCCTTCCTTCCTTCCTGATGGAAATCTTTCCTTCCTTCTTTCCTTCCTTCCTTCCTTCCTTCCCTTCCCCTCCCTTCCTTATTTCATTCCTCCCTTTCCCTCTTTCCTTTTCTCTTCTTCCTTTCTTTATTCCATAACACAGTAGACGACTAAAGAAGCATTTGTGTGTGTGTGTAAAGTCCTCATAAGGATCAGCAGGTTGCCAATTAGATTTGCATATGAGACCTACTCCCTACTCCTTCCAAATATAGGCCTTCTGCCTCTCTCTCACCAAGGCATCACTTTTTATCATTTTATTGTCTCAAATCCAAAAACATTGTCTTCCAGTCTTCCATGGGGTATTCAGTTACCCATCTGGATTTCTTTTTCTTACTCCTTTTTAACTTCAACATACTATGACGCCCAATCGAGTAAAGATTCCATGAAGTGTTTAGGTTGAGAGACAATTTTCCAGGTGACTTATTTTTTGCTTAATGGAAATTGAAAGTTCTATATACATTTCTTCTGCTTAAGGATGAGAAATTACATATCAAAGAGAATAAAAATTGCAGAGGGGAATCAAATAATTCCACTGTTCTTATTTTGTTTAGAATTAAAATATATACTATGTTAAATATATGTAGGTGTGTTGGTTAGTCATTAAACCTTCAGTGCTCTATTTACCATGTGTTTATGCAGCTGATGTGATGCAGTTTGGAAAAATGAAATATTAGAAAAATGGATGTCCTTAGTTTGGTTTGTGTAATGTTATACACTAATTTTTGATTTTTATTTCAGTACCTGCATATGGTTTAGAAATTTAGATAGCACTAAAGTCTCATTTTAAACACCCCTCCCCAACTCCCAGCCCCTACACGCAGCAGTTACATGCCCCATCTTCCCACCTCTGAGTCCCCTTGCTTAAGGAATATTATTTTTCAACATTTTCAGCTACTATTCTAGCATTTACTTCCATATATCCAAACAGTATGCTTATTGGCCATTAAATTTTTTTTTTCAAATTAGGATAATATCTAATGTCTTTCTACTCTGAAGATTTAACCCTTTTACATTATACTCCACTCCAGTGAACTTCCCCTTTATTCCAGTACATATATTTAATAAATTTTGGTTAAATCACTACTAGGTACTTGGTATACTATGATTACATTTTTTTTCTTGCATACCTTTTCATTTCTCCTGGACTTCACCATCTTTTTTTATTTGCATAGTTTTCTATGTATCTAGAAAATTCAGAAGGTGAGGAGGAGCACGGAACATCACTACGCCTCTCAGGAATTGGCTGAGAGTAGTTCTCTAGCTGACATGCGTCTGCGGTCGATGCGGAAACTGCTCCTAGGAGACAGGAGGCCTAGGAGCACTGTGTGCGGTAGTGCTAAAAGACCTTGGGATCTTCCTAGGGTACAGATATACATAACACTGCAGAGAAAGGAAGGCAATGTATGTTGCTTGGAGAGGTTGCATGCTAAAAATGAAAGGAACTCTACTTACAAGAAGCCTCCCAGTGACATGAGAAATATTTTTACCAAATTTATGCCTAGGGTGCCAAGTATGTAGAGCTTAAAGGGTAAGTTGAAATTAAGACCTTGTAAATATGTGGAATCCAGGAGCAAAAAAATAAAAGAAAATATCATAAAATAAAAACGGCTCAGGGAGACTGCAATGCCTTAAATGCTCTAAGAGATAAGGGGATTGGATATAGATAGGTGTTTTCCCCCAAGATAGGGGACACTTGTGATGAGGACAATTTATCTCTCAGTGTGACGGCTGTTGGAAAGGAATTTCAGCTCCCAGATTGTGAGCTTCAGACTACTGCTCACTGACTTAACGGCCTCCTGCTGCCCTGACGCCAAGACATTTTCCCCCCTTATCTCTCGTATTTTATGTCTACTCTTCTTTCCAAGCTAATACTGAGCTTTGACCTTGGTATACTTCTGTAGGTATGGGTTGTCTTGAGGTCTGGATCATAAATTTTACCTAGGAATTTTGCTATAGATACCAAGGATTTGTTTTATGCCTATGAGGCCAGTGATGTGATAACCTCATATCCTATTTCGTCTGACTGGAAAAGAGATACACACATTTTAAAAGTCGAAACAACAACTTTGGAGGTGTCAGTGGAAGACAGCACAAGATGAAACAGCTGCTAAAGAAACCCAGATTAAGGTAATATCCTGTAACTGAGTTGGGCTAAAGAGAAAATTGATTTTGAACTTACATTTTTTAATGCACAAGAAGGCTCTTTTATCAAGGGATTTAATTCTTTCTGGTAACTTCATCTTTGGGGATGTATATATTATTAATTTTCTGGGTATTTTACCATTTTGATATATTATGTCTTTGTTTGGGCATCTCTTATAATCTCAGATGAATTATGGTGAATAAAGTTACTGGGCATAAGTTGAAGTGTGAAATAAAGTTGACTTTTTATGTAGACAGCATCACTGACTTAATGAATGTTCTGATCCACACCAAAGCATTTGAAGGTCAATCATTAAAGGGGCCATTTCACAAATTTCAGGAGGATGTATCAGGGCCCCTGGTGGTAGTGCGGCCGGGCATCCTGAAGGACAATTCATTCCTCCACTCATACTTCCAGTTGACCAAAGGCTTGGCTGTAAAGTCTATTGGCTATGACAGAACAAAAATTTGTGGAATATTGATGAGACTGCATGACCCTATATTACTGTTTTGGCCCAGAGACAAGGGTATTTTATTTTCCATCCTACTTGCGAAATAATCTCATATGTCACATCCTTACTTATTCCTTCCTTCAGAGGAGCAAGAGTAGAGTCTGAACATTCTTTCAGTCATGGTTTTTTACTAATGAATGGGGTTACTTTGATTTAAAACTAGAAAAATGGCACCATCTAGTCAGAAATTTAGTTGCCTTACCTTGTTCTTTAAGTCTCCATGAGGAAAGAGAAAAATAAGGGCTTTTCCCGGGAGGCCCAGCTAAGTCTGCTCTCTCAATTACAGCTTCTTAGTATGCAATTGGGTGAGTAAATCAGATCAGCCTTGCCCAGTTTTGAAAACTTCTTCAATTTGTGGTGCGGGAAAAAATGGCCCATCATGTTGTTAAAGTCAGTGTTGTCAAAGAACGCTGCCCTTTAAGACAAAAATCAGCACTTGATTGGCACTTGATGAATAAACCTGACACTTGAGTCTCATTAGCTATCAACTCCTTGTGCCTATTCTCTATTACTTCCGGAAGGGTGATTCTTCCATTCCTTCCTTTTGCAAAGCTTCCCAGTGTGTCGGGTGACTATGAAGTAACTTGAACCATCACGCTTACATCAGCCAACCATATGACCACATTGGTAGATACTTCAGTAGGCCAAGCTGACGAGCATCTGGCAAAGTGGGTCTCAATCCTGGATTGGAATCATCTGGGGCACTTAAAAAATTATACCAGCTGGCTCTACTCCCAAGGGATTTGATTTAACTGGTCTGAGTTGCACTCCCAGGGTTGGTGTTTTTATAATGGTCCTAGGAGTTTCTAATATGCAGTCAGAGTTGACACCTAAATATGATTAGAAGCTGAACAACAAGTACACTTACTTCTGAAACAAGCAAGACATTAGGCTTCTAGGTAACACGACACTACTTTAATTAAGGCTTCTTTATTTTTCCCCATTCCTCCAACCCTAGTTTCCTCAGGGAAGAAGAATAATTAATGATAATTATTATCATTAATAATTTACAGACTTTGTCCAAAGGCTGTAAAGGGTAACATCTCTGGTGTTAATCCTCATCACAGCAGTTATATTTTCATCTTATGGAAAAATCAAAGGCTAATGGTATAATAACTTCCCCAAGGTCACACTGGTAAGTGGAAAAATAGGATTAGAATACTGGGCTGTTTGAATTAATCCATTATCTTATTTCAAACTTATTTGGTAAATAGTTTTACAAGTTTACATTTTAACACTGATATATCTTTATTTATTGAAATTCATTGTATTTGCAACTATTTTAAGAGAAAGGAGTAGATGCAATTTGCCTTTACTCCACTATCTTTAGTTATAAGTCAACAGTACAACTCAAAATTTATTATTCCCAGTAACTTCCAAAATGTCAGAGGTGGCGTAGCTTGCTTAGTAGTTAAAAGAGTATTGGACTTGGAGCCAGACCACATCAGTTCAAATCTCACCTCTATAGTCTGTCCAACCTTGAGTTTACCTAACACCTCTGTGCCTCAATGGTTTCCACATTATGTTTAAGTGTTAATGTTATTAATTAATTCTGAATTATCAACTTAAGGTATTGCATACTAAGGTTTTCTCTCTAATCTTCCTATGCTCCTATCTTTTGCTTTACCCCCATTATTTATTTTTATCATCCAGCCAACAGCCCTTCTAGCCTATTAGCCTAAAGTTTCCAAGACTTAAGGTATTGCAGGCTACCCAAATATTTTTACTTTATGGCAGAACACAAACCAAACCTAATTTGACTGCAGGTGTTAAAACTCATGGAACTTGGCAGAATTAACAGATTTTAGCTGTTTGTGGAACAACTTGAATGTCGTGACTCTGCCCCTTGGGTAGGATGGTGGTTTCGTATGCTGGAAACCTGTAAAGATGGCTGCATGCCAATCCTTTGAGTTAGAGACTTTGAAAGTCTCTGCAGAAGCTCTATTGGCCAGTTTTATTCTCCAATAGCTGCTTGAGAATAAGTAAATAAGTGGCTAACATGCTGTGCTAGTTACAAGTACTGTAGCTTGCTTGTTCTGCTGGTTTACAAAGTAAATGTGTGAGTTTAAAACTTGTCACACAGAATGTTGTAAATTACCTTTGAATCTGGACCGTGGTGAGAGAGAACTTTGGCAAGAGTACCAATGTATATCTGCAATTTGTAAAATTCTTCTTACCTACTCTGATGCAACAATGTCATTACTTGGGTTCCTAAGCATTAGTTTAGAATCAATCTTTATATCTTGTGTCAACCTTTTAAAGATTTCACAGTAATTATAGAAATAGAAAGTCATTCAGTATGCTGAGTATCTCTTATCTATACGTTTATGATATCCGTGTTTAAGAAAGACAAAAATATCTGGTCAATATGAGTTTACTGTTTAGATTGCAAGATAACGCATAAAATATAGGCAACATATAGGTAGTAAAGGTAATCAATGCTGTAAATTACAAACACAAGACATGTAGTCAGGTAAGACTTCAAGGAAAAGTAATGACTTAAAGGAAAAGCCTTGAAGAATAGGGTTAGTGAGATTACTGTCATGTGGGAATGACATGAACAAAGGTATTGCCACAAGAATAGTTAGGTATGATCACAAACAGGAAGGAAAGGTTTGTGTTCAATATCAGATCCCTTTTAGAAAATATACATTTAGAATTTTGCTTGGCCTTCTGATTAATCTTTTTCACTATACAAAAGCTATTTTTGAAGTAGCTTCTGTAGTGTACTTCTAGAACATATGCCTTATTCTGACTTTTGTCATAGAATGTTGAGGGAACTAGGGAGTACTGATCTCTAGGATCACCCTTTTCTGGCAATGGCAGAAGGTTGAGGATTACCTGTTCACTGGTTCACTGCTTGTTCACCACCAACCTACTGTTGTAGGTGCCATCATGATGCCAGAGAGCTCATTCTCTACACAGCACTGCTTACACCCTTGCTGATAAGCTAAGTTCTCTTGTAGGAAGTCATATATAGCATCTTGATTTTTAGCTCCTTCTATATCTAATAATGGGGTGAAGATGGATGGATAGAAAGACTTAAGATAATCTTTAGATTTCTACAGATGGGCTTTGTTTTCTACTCCCTCCAAGTAGTAGTAGCAGAGCCTTGATCAGTACAGGCCTTCTTCCAGACCAAAGCATCAAATGACATTATGGTTAAGGGTATAAATTCTGGAGCCAAATTGTCTCTGTTTGATTCCTGGCTCCCCAGTTTCTAGCACTGTTGACTTGGCCAACATATTTAGTTTCTTAGTGCATTGGTAATTTTATCTGTAAAATGGAAATGATAATAAATGTCTACTTTCTTGGATTGTTCTGAGATATTTAAATATTTAATATATGCCTTTTAAAAGTTCCAGGCACAAAGAAAGAACTCGAAGCATTGTATAATTGTATTTATAATTACATATTTTTGTTTACTAATATTTTTTCTGTCACTGAATATTTCCTACTACATAGGATTAATACAATGGCCAAAACTTCAAATGAATCATGACAGGCTTGTACATATTTTCTCATTAAAAAAATCACCCTATTATATTCACCCCTCTATGTACTTTTGGAAGTTTTACATTTCTCTGGATAAACTGTGCCCTTATCGTCAGCTATCATGTAAATGTATACTCTACTATCACAAAGACTTTTCAGCAAGAAATGTTCTATCTTGCTTCCCCAGTTGCTAAGAAGGGAGAAGGAAAACAATTTTCTCTCCTCCCTTTAGCTCCCTTTCACTCCTCTTTACCCCCCTCAACACAGACATATTGGCACTAATTCTTCTTCAGGAGACTAGAATAAGAAAACAGGAACAAGGATTTTTAGTCTTCCACATTAGAACCTTTTGGACACAAGTTTAAACAAATTTGTCATATGTTAGCCACATGTTTAAAAGTCAGCCAAGTCATTAGATGTCTAATATCCAAACATAAGCTGCAGAGTTTAGAACTACAGTACAAAATTCTCTTTTTGTTCAGAGTTGGGCTACACAGTGGAGTTTTAATGTTGTATGATTTAAAGGGAACCTGACAGCCTTCTTTTTCTGTCCAAAGAATATCCTTCTTTACCCTGTGTCTCTTTTACTAAAGTATTTTTGGGGAAAATGATGAAGGCTTGTAGGCTAATGCAAGTTAGATTACTTTCTGTCCAGGGAGGATTAGGAAGTATGAAACTAGCCAGTAAATTGAAATACTTAGTTGAGTAACAGGAAACATGGGGAAAAAACAGGGCCCTTAATTAAACTTTACCCACATGATTCTCTTGCTGAAAGAGTTTCTCTTTTACTTATTTCTAAAATTCTTTGAAGGCAGATTGGTTCTGTCTAGGCCTCCCTATGTTATCAGGTAAGTAATGGTTACCTCTTATAAAATAGAACCGTAAAACCAAAGTCTATTTTAATTTAAGTAAGGATAGAGATATTTGCCTTTGAGAGATGGTCTAATACTCGATGGTTGTGATGTGACATGTAGACAATATTCACTTAGTGGAAAGCAAGAGTAGAATAACTACTCACTGTTTAGTCTTAAGTGTATTTCTTCAAAAGTGATTATCTTAGTTTACATCCCTTGTTGTTGCCAAGAAGTACGAGTACAGAAGGAAATTAACAAAGTATCTGCAAACCTGTGAGGCCCCATCTCAAATCTAGCTATGAGACACTGACTCAACCAAATATCATTATCCAGAAAATTTTATTTCCACTTATTCCACTTACTCTCATTGCCAATAATAAGAATGGTAACAGACTAAAACTTTTCTTGTTTCAATTTTACCTTTGGAAACCATCTCTATTTTTGTATAACTGTTAGTTTCCAGTGTATTCAGTGGTCTTACCTTTACTACTAACTACTTTTTTTGGACCTTAGGATTTTTTTTTTTTAAGCTTGAAACTAAAGCTGGCTTGATTAGGAAGATAGAGTAATATACTTTTTGAGTCATTATACTCACATGCGGATCATAGCTTTTTAGCCACCTGTTTCCGATCCTTCAGTCACATTGGGAAATGCTACCTTATATAGATGACCGAATCCATTAGGGCTGGTTAGACCAAGGTGTCATAGTTTGGCTTTGCTTTTGGGGCTATGAATTGTTTGTGGAATAGAGCAAGTGTAGACCATAAACACTATAGGTTAAAAATTTAATTCAGTTGTGGATGTGATAAAACATGAAAATAGCAAATCATGGGTCTTGAAGTTTGACCTCAATTCAGATCTTGCCTCATTACTTGTTATATGACTTTGAGCAAGTTATTTAAACTTTGAATGCTAGTTTCTTTTGTTTAAATGAAGATTTGAAAATATTCCTAGCGGGCTAATATAAGAAGGTAACAAAATAAAACACATTTGTAGATAATCAACAAATAGTAGTTGCTAATATTAACATTAGAGATTTCTAAATTTTCTTTAATCCACTTAATATCAATGTCATCCAAAAGACTGCCAGGAAGGCTAAATAGTAGAAAGGAGAGCTTTATTGGTAATACCAGTTTGCAAACTGGGAAGAGACTGTCTCCTGCATGTACCAAAGGTGCTCTCTCTTTGAAGAACGAAAGGGTAGGTTGATTTTTATGCCTCACAGGATCTACATTATACAATAGAATCATACATATTCAGCAAGTTTAGGATGGAAAGCCATACATATTTATGAGGGGAGCTGAGAGCATGTGGAATGGATAAACATATAGGTAACATGCATTCTATGTTCACTTTGGGGTGGGGTTTCATTGTTGGTGCAAAAGTAATTAGAGTTTTTGCCAGTAAACGTAATGGCAAAAACCACAATTACTTTTGTACCAACTTAATAGCATTAAAATGAGGTGGAATTTTGCTCTTTATGTCAAAGATAAGCTATAAGATACAAAGACAGTTTGTGCACAGTTTCTATAAGCCGGCTGAAACTGAATTGAGGTCTAGAAACATCATCAGGAAATAATGTCTGTAGGGCCAGTTCTTTGTCCAATCACAGTTGTAGTGATCTGGGTTAGTAATCAGAGATAGGAAGCGTCTGACAATTTGCCTGATAGCTCCTATTGTTAGAGAGTTTAGCAAGAGTGTGGTTTGTCTGGTAGCCACAGGAGTTTAAAAAGATGCCATGCCAGTTGAGCCCTGAACTCTTGATCTGCAGGTAACTTTTGTTTCCTTAACCTTAGGGTCCCATTTAGTTGATAAAGGGGCATGCATCTGTTTTGGTCTCTCAGATCACAGCACCATCATGATGAGTCTCTACATTGTCTACTTATTTTTATCCATGTACTTGATGGATCAGATCTTTTTGTAGCCTAATAATAGTTGATACCACACAACGTGAGTGGGTCTTAATTAGCCCATAAAGCAAAGCAACATTCCTTAAGACTGTCTGTGAGTATAATGAACCTCTTATGCTGTGAAGATGTTTTCAGTCCTGTTTTGTTTGGGAGAAAAACCTCTACTCATTTTTTAATTACCTGATCACATACCGCAGATTCAAACTAATTTTGTAAGCTTTTTCTGTATGTTATGCTATATTGCCAACACAAAGATATTTAATCTCCAAACAGAATTCTCCAAAACACCTTGCCCTGTAAGACATTCACTGAAGGCATTGTCCCATCTATTTTGGGCATTTTTTGATCCTTTATCTTGTGCTTAATTTAACAAGTTGGTTAATATTTTTGTTGGAACCTTAGGTGGCTTTAGTTTTCTAAATTCACAGGATGTCCCATGACTAGTGTCAGGCCTCGGAGCCCAAGCCAAGCCATCGCATCCCCTGTGACTTGCACGTATAAGCCCAGATGGCCTGAAGTAACTGAAGAATCACAAAAGAAGTGCAAATGCCCTGCCTCGTCTTAACTGATGATATTCCACCACAAAAGAAGTGAAAATGGCCGGTCCTTGCCTTAAGCGATGATATTATCTTGTGAAATTCCTTTTCCTGGCTCATCCTGGCTCAAAAAGCTCCCCGACTGAGTACCTTGTGACCCCCACTCCTGCCTGCCAGAGAACAACTCCCCTTTGACTGTAATTTTCCTTTACCTACCCAAATCCTATAAAACGGCCCCACCCTTATCTCCCTTCACTGACTCTCTTTTCGGACTCAGCCCGCCTGCACCCAGGTGATTAAAAAGCTTTATTGCTCACACAAAGCCTGTTTGGTGGTCTCTTCACACGGACGCGCATGACAACTGGCACTGCCATTATTTTGGAAATAAGACATGAGCATCAGTTAGCTGTAATCATGGGGTTAATCACTTGCATTTACTTTAGAAATATTTACTGTAAGAAAGCAAGTGAAGGCCAGGGAAGGGAGCAGTGCTTCAATATATCCACTCTTTCCAGTCTGAAATAGATTCTGTCTCTATCACTGCCTCATGTCCTATCAAAATTATTCCATGTATTTGTCAGAATTTGAATTCAAAAGGAAAATTCTTCATTAAAATAAAATTGGCTAAATTAATTTGAGTGATAAAACTATTTGACAAATTTAATTTAGGTTCCAATGAGCCAGGTTTGGGGGAATTTATTACAACATCTTTAGAATGGCACGTGGCTTGTCACCGGCATTTAAGTATATAAGTCAATATTCCAATTACATTTCAGAGCTATTTGGAAGTAGCTACCATACTACCATAATGAACTATCTTCTATAAGCTATAGATTTGAACCACAGATTTTTAACTTTCAAACAATTTTAAAAACAAAACAATTATTTCTATTTAGAAATTGTTACACTTTGTTGTATAATACATAAGGTATAAATTTAAAATGAGCAGGTTCGATGAGGACTGATCTCATCCAGTTAGAATAGGACGGATCTTTTCTAATTCTGGTTTTATCTCCAGTTTTTATGTGGAATGTTTCCTTCTAGTTCATTCTGGGTCGGCTGTTCTACTGCAGGGATTTAAATTCTTGATCTTTAGGCTTTCGATATTAAAGGCTTTCAGGTTTGCTGTTTCCCTTGGCAACCAGTTTAATTGAACAAATAAGAGTCCTTTCTGTGATCATAAACTAAAAGGCTGTTTGTAATTTGCCTTTTAAATTTCTCCTCTCATCTAAGATCTCTCATATTCTTTCATGCAATAAAAGCAGGAGTAGACACTGTCATATAAGATGTCTCTCTATTTTGAAGCCCTGAGTATGAAATGTTCGGTTTTTTTTTTCCTTGTGAGTTTGTTTCTGTTACTTGACTCAGTAACAAATCATAACATTTGTATTCTGCCTTACAATTTATAAACCACTTTAATATTCTCATATTAACTTTGTAATAAGCCTATGAAGTAACAGAGTCATTTACTGAACCCTTGGCATATAGTAGGTTGTTAAAGATTAACTGAATGGGCCAGGCTCAGTGGCTCATGCCTGTTATCCCACCACTTTGGGAGGCTGAGACGGGTGGATCACCTGAGGTCAGGAGTTCAAGACCAGCCTGGCCAACATGGCGAAACTCCATCTCTACTAAAAATACAAAAATTACCTGGGTGTGGTGGCGCATGCCTGTAATCTCAGCTACTTAGGGAGGCTGAGGTAGGAGAATCGCTTGAACCTGGGAGGTGGAGGTTGCAGTGAGCTGAGATCGTGCCATTGCACTCCAGCCTGGGCAACAAGAGAGAAACTCCGTCTCAACAACAACAACAGAAAAAAAGGTTAACTGAATGAAATGTAGATATTAGTATCTTATTCTAAAAACAGGTATTTGAAGCTATGATAAGTTGAAATCATTTTCTAAGATCATTGGGTAGAGTCTGGGCTCATTTTCAGCTGTTCTAGATCACAGGGCTAGGTTTTTTTCCTTTATGCTATATCACACTGACCATATTTGAGGTTTCAGTTTTTGCGTTTGTTTTTAAGGTAAAATTTACATAGATTGAAATGTTCGGATATTAATGTACAATTTGAGTTTTGAGAAGTACATTTATCTGTACAATGAAAACGCCAACCAAGATATCAAATATTTCCATCTTCCCAACGCCCCTAGGGATATTTCCCATACCCTTTACCCCATGGCAATCACTGTTCTGACTTTTTTTCCTGCCATATGTTAGTTTTGCCGGGTCCAAAATTTCTTATAAATGAAATCATATAGAAGATACTCTTTATGTCCCAGTTATTTCATGTGGCATAATGGCTGAGATCCATCCACATTGTTGTGTGTATAAGTTGTTTATTCCTTTTTATTGCTGAATAATATTTATTATATGAATATATCACAATTTGCTTATCTGTTCTGTTGATAAGCATTTTGGTTATTTTTTTTTAAGCTATTATAAATCCAACTTCTATAAACATTTGTGTACAAGTTTCTTTGTGAATATAAATGTTTATTTTTATTGGAGACTTACTAGATTATAAGGTAGTTGATGGAGAACATAATATAGCTACCAAGTCTTTTTCTAAAGTGGTTGTACTATTTTATACTCCTACCAATAACATATAAGTATTCTATTTGTTCCACATCCTAGTTAATATTTACTGTTGTTAGTCTTTTACATTTTAGCTATTGTAGTGGATAGACAGTAGATTTCATTATGGTTTAATTTGTGTTTCTTGGTTAATGTGCTGACATTTTTTTCCTGTTCTTATATGCCATTCATGTATTATTGTTAGTGAAGGGTCCAACGTTTTCCCCACATTTATTTAAGATTCTCTTTTTGTGAGTCATGGGCATTCTTCATATATCCTGGATATACATTTTTGTCAGATATGTTTATTGTGAATATGCTCTCTGATTTGGCAACTTTTCAATTTGTTTTCTTAATGATATCTTGATGAATAGAAATCTCCCTTGATAAGATTTAGTAGAAGGTTTTTAATTTTATTGATCTTTCCAAAGAAACAATTTTGGCTTTAATTTTTATATTATCTGTCTTTTTTATTTTATTGATTTAAGCTCTTTATTCCCTTCCTTCTACTTCCTAGATGAGCAAATTAAACCCAAAGGACTTTGAGAGATCTTGGTTTTTATTCTAATTTAATTCTGTTGTGTTCAGAGAATGCACTCCATGAGAATTCCTTTTAAAATTTACTTAAATTTATTCTATGATATGTGTGGTCCATATTGGTAAATACTTTAATGCACTTAAAAATATAATATGATTATACATAATTATAGTATAATTCAGTTGTTTCATACAGTGAACAATAAATGTGAACTAGGTCAGGATGGTTATGGTGTTTAAATTTTCTCTCTCCCTACTACTTGATTGTGTACAATTGTTTTATTAATTGCTGAGGAAGAGATATGGACATCAGCCTATTTTTGTCTGCCCCTCCCTTCCCAAGGCATTGGAGGGGAATGTGCCAACCGGCAGTTAGAAGAGAAAGATGGCATTGGGGGAAATTTTAGAGAGTCTTCAAACTCTTTTTTATTCTCATGTTCCATATTTCTAATTTTAACCTAAATAATGTGCTTTTACACTGGATTGTAAAAGGCATGTGATTTTAGAGATTTTATTTTGGGATGTACTGTCTTAATGCTGTATTAAAGGGAAACAATGATTAATGTGCATCACCCTATCTTGTTTTTGATGCCAGGGTAGTTGTATGATTTTGTTACTAGCAGTGCTATACCTGAATGTGACTTGGTTACCTTGGAAATGCAGGAACTTATATGAAAGTACTGTAAAATAAAATGAGGATTGGTTCCCAGGAAAAAAAATTGTATATTTTATTTTTGTAGATTTTCTTTAATTCTGTCCATTTATTGCTTCATGTATTTAGAAGATCTGCTGTTAGGCACATACATATTTATAATTCTTATGATTTCAGTTGAATTGACCATTTTATAATTATGAAATAACTTTGTCTTGGGTAATATTCTTCCTTAGTTTACTTCAACTGCTATTAATGTAGGTACTCTAGACTTCTGCTGACACTTTTCATGGTGCCTGCTTTCCATCTACTTACATTCAATTTCTCAGGGTCTTTATATTTAATGTGTGTTTCCTATACACAGCATGTAGTTAAACCTTCCTTAAAAATTTTTATTGATACATAATATTCGTACATATTTATGGCTACATGTGTTATTTTTGTAACATGCGTAGGATGTGTAATGACCAAGTCAGGGTATTTGGAGTATCCATTCCCTTAAGGATTTATCATTTCTATGTGTTGAGAACATTTTAAGTCCTCTTTTCTAGCTATTTAGAAATATACAATACATTGTTAACATACTCACCCTGTTTTGCTATAGAATATTAGAACTTATTCTTCCTGTATAACTGCATGTTTGTACCCATTAACCAACCTCTCTTCATAAACCCCACAAATACATGTTTCCTAGCTTATGGTCTCTATTATTCTATTCTCCACCTCCATGACATTTTAGCTCCCACCTTGACAATCTGCATTATTTATGTTTCTGTGCTTGGTTTATTTTACTTAACATAATGACCTCCAATTCCAACAATGTTGCTACAAGTGACATGATTTTATTATTCTTTTATAGCCAAGTGTTATTTTATTTTTTATATATATATATTCCATATTTTCTTTATCAGCTGAATCATTGATGGACACTTAGGTTGATCTCATATCTTTAGTATTATGAATAGTGCTGTAATTAAAAAAAAGTTACAGGTATCCCTTTGATATACTGACTTCTTTTCCAATGGATAAATACTCAGTGGGATGGCTGGACCATGTGGTGGTTCTATTTTTTTGTTTTTTTGCAAAATTGCAATACTATTTTCCATGGTGGCTATACTAATTTACAGTCCTACCAACAGTATATTAAAAGTTCCCTTTTCTCTGCATCCTTACCAGAATTGTTTTTTGACTTTTTAATGATAGCTATTCTAACCGGAGTAAGATGATATCTCATTGTGGTTTTGATTTGCATTTTTCTAGTGATTAGTGATGGTTAGCATATTTTTATATACCTGTTGGTCATTTGTATGTTGTTGTTGTTGTTGTTTTTCTGAGATGGGGTCTCGCTCTGTAGCCAGGCTGGAGTGCAGTGGTGCAATCTCAGCTCACTGCAACCTCTGACTCCCTCCTGGTTCAAGTGATTCTCCTGCCTCAGCCTCCCGAGTAGCTGGGATTACAGGCATGTGCCACCACACCCAGCTACTGTTTGTATTTTTAGTAGAGATGGGGTTTCACCATGTTGTCCACGATGGTCTCGATCTCCTGACCTCACAATCCACCCGCCTCGGCCTCCCGAAGTGCTGGGATTACAGGCGTGAGTCACTGCACCCGGACTGTATGTTGTCTTTTGAAATACGTCTATTCATGTTTTTCGCCCATTTTTAATGGGACTCTTTGTTGTTGTTGTTTTCTGTTGAGTTCCTTGCATATTCTTGACATTAGTTCCTTGTTGGATGAACTTTATAAATATTATCTCCCATTCAACAGGTTGTCTCTTCACTCTGTTGATTGTTTCCTTTGCTGTGCAAAAGCTTTTTAGTTTAGTATAGTCCCATTTGTCTGTTTTTGCTTTTGTTGCCTGTGCTTTTGAGGACTTAGTTATAAAATCTTTGCCTAACCAATGTCCTGAAGTGCTGAACTATGTTTCCTTCTAGGATTTTTATAGTGTCGGTCTTGCCTTTAAGTCTTTAACCCATCTTGAATTGATCTTTGCATATAGTGAGAGATAGGAATCCAGTTTCATTCTTCTGCATATGGATGTCCAGTTTTCCAAGCAGTGTTCTTTATAGAGGATGTTATTTCTGCTGATGCGTATTCTTGGCACCTTTGTTGAAAATCGTTTAAACACATGGATTTATTTCTGTGTTCTTTATTCTATTTCATTAGTTTATGATTCTGATTTTATACCAACACTCATGTTCTGGTTACTATAGCCCTGTGATGTTTTGAATTTAGGTAGTGTGATGCCTTTGGCTTGGTTATTTTTATTCAGGATTGCCTTGGCTATTTGGGAACTTTTCAGTTCCACACAAATATTAGAATTGTTGTTTTTTATTTCTGTGAAAAATGACTTTGTATTTTGATAAGGATTCCATTGAATCTGTAGATTGCTTTGGGCAATACAATCATTTTAATAACATTAATTCTTCTAATCAATGAGAACTGGATGTATTCCCATTTGGTTTTGTCCTCTTCAATTTCTTTCATCAGTGTTTTGTAATTTTCCTTGTAGAGGTCATTTATCTCTTTGATCAAATTTATTTTTAGATTTTTTTTTTTTTGCAGCAATTGTAAATGGGATTGCCTTCTCGATTTCTCAGCTAGTTCGTTATTTGTGTATAGAAATGCTACAGATTTTTGTATGCTGATTTTATATCCTGTAACATTACTGAAATTATGTATAAGTTCTAAGAGAATTTTAGTAGTGTCTTTAGGTTTTTCTAGATATAAGATCATGTCACTTGCTAAGAGAGACACTTTAATTTTCTCTTTTCAAATGTAGCTGCCTTTTATTTATTTTTGTTGTCTGATTGCTCTAGCTAGGACTTCCAGTACTATGTTGAGTAGGAGTAGTGAAAGTGGGAATCCTGGTCTAGTTTCAATTCTCAGAGGAAAGACTTTCAGCTTTCCCCCATTCAGTATGATATTAACTGTGGGTTTGTCATACATGGCCTTTATTATGTTGGGGTATGTTCCGTTTATGTCTAATTTGTTGAGAGTTTGTATCATAAAGAGATGTTGACTATTATCAAGTGCTTTTTCTGCATTTATTGAGATGATCATATGATTGTCATTCATTCTGTTGATGTGATGTATCACGTTTATTAATTTGCATGTGTTGAACTGTCTTTACCTCCTAAGGATAAATCCCACTTGATCACTGTGTATTATATTTTTGATATGTTGTTGGATTCAATTTGCTAGTATTTTATTGAGGATTTTTGTATCTATATTCATCAGAGATATTGGTCTGTAGTTTTCTTTTTTTGTTGTTGCATCTTTGGTTTTGGTATTAGGATAATGCTGGCCTTATGGAATGAGTTAGGAAAAATTCCATTGTCTTCAATTTTTGGGACAGCTTAAGAAGAATCGGTGTTAGTGTTTTGTAAGTTTGATAGAATTCAGCAGCGAAGTCATCTGATTTGGAACATTTCTTTGTTGGGAGATGTTTTATTACTGAATCCATCTAATTACTGATTATTAGTCTCTTCAGGCGTTCTATTTCTTCCTGATTCAATGTTGGTAAGTTGTGTGTGTCCGGGAATTTATCTATTTCTTATAAGTTTCCCAGTTTGTTAGTGTACAGTTGTTCATAATAGCCTCTGATGATTATTTGTAAAATATTTCTTTGGTATCAGTGAGTATGTCTTCTTTTTTGTTTCTGATTTTATTTGGGTCTTTTTTTCCATTTTCCTTGGTTAGCCTTGCTAGTTGTTTACCAATGGTATTTATCTTTCCAAAAAACCAACTTTTCATTTTGTTGATCCTTTTTATTGTTTTTTAAGTCCTTATTTTGTTTAGTTTTGTTCTGATCCTTTTTTTCTTCTACTAATTTTGAGTTTGGTTTGTTCTTTTCTTTCTAGTTTCTTAAGGTAAATTGTTAGATTGTTCATTTGAACTGTTTCTATATTTTTGATGTAGGTGTTTATTGCTATAACTTCCCTCTTAGCATGTATTTTTGCTGTATCCTATAGGCTTTGGTAGGTTGTGTTTCTATTTTCATTAGTTTCTAGACATTTTTTGATTGCCTTTATAATTTCTACCCTAACTTGATGATCATTCAGGATCATGTTGTTTAATTTTCATGTATTTTTACGGTTTCTAAAGTTCCTTTTCTTATTGATTTCTAGTTTTATTACATTGTGGTTAGAGAAGATAATTGAAATGATTTCAATTTTTAAAAAATTTTTGAGACTTGTTTTGTTTCCTAACATATGGTCAATTTTGGAAAATGTTTCATGTGCTGTCAAGAAAAACGTGTATTCTGTAGCTGCTGAATGAAATATTCTGTAAATGTCTGTTAGGTCCATTTGATTTAAAGTACAGTTTAAACTCAGTGTTTATTTGTTAATTTTCTGTCTAGATTATCTGCCTAATGCTGAGGGTGGATTGTTGAAGTCCCCAGCTATTATTACATTGGAGTCTATTTCTCTCTTTAGGTATAATATTTGCTTTATATATCACAGTTCTCCAATGTTGGTTGCATACATCTTTATAATTATTATATCCCCTTGCTGAATTGATCCCTTTATTATTATAGAATAAACATTGACTCTTTTTCACTGTCTTTGTCTTAAAGTTTATTTTAATTAAGTATAGTTACTTTTGCTCACATTTTGTTTCTGTTTGCATGGAATATCTTTTTCCATCCATTTACTTTCAGTTTATATGTGTCTTTACAGATGAGGTGGATTTCTTGTAGGCAGCACATAGTTGGGCCATATTTCTTTTATTCAGTCAGTTTATATCTTTTAAGTAGAAAGTTAAATCATTTTATATCCAAGGTTATTATTTTTATGTGAGGGTTTATTCCTGTCATTTTATTGATTGATTTCTGGTTGTTTCTCTATCCTTTGTTTTCTTTCTCCCTTATTTATCATTGTGATATGGTGGTTTTTTTGTAGTGGTAAAATTTGAGTCCTTACTCTTTCTCATTTCTCAACCCATTTGCTCTGCCAGTGGGTTTAATACTTTCATGCAATTTTATAACAAGAGATATAGTCCTTTCACTTCCAGGTGTAGGACTTCCCTAAGCATTTCTTGTAGGAGCAATCATAGTGATATGAATTTGTAATGGTGATGAGTATTTTTAGCTTTTGCTTGTCTAGGAAAGAGTTTATTTCTCATTCATTTATGAATGATAACTTTGGTCTGTATAGTATCCTTTGCCAGCAGTTTCTTTTTCTTTCAGCACCTTGAATATATTATGCAACTCTCTCCTGGCCTGTAAGTTTCTGCTGAGAAATATGCTGTTAGTCTGATGGGGGTTCCCTTATAAGTGACTGGACAGTTTTCTCTTGCTGATTTTAAAATGTCCTCTTTGTCTTTGACTTTTTACAGTTTCACTCTAATATGCTGTAGAGATGTTTTTGAATTTTATCTATTTGGGGAATCCCTGAGCTTCCTATATCTGATGTGTCAGTCTCTTGCTAGACTTAGGAAGTATTCTGCCATTATTTTATTAAATGGTGTTTCTATCCCCTTTGTTTTTTCTTCTCCTTCTGGGACACCAAACATTTGATATTTGGTTTCTTTATGGTGTCCCACATATCACATAGAATCTGCTTATTCTTTTTGATTCTTTTTTCTTTATTTTTGTCTACTGGGTTATTTCAAAAGACAAGTCTTTGTGTTCTGAAATTCTTTCTGCTTGATTGTGTCTCTTGTTGAAGCTTTTGAATGTATTTTGTATTTAATGAAATAAATTTTTTAGTTCCAGAATTCCTGTTCCATTCTTTTTAATGATATCTATCTTTTTGTAATTTTAAAATTCATATCCTGAATTGTTTTCTGGATGTCTTTTTATTGTTTGTTTGTATAGTCTTGTATCTCACCGAGCTTCTTTCATATCATCATTTTGAATTCTTCTGGGATTTTATAAATTTCTTTTTTATTGGTATGTGTTGCTGGAGAATTATTGTTTTCCTTTAGAGATGTCATATTTTCTTGCTTTTTCATGTCTTATTTGCCTTTACATTGATATCTGCATATCTGATGTAACAGTCACTTCTAATGTTTTTGAATTTGTTTTCATGGGGGAGGACATTTTCCTGAAGATTAATCTATGTTGTTGGTTGGATAGGGCACTTTGGCTTAGATTCTGCACACAGGCAGTAGTGCAGTTCCTGTACAATTTCTTCAGCTTTAAACAGCATATATGGCATCTGTGATTTTCTCAGTGGTTTAGGTTGCATTCGTATTGGAGGCTGTGGTGAAGTTTTGCTGGGGATGGGGATGTCAGGTGGGCCAATCCTTGTGCCCCACTGGTGGCAATGTGGGCCAATTGTACCTGAAGTGGTGTATGCTGGCACTGGATTAGCAGCTCCTTGCATGCTGATTCTTGGGCATTCGGGAAGCTTGCTCAGGTGCCAGTAGTGGCAGTGGTGGGCCAGGCAGGTGGGCAGGTCCTCTAGCCTCTGGGCATTAGGCATGGCAGGGGTGATGGCCATAGCAGTTGCAGAACATGCCTGTCTCCCAAGTGGTCTGCACTGATGTTGGTGGTTGGTGCTGTAGGCTCAGTAGGCCAGTCCCTGGCCCACAGGTGGCAAGTGAAGGTAGATGCTGTCTGTTGTGGTAGTGGCAGGTTGGTTGGGCTTCACATCAGGTTCCTGGGAGGAGTACCCAGGTACAATGATGATGAATGGGGCTGGGTGATCCCCAGGCTCCTAGATGACATGCTCAGGCCCTGAGGGGGCAGAGCTGGACAGGGAAGGCCTGTCCTCAGGCCCCTCATTGCCGTTTGCGGGCACTGG
Organism: Macaca thibetana thibetana; assembly: GCF_024542745.1. Classification (NCBI taxonomy): domain Eukaryota; kingdom Metazoa; phylum Chordata; class Mammalia; order Primates; family Cercopithecidae; genus Macaca; species Macaca thibetana. The sequence goes on from NC_065588.1 coordinate 15,262,635, forward strand.
CTGTAGCAAGCAGGGGTTGGAGTGATCCCTGGGACTCTGACAAAATGCTTGGGTGGGGTTATCAGTAACTGCACTGTGGACCTACTACTGGGGTGGCCAAGGTTGCTTTTAGTAGGAGCAACCATAGGCAGGGGGCTGAGGAGAATGCACTTCAGCTCCAGGTGGCAGCTCTGGGTGCAGCAGCCTCCCGTCAGGGAATTTGTTAATGCACAGTGCCTTCATGACTGGGGGGCAGTAGGGTCATTGTCAGTAGATTGCCCTTCAGCTTTCTTGAGGTCCCCTGTTTCTTTGCTCCAATCAGAAAAGTGCTCCCAGGCAAAAAGTCTAGGTCATTGTTGGACTAATCTCATGCATTCTCCTCCCTGAGGGATCACCATTCTATACTCTCTGTTGTTCATCATCTGACAATAAGCCCCTCATGTATTTTGTCTTAGGTTACAATTTTTTTTTTTAATCTCGAAGGCATTAGTTGGATACCAGTTAGTTACTTCACTGTGGGCAAGAGTGGAAATCTCATGGGCAGAAACAGAAGTCTTAATTACTGATTATTTTTTAGCTACTTTGTCCCGACTAAATATCAATAGCTTAAAATAAGTGTTTACACGTACTTTCTACTCATCTTTCCCACATCAGCATAAGCTACTAAGAGAGTTTCCTTGTTTCCCTAGAACAGTAGTTCTTGAAGTATAGGTTACAGACAAGCAACACCGGCATCGTCTGCACAACTTTTAGAAATAAAAATTTACTGGCCTCACCCAAGATCCGATGAATCAAAAAGTGTGTTTGGGAACCAGCTGTGTGTTGTTGTAGCTGTTGTTGTTGAATAAGCTTCCGGTGATTCTGATGTGCAGTGAAGCTTAGCTCCTATCCCATCAGGTCTCCTACTGTCTCTACAGTATCCTTTGTTGTAATTACTTGATTGGTTGTGTAACTTCCCTGTAAGGTCTTTGTAAAGAGAAAATGTTTCTCATAGTCACCTGATTCCCAAATTTATGACTGACAAAAAATTTGAATATCTGTGCTATTGCTTTGTCTTCCTTTCTTAACACAATTTTTCTCCTTGTACTCTAAAAGGTTCATAAATCTCCCAAGGTTTTTTTTTTTTTTAGCATGGAAAGATTATATTTTTAAAATTACTTTAATTGGTTTCATTTCATGGGATTATTATACTTTTTCTTTTGGAGAAGAAAAATTCACAAGTTTATGTAGATACCTGAAAATTTTTTTGTAGAGTAAACTTGTCCAAAGAAGCATATCTTTGTAGTTTTCAGTTTAATGAATGCTTTTAGGTTGAAGTAGATATGGGAGATAGTTCCCATTCAATGAAATTCTGCTTTCAGGAGTCCTATCAGTTGAGTATTTTAGTTAGACCAGCGCCTGGTGGAGTACGGAATGCTTCAGGATACAGTTATTTGTCTTCCTGTCATGATCCCCAGAAGTAGGATCATGATATCATAGAGTCTCAGGGATGGAAAAGATAAGAAATTTTTGATTAGTATGATAGAAACCACATTCAAATAAAGACTGTGTGGTGAAGATTCTACATCTATTTTGGGCACTAAAGTAAATTACTATGAGGAAATTGTAGAACCTTTTAACATCAGTTTTATTATCTGTAAAATAAACATGATTTTCTTCAATGCAAAGACTATTTACTCTCAGTTTACAGCTTCACTATCCTGCATCATACATTTCTTCTTCTTGACTGGAATGTTTCTGTGAGCTTACTTATTTTGCAATATATCTGATTTTTTATCCCTCTTTTTAATCCCATATCTCCCCACCACCCCAAGAAATAGCTAGCCTTTTACTTAATCTTTGTCCTACCAGGCATTCTGTTGAAATTTGCTTAAAAGAGAAGATGAAAGTCTTTAAATCTATGTTATAAATCCTATCATGAATTGTAAATTAGTTATCATTAGTAGCATTTAGTGTACCTCTACTAACCTCATAGCCTTAGAATTGCATGTATTGCTATGGCATTTATTAATTTTCACCTTTACTGCCAGTAAGGAACGCACACACGTAGTCGTGTGCCACATAATGATCTTTCAGTCAATGACTGAATAATCCCATAAGATGATAATGGAACTGAAATTTTCCTATCACCTAGTGACTTGTGTTACAGTTGCCTACAGTATTCAGTACAGTAACATTCCATACAGGTTTATAGCTTAGGAGCAATAAGCTATGCCATATAGTCTAGGTGCATAGTAGGCTGTACCATCTAGATTGCATAATTACATGCTATGCTGTTCATACAGTGACAAAATCACCCAAAGTTGCATTTCTCAAAACATATCCCTGCCATTAAGTGTTGCATTTTCCCCTTGAGTTTCCATATATCTATTCTTAAATTATAAGCTACTCAGTTTCCTAAAAATGTAGTATATGCTTACAGGCAATTGAAATGTAGGAAGTCTAAGGCCTTTTCTGTGTAGCCTATCTGAATGTTCAAATTTATCTTTCATCTTTTGTCTTTTTAAATATACTCAGAAACCTTTAATTTATGCACATATTCATACAAATTTTCTTCTGATATCAGTGGATTCAGAAACATGGCTTGAGATCCTTATTTAAACATTTTGTAGTTTTTTAACATAATACATGCTTATCTACAGCTTTAAAAAACTAACCAGAGTATAAAACATTGTCTTGGTCAGCTCAGGCTGCTATAACGAAAATACCATAGACTGTGCGGCTTAAACCCGGGGACCCCAACCCCTGGGCCACAGACTGGTACTGGTTTGTGGCCTATTAGGAAATGGGCCGCAGAGCAGGAGATGAGTGGCAGGCAAGCGAGTGATGCTTCATCTGTATTTACAGCTGTTCACCATCGCTTGGATTACCACCTGAACTCTGCCTCCTGTGAGATCAGTGGCACCATTACATTCTCATAGGAGCACAAACCCTATTGTGAACTACACAAGCAAGTGATCTAGGCTGCGCATTCCTTATGAGAATCCAATGCCTGATGATCTGTCACTGTCTCCCATCACCCCCAGATGGGACTGTCTAATTGCAGGAAACAAGCTCAGGGCTCCCATTGATTCTACATTATCGTGAGTTGTATAATTATCTCATTGTATATTATAATGTAATAATGATAGAAATAAAGTACATGATAAATGTAATGTGCTTGAATTATCCCAAAACCATCTCTCATCTCCTGGTCTGTGGAAAAATTGTTTTCCATGAAACCAGTCCCTGGTGCCACAAAGGTTGGGGACAATGACTTAAACAACAAACATTTATTTCTCACAGTTCTAGAGGCTGGGAAAGCCAGTATTATGATTCTGGGAGATCTGGTGTCTGGCGAGGAACTGCTTTCTGGCTTGTAGACAGCTGCCTTCTTGATTTCTCCTAACATGGCAGAAAAGGGGATCTCTGGTTTCCTTTTCTTCTTATAAGGACACTAATCCCAGCATGGAAGCTCCACCCTCATAATTTCATGTAAACCTAATTACTCCCAAAGGCTCACCTCTTTATAACGTCCCATTGGGGTTGAGGTTTCAACATATAAATTGTAGGGAGACAAAAACGTGCCATATATAACGAATATTTGATCAAACATTCACAATTGCCATAAACATCCCAAGTACCATTCTATTAACAGCAAATATTGCAAATGTTAACAGTAAATGCTTGTTCGTGCCTCAACTTTCTCTGATATGAAATCCAGGTCATTATGAATAAAATGAGAGATTTACTTTTTCAGACAAGCCTGTTTTCAGTAGAGTCACAGAGAAATCAGTTACCATGACTACAAGGTTAGTTGCCAGTTCATTTGCTTATTAAATTACTGTCTAATAGTCATTCCTACTTCCTGGTCCAGATACATGATCTGACCTTTCATTTTGAATTGCTAAGTAAAATTATGAATTCATGTTTTCATTTTCCTATTTGAGAAGACAGGTTTTTGTGTTTCCTTGGTTATCAAGATTAATTTTTCTGGATTGATTCTACTAAGTCCTGTTACATGAACTCTCAGGGTGGAGTTATATAGGTTTCAATGGTTTCACTGATAAAATATAATTGACTTCCTACAATGGGAACTTAAGTTTCTTTTCTATGAAAATTATAGCATGCCGATAAGTATTTGATACTGATATTACTACTGCCTATGTATGGGATTTTACGTATATCTTGAAATGAATTCAATAAAGTCAGCTGGCAATAACCAGATACATTTTACTCATTGCCAAAAGGAAACTTCCTGAATTAAGTTTGAGATGGGATCATATTAGCTGTTTATTTTTACTCTGATGTCTTAAAAGCATTATATTACAAGATATGCTTTAGAAATGAGAGAAGTATGTAAAAATGTTCATATTATTTTGATTTCTTTCTACTTCAACTTTCCTGTAAGGAGTCTTGGTTAAGGCATTGGAAACTGTCAAGCCTCTGGAGGAAGATATAAAATTAATTCACTAAAATGAGACATATTATAATGCATGCTAACCCTTAAAAATACTGAGGGAACAAGAGGAAGAGAGTTGACTCACGAGAGATTGGCATCAAAAGAAGTGAATTGGTTGCCTTTATTTAGATTAAGACTTTTCCTTTCAGTGTATGTTAATCTCCTGTTTTGCAAAATGCCTGGGCATGTCTTTGGATCTTTCTGAATAATTGAGAAGGAAATGATGAATGAATCAATGCAGTGCTAAACTTTATGGTTAATCACCAATATGTGTGACCTACTGCTACTCTGCTATGTATATATCAGAGCACACTGGCTCAAAGATTAGGTTACAGAATGATAACCAAAACAGCATGGTACTGGTACCAAAACAGATATATAGACCAATGGAACAAAACAGAGGCCTCAGATGTAACAACACACATCTACAACCATCTGATCTTTGACAAACCTGACAAAAACAAGCAATGGGGAAAGCATTCCCTATTTAATAAAAGGTGCTGGGAAAACTGGCTAGCCATATGCAGAAAACTGAAACTGGACCCCTTCTTTACACCTTATGCAAAAATTAACTCAAGATGTATTAAAGCCTTAAATGTAAGACCTAAAACCATAAAAACCCTAGAAGAAAACCTGGGCAATACCATTCAGGACATAGGCATGGGCAAGGACTTCATGACTAAAACACCAAAAGCAATGGCAACAAAAGCCAAAATGGACAAATAGGATCTAATTAAACTAAAGAGCTTATGCACAGTAAAAGAAACTACCATCAGAGTGAACAGACAACCTACAGAATGGGAGAAAATTTTTGCATTTTATCCATCTGACAAAGGGCTAATATCCAGAATCTACAAAGAACTTCAACAAATTTACAAGAAAAAAACAAACAACCACATCAAAAAGTGGGCAAAGGATATGAACAAACACTTTTCAAAAGAAGACATTTATGCAGCCAACAAACATATGAAAAAAAGCTCATCATCACTGGTTGTTAGAGAAATGCAAATCAAAACCACAATGAGATACCATCTCATGCCAGTTAGAATGGTGATCATTAAAAAGTCAGGAAACAACAGGTGCTGGAGAGGATGTGGAGAAATAGGAATGCTTTTACACTGTTGGTGGCAGTGTAAATTAGTTCAACCATTGTGGAAGACCATGTGGTGATTCCTCAAGGATCTAATACCAGAAATGCCATTTGACCCAGCAATCTCATTGCTGGGTATGTATCCAAAGGATTATAAATCATTCTACTATAAAGACACATGCACACATATGTTTATTGCAGCACTATTCACAATAGCAAAGACTTGGAACCAACCCAAATGCCCATCAGTGATCGACTGGATAAATAAATTGTGGCACATATATGCCATAGAATACTATGCAACCATAAAAAAGGATGAGTTCATGTCCTTTGCAGGGTCATGGATGAAGCCAGAAACCATAATTCTCAGCAAACTAACACAAAAACAGAAAACGAAACACTGCATGTTCTTGCTCATAAGTAGGAGTTGAACGATGAGAACACATGGTTACGGGGAGGGGAACATTACACACTGGGACCTGTCGGGAGGTGGGGGGCTAGGGTAGGAATAGCATTAAGAGAAATACCTAATGTAGATGACGGGTTGATGGGTGCAGCAAACCACCATGGCACATGTATACCTATGTAACAAACCTGCATCTTCTGCACATGTACCCCACAACCTAAAGTAAAATAATAATAATAATAAAAGAATCATCCTGCATTATGTCTCAGCCACTGTGACATTTAAGAAAGTCATATTTTCCTTCTGGCCTCAGTTTCCTTACTGAGGAATTGATTATTGGATTCAATAATCCAAGGATGTTGAAGTAGACGATCTATGATTCTTTTTGGTATTTAATATTATATTATCGTTTTCACCAAAAAGCTATATATTTCCTTCTGACCATGGCTCTGTGATCATTTGAATGTACACAGGTTTTTGTGAGAATTGACTTTAGAAATTCCAAGAACATTTGAGTAAATTAAATATTTTAGACTTGAAATCTATCTTGTAACTTTTCTAATTTTGTTTACAATTTTTTTCAGGCTACAAAGGCAACCTTTGTCAAGCCCAAAAGCAAAATTGTCATTTTTATACTAGATGCAGTTAATTATAAATGTAAAAAAAGTAAGAGCCCCGTTCTGTATGAAGCTGGTGAATATGGCAGTGAAACTTACAGAAAAAGGAAACAAGCTAAACAGACCATCATCCTAAACCCTAACAGTGATGTCTCACTCTTCGATGAAGAAAAACTACCCAGAGCAGAATTCCAGTTCTCCTCCTTAAAAAAAACGTGCTTGATCATCTTAAAGTATAAAATATCTCTCACTCCCGTGCTCCTGGAGTTATTTATCTATTCCAGCGTGTTCACTTTTTTTACTTGACTAATGACTAAGTTGAGATTGAAATAGGAATGTGTGGGGACTCGTATTTAAGTCATTAGGAATAAAAATAGCTTGTAGGTTGTACTGTTTCTTACTATTTCAAGAAAGAAGTGATATCTTCTCCACAATGTTAAGAATAAAAGAGCTTTCTATCAAATACAAACATACATATGTAACCCAAATACAAACCACACATAGGGTGGTTTGGGCCATGGGATGAGTCTGTGATAGTTGTGTACTCTACTGTTACTAGCCAAACACAAATGGAACTATATTACTATTCAGGAAAACTACAGAGGAAATTGATGTCTCATAGGCTCCCAAGAGGTACAATCCTAGTGAATGTCGAGATGATCATGCTGAGTCTTTACTTCCTTCCATTCACTTATAATCTTCAATATTTGTATCATGGTTTATAATGGTCAGTAGGACCCATAGTCCTCTTACGTGATGAA